>NW_026592776.1:3370931-3395254 GCF_907164565.1 Psammomys obesus | reverse complement strand
TCTCTCTCTCTCTCTCTCTCTCTCTCTCTCTCTCTCTCTCTCTCTCTGTGTGTGTGTGTCTATGTGCATGTGTGTATACACATGTAGTGGCCAGAAGACAACTCTCTAGAAACAATTTTTTCTTTCTATCATGTTGATCTTGGAGAGGAAACTCAGGTTGTCATGCTTGGCGGTAAGTACCTTTAGCAGTTGGGCTATTCGGACAGTGCAAGTAGAATTTTGAATCACATTAAGTAATAGGGTACAGTCACCTTTCTACCACCCACCCCCACAAAGACTGAGACTCCTTCATTGTTGCTGATTGGTTAGATATTCTTTTATTGTTGTTTATTTGTTTGTTAGGGCCCATTGAATGGAATACCATATAATAACCCAGTGACTTTCCTGTGACAATGTTAATTTGTTATACACCCACATGACATACTTTTTCGTCTGCTTTTCTTATTAGATTCACTAACAGTCCATTGTTGTACCATTAACATTTAATGGCTTAGGAAGAAGAACATGTTATTATACAACTCTTGACAAAACCAGCCCTGGTATAAAAAAGTTATTATGTTTCAGGAAGTTTTAGCTTTCTTGCACCCTGTTTCTTATCATTAAGGCAAGTTTTCTATTCTTCCTAGACCTGCTGAGGTTGTAAAATGAGTAGAAGGAATAAAAGAGGGGCAAGGGGACCAGAAATACATACAAATCAAGCAGAGTCATTTCTAGTGCCTGCACTTACATCAGTGATTAATCAAACTAATGGGGAGTTCTAATTTAGTGCTTTGCTACTCTTATGCCCTGTAATTGTGGTGTCTCTGAATCCAAAGGAAACACGTTGTGCTCTGCATGCCCAGGCACATAGCTTTTAAATCTTCATAACTCTGTAATTACTACAGTGCTTTCCTTCAAATCTGGCTCAATTTCACTTCCTTAATGAGCACCACAATCTTGATAAAGTTTGAAGTTTGCTGCTTCTGCTGTTCACAAGGACTCTATCCCAGACTGATAATGTGAGTGACAGATTTTACTCTTTCTTTCAAGTTCCTCTCCAAAAGAGCTGATTGATTTGAGGACCACCATCGTCATAAGCACTTCTTCTGGGTTAAGGCCAGAGCTGAGTGTTTTCATCAGAGAAGGGCGCCTGCAGAGCAAGTATGAAACAGTTAAAAGGGAGGGGCACGGGAGGCTTATGAACCCCTGGAGAATAGTTGTTTAGTTTTATTAGTGCCATGTGCCCTAGAGACTGTGGTTCATCTTACCCAATTGAAGACTTTCCTTATAGCAAATGTATTAAAAATCTCCCACTTCCTCTTCATAAACTCAGCCCTCCAAAGAGTCAAACTTACAAGTCAGCTTTCAAAACAAAGCAACCTATTTTCCCACATTTCGCCCCCTGTACTGCCTGGTTTTCAGATGTTTTTTAAGCTATGCTGGAATGCCATTTAATAATTATGTCAGGAGTGTATTTTCCCATGCAGCTGCCTGGAGGTTCTCATTTCACCACATGGTGATGCTTGGACTCTAATTTTGTCTCTGAGCAGCGCAGTTTCGAGACCCAGCACTGAAGTCCTGATTGCTTTTAGAATCCCTGCTTCAGTCAGTATCCCAGACAATTATAATTGCTCTGGGATTCTGGATACTATTTAATTTCTATCTCTATTATAGCTTGTCTGGCTTGGCCTTGCAATTCTTTGTTTACATGTCTGCCTGCATCACTAGACTGCACCTTTTCAAGCAATGTTTGTGCTTTCTTTCCTTTCCTATCCCTAGCACCTCACAGAGGTTCCCAACCATAATGAATGTTTGACCCAGTCAATGGGAGCATCCGGCACAAGCCTGCCACACAAGCGGAAGAATGAACATGTGAATGAAACTCCATTGTTGCTCACCATCACCATCTGCTTCAACTCTGTCCGTTAGTTTAAATTAGGTATTCAA
Organism: Psammomys obesus; assembly: GCF_907164565.1. Lineage (NCBI taxonomy): Eukaryota > Metazoa > Chordata > Mammalia > Rodentia > Muridae > Psammomys > Psammomys obesus. Next base: position 3,393,328 of record NW_026592776.1, on the reverse strand, counting down.
GTCCTGAATAAATCCAGACTTGGATTGTTTCAAATTATATTCAGTTGTAAAATGTAAGGCTAAGTGAAGATAAGGAGAAGTACTAGTGGAAACAGTGAGTAATCAATGATTTTCTGCATGTGAAGATAACAAGGCTGGTTGAAAGAATTGTTGGATCCACCGTCTTTGGCCTTTTTGGGAAGCCATGTAATGTCATTCATTTTTCCATCTGACAATGTTCCCCTGTCAGTAAAATGCTGAGGGAAACTCTTGTATTTTAGAATTGATAGACTAACTGAAGCTCTTTGAGAAAAAAAAAAAAAAGCACCAATTAAAATAAAGAGAACTTTCAATTGCAGTATATTGTCTTTATCTCCCTTTCAAATTATACTCATGATTATCTATCTGTCCGTCTGTGTATGTAGATTTACTTATGTTTATGGGGACTTAACTGAATGATGTATTAGTTAATACATTTCTTCCTGGTGATTCATGATGAACAGTATATGAAGTCAAATTCAAAGCTGTTAACTAGAAAACTAATGCAATGAAGGCTTTGGGCGCAATGTTTATGCTATAAGCCACACCCATGGAAGCATGCAGGATTCCTCAGTTGAGGTGGCTGATAATGTGGCCTTTGGGCTTTCTTCTACCATCCAGCAAAGCTAGTAAACCTCACAATCAATATCTACTGACATTTAATTTGGGAAAATCTCTTGATGACCCTAAAGGTGGCGCCTCTTCATTCAGAGAGCAGTGAGGACCATCTTCAGCATTCCTTATGCTCCCTTTGTGTATGATCCCTTTCCTTATGTTTGGAGGCTCTCTCACCTTTAGATTTCATTTCCCCTTATGGCATCCTTTGTACTGAAACTTTATTTGTAACTGTAGTGTAAGTATAGGTTAACTACGGACTCTCAGAACTCTGCTTTGATGTGAACCACATCTCTAACAAATTTTCCAAGAATGGCCACCTCTCCTGTCTTTTACCACACCATTATCAAATCTGTTTTCCTCCTTTTCAAAATGCTTCTAGCATCTTATTTTATGCACAAACCATGTTCTCTTGATTCCACATTGTGATATCTTTACTTAAGTGGAATTTATATTTCTAAATTATGAAACAGGTTAGGTAACATAAATTGGGATGGAATGTTTATAATTTTTCTCAATAAAGTTAATGGAATTTTAAAAAAATTAACAGTTTTTTACTTAGTGGCTTGGCTTTTAGGAGTGAGTTACTGTAACTAAAGCTGAGAATAGGTACAGTTGGGTGGAGGAAGAGACTTCAGTCACTACAACTAAATAATTATGCTAAACACACTCTAGGCATATAGTGAATGGCTGAGTTTTTAACACATTCAGTGTGTTTATTATTCAGATCATGGCTTGGATTTACTCTGAGCTTTCCCACAAAAATGTTTCCTCTAACAATGTCAAGACTGTTAGAGCTGGTAAAGTGGTCCTGATATTTCTTAGATTAAAAAAAAAAAAACATTCACCAATAATAATGCTGACGTGGTATGGATGATGGACTACTGAGTTGGGAAATTTTGGCAAAGAATTTCTGAGGACCTCTGTTTTGGCACTTGCTCCAGAGGAGACATGGTGTTTTGTAAAGTCTAACTTCCTATCAGGCTGCGGAAGGCTGAGTGAAGCTGTGGGGCATAGTGATGCACACAGGATATTTCATTTCTTTTACAAAGGCCTAAGGTTTACACTGATAACACATTTGAGTTTATGGGGAAACTGTGCTGGTTTCGGAGTTGTATAAATGACTGTCTAGGATTAGGCATTTTAAAATGCTTTTATTTTCCTTTTATTTTGGAAATAACCCATAGGAAAGGGAATATGTGCACATGGATAGTGTGTGTGTGTGTGTGTGTGTGTGTGTGTGTGTGTGTGTGTGTGTGTATGTGTCAGGGGGGAGAGACCAGGCAAGAATATAACTAGGCATAAGAGTCTAAATTAATAAAGCAACTTAACTTTGATTTAAAAAGACTTCAAACTTTATCATTTTATTTGTGTGTGCACTCACTATGGTGAGTGTATAGAGGTTAGACGACAACTCTGTGGAGTCAGTTCTTGCCTTCTATTATGTGGGACCAAATCCAGATCTTTAGGCTTGGTGGTATCTTTACCCAATGAACCATTTTACCAGCTCTAGCAACCTTGGCATTGTTAGTGGAAATATTTTTGTGGGAAAGCTCAGAGTAAATGCAATCCAAGATCTGAATAATATACAGCCTGGGTGTGTTGAATACTCAGCCACTGCCTATATACCCCATCAGGATTACATGTAGTTGCTACCTCTTAAATTTTTCAATATTCTTATTCAATAAAACAGGAGCCAAACAAGTGGGTGGCACACATTTTAATTCCAGAACTTAGGTACTTGGGAGGGAGAGGCAGGCAGATATGAGTTTGAGGCTAGGTCAGTCTACAGAGTGAGTTCTAGAAAAGCCTAGGGCTACACAGAGAAACCATGTCTTAAAAAACAAACAAACAAACAAACAAAAATGAAAACACCACCACCAGCATCAATAACCAGCCTCCCCAAACCCTCAAAATCCCAAACCCCAACTGCATATGTGTCTGTAACGGGGGTGTGAGAGGCATGAACCACGTGGTGGGGGGGTTGCAGTGGGAAGGGAGGGAAAGACTGGGACTAAGAAGCTTTCTTAATGTTGCCCTCTAATAGATATCAGAACTTTTAGGTAGTGTTACTCAAGTCTAGCCATCACACTGTTTTGTAAAGATTCACTTATTCCTAACGACAGAGAAGTGAGAGGGCACCAACAAAACATATTAATGAGCATGATCGTTTGTGTTGGTTTTATCTTTGGTGACATTAAAAGAAACTATCTTGGAAAAAAATCACTGGAGACCACCAAGGGGGCGGGGGTAAGAGGAACACTGAGAATCAAGGACATCAAAAACCAAACCGAAAGTCTTTTATTATTATTATTATTTTAGCTAAGTAACATTGTTAGCACATGAGTAGTAGTCCAGGAGAGTAGAATGAGTCCTTCCTTTTGTACAGTTGAAGGATGCTTTGATTCACTTCATCTGTGCTGGTCCCTTTAGACTAGATACTCTGGTAGCCACTCTGCTCTTCAGCTTAAATACCCCCCCACCCCCACCCCGCGCTGGAATCTTCCTTCTCTTTTATCTTACTTCCCAACCCCCTTAAGAGCAACTCTTTTGATGCAGGAAAGGAACTCACCCATAATGTCAAACTCCAGTCAGGAGTGAAAGCCACATAGTGCTCATTTATTGAGCACAGGTGGGTGGCTCCAGTGGCTCCTGTAGAAGGAGTTCACAGGCCTTCTATCTAGGTCTGGGGAAGGCAAGGACAGGCTGCTGCCATCAGGCTATCTCCTCTAGTATCCATTATCCCCTTCAGTGTGGTCAGAGACTAGAGTCTGATTTTGCCCACTTAGCAGAATTTCTGTTTAGGATTTTCAACATGTTAAAAAAGTGTCAAGCTACATGTTGAATTAGCCCTCTAGATTTGTGATGTAAAGAGGTGAAAAAATAGCTCAAGAACATTCTTTTACTTTCTATTAGGAAACAAAATCAAATTTAAAGTAAAATTGTAAGTACTACACAGTGAATTGCAATCTGCCTTTTGCTGGGACTCTCTAATTTGGTCGTTTTCCCCTCTTTGTTTATCATAATCATTTCATTCTTACTGTCATTGTCATCACCACCACCACCACTATTATCATTCTTGTTATGAAATAATTTATGAGGACCTTTCATACATCATGGTCCTTTACCTCCAAAACTCCAGCTTGGATTTTCTTTTATGAACAGGGAAATTCCTTCACCAAAAATATTTTCTGTTTGTTTTGAGGTATAATAAGATGGGCTCTGTGGAAGTTTTTGTGACAAAAGTGTAGTCTGACTCAAAGTGCTGGCTATTATATACTGTGTGGACTCCATGTCAAGGCTGGGAACACAGAGGACATACCACTGTGTGGACTTTATTTTTGCCACAGAACACATTTTTCCATGTTGTCTTTAGATGCATGCAATGAAGACAACCTTCCCAAGATTTGGCTTGTGGCCTACATTTTATTTATTTTATTTATTTATGTCACAGTATACATTGTGGAGGGATGAAAGCTTATATTTTATTAACAGTTCCCAAACTCCTTGTAGGGTTTCGGCTGCCACCGTCTAGCCTGCACACTACTGCAATTGAAAATGTATGCCTTTAAAGAAATTATACCTTTTAGTTAACCAAAGGGAAAACTTTCCAGTCTTCTGTGAATCATCATGTCTCCCAGGGAGAACTTTAAAAACCCTGTGTTGGATTGGCACAGTAGTGTGACAACGAGGTAATCCGATTCATTTCACTTCATGCGCAATGACTTTTGTAAGGACTTCTTGGGTCTCATTCATGATGTCCTGTAGAAGAAGGCTCCCAAAGCAGACCAAAACAGGATGCCAGAAAAAATGGTATAAACAGCAGTCTGGCCACTTTAGCTCTGTGGGAATGCACCCTTGCTGCGTCACCCTTCCCAGCTGTCTCTGTGAACACGGCGCCTGGGGCACTTTAAAGAGCAACCCAGATTTCCCCTCTAAGAGCCGAAAGACTTGACAGAGCTGGAATTGTACAGAGTGACTTGCTCCAACACGAATCGATAGCATCCCCAATACTTTCTTTCCTCTGAGCTGGTTACCAGCACCCTCACTCTCAAATGGAGGACTCCCCTCCCCCAACAGGAGGACTCCCCGCCCCTACCACGCTTGACAGTCTCAGTTCTAACCTCTGAGATGTGTTTGAGAAAGTGTCAACGCTGGAACGCACCAGGCGCCATCCGGCCACCAGTGACTCCCAGTGGCCGCACAGGGCGCTGCGCCCCTCTCGCCCTGCCCTCCCCCACCCAGCGTCCTCTCTGCCGCCCCCGCGCCGCCTCCTGAGCCAGGGCTGGAGGCGGATTCCTCTGTCCGGGTTTTCAGAGCGCCTTTCTGAAACCTCCTCCCCGCCCAGAAAGCGAGAAAGATCCCAGGCGCAATCGCTCCCCGGGGCGGCCGAGGGGCGCGCGGGGAGAGGCCTGCGCCGGGGTACTTTCAAACTGATTCGCGCGCATACACTCACACCCACCCACCCACCCATACACACACGCGGTCACACACACATACATATATACGCTCACACGCACTCTCTCGCACACACTCTCTCGAACACACACACATACACACGCCCATTTATATAGGCGGCGGCAGTGGCCCGGGCGGCGGCAACCAGCTCGGGAAAGATGGAGCTGAGCCAGCTGACCCCGGTTGGAAGCAAGTGAGGAGGACCCAAGCACACCCCGAGATTTCTGTGCCCAGCGCTTGTCATCTTTCCTAGAGAGCACCCGGAGGAGGACAGGTCATACTAAGCGGTGAAGGAGAAGGTGGAGAAGAGGAGGAGGCCAGGTGAGCAGGGGAGCCCTCAGCGTATCTGGGCTGCCCGGATTGCTCCTTGCTGGACTCTTGCCCTCTCCTTGCTCAGGTGGGCGCGCCAGGTCCCTACCTCACAAGGGACGGTCAGAGGAGAACAGAAAGTCGCGGCCCGGCTGCGCGGGATGCCTTTCGCCAAGCGGATCGTGGAGCCGCAGTGGCTTTGCCGGCAGCAGCGCCCGGCGCCCGGTCCAGATGAGGACACGAGTGGAGGCAGCGTTGAGCCGCCGCCGGCCCTGCAGCCGCCTGGCCGGCGGGAAGAGGCCGGGGAACCGGGGCCAGAGGAGCCTCCCCGTGTGGCCCCTGTCCCTCTCCCACTACCACCACCTCCCCCGTCTTTACCGGCGCCAGTGGAGCAGGATCAGCAGCTACCCGGAGAAGCGCATGAGGCCGGGGAGGAGAGCGTGGCGGGGTTCCAGGAGGCGGCATCAGCCACAGGCGAGACGTCCTCGGCTGCCGCTGAGGCTGTGCTGCTCATGCTAGACCTTTGCGCGGTCAGCAACGCTGCGCTGGCCAGGGTCCTTCGGCAGCTCTCGGACGTGGCCCGGCATGCTTGCAGCCTCTTCCAGGAGCTCGAGAGCGACATCCAGCTTACTCACCGCCGCGTCTGGGCGCTGCAGGGCAAGCTTGGTAGCATGCAGCGCGTCCTCAGCACGTTGGACCCCAAGCAGGAGGCAGTGCGTGAGTACCAGAGCCTTCCATCCTCTAGGGTGCTAGGCTCCAGCGCCGCACCCTCTTACCGTCCCCACTCACCACAATCCCAGCCCTGAGGCGCGGTGCCTGCTGCAACTTGCACCCTACTCTTGCTTTCCCTTCTCTCTTCTGCCTTGAGATCCACCCCTGTCCTCTGGGGTTGAGTAACTGGAGTGGCCCCTGAACGACGCAGGGATGTGGGCTTGGGGGAGCTGAAAGTTAAAAAAGACAGCCTCTGAACTCATCGACACCCATGGCATTGAGAACAGGCAGGAAGGTAGAATTTAGGGGGGAAACAGGAGGTAGAGAGGGTCTGTCATTTACCACTGGGGCATACATGCCTTTCGTGTCCTTGGGAAGAGGAAGCTCCTGTGGTTTCCAGGAGCCCGCCACCACCGGCTTGTACTACTGGGAGTTTCATAGTAGTGGGTGTCCTTTGAAGAGGTCTGTGAAAGACAGGGTGCTTTGTCACACTTGCTGTGACCTCGGGTACCCGGGACGCCTGCTTTTGGAAGGTGTGTGACCTAGTCCAGCATCCCTGGATGATCGCCTAGAAATGGTGCTCTACTGAGAACCCTGGGATCAGGGAAGGCCTTGGTGAGGGACTGGAAGGAGGGAATGCCAGGACGTTGGGGGAAGGAGGTCCCTGAGTGTCTTTTCTGCCCTTGGTAATCTAGGGGCTCTTCACGAGTGCCTCTTTGGACTGAGCATCCCGCAGGCTCTTCCTCCTCTGCCCTTAGTGCCTCGTTGCATAAATCTAGACTTAGGTGTGAGCTAGTCCAGCCAGACAGGTTGCAGTGAGAGGTAGAGGAAGGAGATCTAGGAGACCTCAGGGGATCTTCACTGCACATTGACCTCACTCTTGCAACACCTTAGATCTCCTGATAAGTAGTCTCTGTTAACTACTCTCTAGGGGACATGCAGTCCTCCCCTACTGGTGCAGTTCTACCAAATCTGGCAGCATCAGAATCACTTAGAAAATGACTCACGCTGTGGACCAAAATGCTGGACTGGTGCTTTGGTCCTTTGGTTCCTAGTTCAGCTGAGATGCTCTAGGGGAAGGTGATGTCAGTGGTTCTGACTTACATAAGGAGCATTTTCGGTTGCTGCAGCAGTGGCTGCTCCGGTGTGAGGTGCTCACTGAGTGAGCCAGACAGATGAGCGTCAACAGCATGCTTCCCAGGGGGATTTCCCTGAACCTCTGTTGGGTAGCCCAGTCCAGCTTGTTGGCCAGGCCTGCTGGCCTGGGCATTCCATTCCCTCCCCCCCCTCCCCCGTGGAAGAACCCTTTGAACCCCACCCCAGGAATTCACTGCTTTTCTACAATAACAATAATAATAAGCATAATGAATAAATGATGTGCCCGATCGGTTTTCGCAGCTATAAAAGACCTGGAGTTGGGTTAATGACTAGTTGTTTAAAAGGGCAATTCCGGGGATGAGTTCTGGAAAGAATTAGGATTGCCCTAGGCCAAGTCATATTTTACTTTTGGGACTGGAAATGAGTGCTTTAATCCTGCCTCCTTTTTACCCCAAACCACCCAGCAGGGACAGGCCCTTCACTTTCAACAGCACTGATATTTGGGTAGTTCTGTTAGGAGGAGTGGTAACTTCACTTCAAAAGAACTGGAGGGAAGTTCTGCAGAGGGCTGAGAGATGTATTCATTTCCTGTGTGCACATGTATATATGTGGGTATACTTCTTCTTAAACAAAATTTACACAGCCAAAGTAGAATGTATTCTCCTCACTACCATTTCTATGAGTGGCACCAGCAGTTATGATCTTGAGTTTAATAGCCCCTTCAAGTCATTTTCACTGTCAAGAGTATAAATGAATGGAAAATGGAGATTGGGATGTACTTGATGAATATATACTCTATTCATGTGTATACATGAATAAGTGAAGATGGGGGTACAGGGAAGGTCTTAAAATCGATCACTGAAAATAATTTCTTCGAAAAGTTTATTGATTGTTGTTATTTGTGTGTGTGTGTGTGTGTGTGTGTGTGTGTGTGTGTGTGATGCGGGTGGGGCATGTGGAAGTCAGAGGACAACTTTGTGGAATCATTTCTCTCCCTTCACTCTGTAGGTTCCAGGGGTGGAACTCAGGTCACCCAGGCTTATTCCAAGAATGCCTTTACCCACTGAGCCCTCTCACTGGCCCTCCTCTTAATTTTTTTTTAAAATGTTGTCTCAATACTTGGTATCTCGATTTCTCTCTCTTTTTTTCATCCAATTTAAATGTAGCATAACACTGTTCTTGTTTGGCGTCATCACATCTAGGAGTAAAGGCACACTATTTTGAATCTTAGTTTGACCTTTCCAGACTTCAGAGCCCCTGAGAAGGATTTTCATACAAGTAGTTTGAGGCGCGGGTTTGGGGGGTCCCCAGCATGCACATGGAGAGAATGGAGAAGTGAGACAGGAGGGATAGAAGCTGATACTTGAAATGAGAAGGTGATTAGTGCAGATACTCTTGATTCAACCCAGCGTCTCCGTGTACTGTATTGGGGGAGGGGAGGGAGAAGAGACCAATCTTTCTGCACTGATCCTCCCTTGGTAGATAGAAGGTAGCAGCACCCGAACAAGAATGATCTGGCTTCTAGGGCCAGCCGCATGTATGATTTTAGCATGTGCCTGGGGGACAGACAGATAGGAAAAGCCTGTGGTGTATATATGCATGTCTTCTTCAGGGGTTCTCAGAAGGCAGAAGAGCTGATTAGGATCCCAGGGATAACAACTGGATTGTGCATCTATCTACCTTTAAGGCTGCACCAGCCTGGCAGTATTTCAAAGAGAGAAGACATCCTCCTATTGGTTGTCTGTGCCTTTACACCCCCATTAGGTTTTCCTAACCAGATCACTATACCTCACACTCCCCTTGCTGCTATATCCTAAGAGAGCTGTTGCCCTGTCTTATGGTAGGAAACCTTGTGGTAAATGTCCTGGTCTGATATACACTTCAGTGAAGTCACTTTTGGGGCAAGTTTGGGTTAGCGAGGTAATTAGATAGTGCAACTAGTATTGAGGACTAGAAATAAGGAGGAAGTAGTCAGATCTAAATTCATTTTGAAAATGTAAGTGATAGAATTTACTGAGTGTTAGGTACAGGGTACGAGAAAAAGTAATTTAGATGTCATTTACAGCAACAGAGAAGACTCCTGGGAGAGTGGACATTTTATTCTAAAGGGAATGCATTCTGTAGTTTTCTGTTGAAGTCCTGTTAAGATGAGTGTTGAAAGTGATGAGTTAAATGAGTGAGCTGAGAGCAGAAGCAAATAGGCCCAAACTGGAGAGGAAGGTGTGAGAGAGAAAGATAAAGAGAACATGTGAAGCTTTGGGACTAGGGACACCAGAGACACTGAAGAAAAGCGGAGTGGTACTTACAGAAAGGTACTAATAGTTAGGCCCCTTTGAATTTCATAGAAAGGAGGAAATTGGTACTGGACCCTAGGTGAGCTCAACTTTGAGTTTCATAGCAAAAGAGAAAGAATTTAAGAGAGCAATTAGGATGGGAGATCCAAGATGGCTGTGCTGAGAGGAAACTGTGTCTGACTAACAGGAGAGCAGTGACTGCACATTGAACAACAGACTGAACTCTGGGCCCTAAAACACCAGCAATGGTGTTTCTCTGGTGAGAGAAAACCCATGGTGTGTGAAGCAATTGGTTTCATTCTCAGGCTACATAGATAAACCTCAGAAGAGTTCCTGGGTCCTGGCAGCACTCAGTCGCCAGCCCAGAGCCACACACCTGTGTGCTCTGATCACCATCCTAGACTGAACTGTGGGCTCCACAACACCAGAGATTGGGTTTTCCAGTCGAGAGAAAACCCCATGGTGAAGGAAGCAAACGGGACCAACCGACCTCAGGTCACCCAGACAATCCCTGGAAAAGGTCCCGGACTCTGGCTCTGATCACCATCCTAGACTGAACTGTGGACCCCAAAACACCATAGACTGGGTCTCCCTGTCAGGAGGAAATCCCACAGTGAGGGAAACATCAGGTCCGAACTCAGGACACCCAGCTAATCTCCGGAAATGTTCCTGGGTTTCCACAGGAATTTTAGCTCTAGCCTCCTGCCACATGGCTGAGTGCCCCTGATTACCTCTTGGGTACTGGGGCACAGAGCTCCAACCTCAGACCTACAGACACCTGGGAACCATGGGATTAGCCCCCCAGACGTTGCTCCAAAGAGCAACTTGTCTGCCTAGCTAAACTGACCAAACCACTGGGCTCCCTGGTTATTCAAGACAGCTGTGCCCAGCAAATACAGTATAAGAGCCGTAGCAGCAGCTCACTAAATTCAGAGCAAGAAACCCAGTGGCAGGGCAGCTGTCTCCAGGACTTCTCCTCCTGAGAGAAGAGCCACCTTGATTACCAATGAGCCCAGTTATCCCACAAGTCCATACACCTGAGGTGAGCTGTGGCAATTCCCTGAGAAGCACTGGCTATTTGGTGACCATACCCAAATATCTAAGGAAGCCTCCTTCAGGAACGACCATCTTCCTGCCAAGGTGATTCTCCCCACCCCAGGATGCCAAAAGACACCAGAAACTAAAAACCAGACACAGCCAGATGGGTAGAGGCCACTGTAAAAGTAAAAAAAAAAAAAAAACAAAAAAACAAAAAAAACAACAATATGGATCTCCAGAACCCAGTTATTCAGGGGCAAGTAGCCCTGGACACGCTAACATAAGTGAAACTCAGGAAGATGACCTTACATCTATGCTTATGAAGAGAAAAATGAAAGAAACAAATAACATGCATAAAGAAATAGAGGAAGATGCAGCCAGGTTGTGGCCTTTAGAGAGGAAATAATTAAATCAGTGAAAGAAATAAAAGAAACAGAGGAATGTTCAAATAAACAGGTGAAGTAATTGAAGGCAAAGCAGGAAAATACAGTCGGACAGGTGAAGGAAATCAACAAAATGGTTCAAGATCTGAAGATAGATTTGGAAAAATTAAAGAAAACACAAACAGAGGAAATCATGGAGAAGGAGAACTTAGGGAATGAAACAGGAACTACAGAGGTAAGCATAACCAACAGACTACAAGAGATGGAAGAAACGATCTCAGGTGTGGAAGATACAATAAAAGAAATCGATGTATCTGTCAAAGAAAATGTTAAATCGAAAAATTCCTGACACGACCCATCCAAGAACTCCATGACAACATGAAAAGACAAAACCTAGGAATAGTAGGAATAGACAAAAAAGAAGATTCCTGTCTCCAAGGCCCAGAAAATATTTTCAACAAAATCACAGTAGAAAATTTCCACAATTTAAAGAAGAGGACTATAACTATATAAGACATCTACAGAACATCTAATAAATTACACCAGAAAAGAAAATCCTCCCACCACATAATAATCAAAACAGTAAGTATACAAAACAAAGAAAAGATACTAAAAACTGCAAGGGTTACATTTTAGGCTAAGTAACATATAGTGGCAAACCTATCAGAATCACACCTGACTTCTCAACAGAGACTTATGAAAGCCAGACGGGCTTGAATATATATGCAGGCCCTAAGAGAACACAGATGTCAGTCAAGACTGCTACATGCAGCAAAACTCTCAATCATCGTAGATGGAGAAAACAAGATATTCAATGAGAAAAGCAAAATTAAACAATGCCTACCCACAAATCCAGCATTAAAGAAGATACTAGAAGGAAAAATACAACCCACGATAGCTTACTACATTCAGGAAAACACAGGAAATAATCTCACCACAGCAAAACTAGAAGTACCCAAGCACACAAACACATTACAACAACCAACATCAAAATAAAAGGAACTAACAGCCACTGGTCATTAATCTCTCTCAACATCAATGGACTGAACTCTCCAATAAAAACACACAGACTAACAGAAAGGATGCATAAACAAGACCCAACAATTTGTTGCATACAAAAAACACGCCTAATTAAAAAAGACAGATATTACCTGAGAGTAAATGGCTAGGAGATGGTTTTCCAAGCAAATGGACCCAAGAACAAGCAGGATTAGCCATTCCAATATCTGATAAAATAGACTTTCAACCAAAATTAATCAAAAGAGATGGGGAAGGTCATTTCATACTCGTCAAAGGAAAATTACACCAAGAAGACATCACAATTCTAAACATTTATGCCCCAAATACAAGGGCACCCACATTTGTAAAAGAAGTATTAATACAACTTAAACCACACATAGGTCCCCACACATTAATAGTAGGAGACTTCAACACCCCACTCTCAACAAAGGACAGGTCCGCAAAACAGAAATTAAACAAAGAAACAATGACACTAATGGATGTCATGAATCAAATGGACCTAACAGACAAATGGACCTACAGAAATTTTCATCCAAACACAAAACAATATACCTTCTTCTCAGCATCTCATGGAACCTCCTCCGAAATAAATCATATAGTTGGTCACAAAGCAAGCCTCCACAGATACAAGAAGATTGAAATGATCCCTTGTATCCTATCATACTACCATGGACTAAAGCTGGACCTTAACAACAACAGAAATAGCAAAAAGCCTACACATACATGGAAACTGAACAACTCTCTACTCAATGACAGCTGAGTCAGGGAAGAAAAGCGTTCCTAGAATTCAATGAAAATGAAGGTACAACATTGCCAAACTTATGGGACACAATAAAAGCGGTGCTAAGAGGAATGTTCAAAGCACTAATGCCTTCATAAAGAAATTCAAAACATCTCATAAAAGCAAATTAAGGGCTCACCTGAAACCCCTACCCCCTCCCAAAAAAAAAAGCAGGCACACCCAAGAGGAGTAGATGGTTAGAAATAATCAAACTCAGAGCTGAAATCAATAAACTGGAAACAAAGAGAACAATTATAAGAATCAATGAAACCAAGAGCTGGTCCTTTGAGAAAATTAACAAGATAGACAAACCCTTAGCCAAACTAACTAAAGGCAGAGACACACTACCCAAACGAACAAAATCAGAAATGAAAACGGGGGACCCAACAGCAGACACTGAGGAAATCTAAACAATCATTAGGTCTTACTTCAAAAGCCTATATGCCACAAAATTTGAAGCTCCAAATGAAATGGACAATTTTCTTGATTAATTCCAATTACCAAAGCTGAATCAAGATCAGGTAAATAGAGTAAATAATCCTATATACCCTAAGGAAATAGAAGCTGTCAGCAAAAGTCTCCCATCCAAAAAAAAAAAAAAAAAAGCCAAGGGCCAAATGGTTTCAGCACATAATTCTACTAGACCTTCAAATAAGAGCTAGCTGAAGGAACATTACCAAACTGATTCTATGAGGCCATAGTCACCTCCATACCTAAACCTCACAAAGACCCAACAAAAAAAAAAGGGAGAGAGAGAACTTCAGACCTTCATGTCTTATGAACTGATGCAAAAATACTCAACAAAACACTCACAAAGCGAATTTAAGAACATATCAAAGATATCATCCACTATGAACAAGTAGGCTTCAGATATACAGGGGTGGTTCAATATATGGAAATACATTAATGTAATCCACCATATAAACAAACTGAAAAAAACCCCACATGATCATATCTTTAGATGCTGAAAAAGCATTTGAAAAAATCCAACACTCATTAATGTTTAAAGTCCTGGAGAGATCTTGGATACAAGGCACTTACCTAACATAGTAGAGGCGATATACAGCAAGCCTATAGCCAATATCAAACTAATGGAGTAAACTTAAATCAGTCCAACTGAAATCAGGGACAAAGTAAGGCTGCTAACTCTCTCCATATCTCTTCAACATAGTTCTTGAAGTCCTTGCTAGAGCAATAAGAAAACTAAAGGAGATTAAGTGGGTTCAATTTGGAAAGGAAGAAGTCATAATATCAGTATTTGCAGATGATATGATAGTACACATGAGTGACCCCAAAAATTCTACCAGGGAACTCCTACAACTGATAAACACCTTCAGCAAAGTGGTTGGATACGAAATTAACTCAAAAAAAAAAAATCAGTAGCCCTCCTGTATACAAAAGACAAATGGGTTGAGAAAGAAATTAGAGGAGAAACACCCTTCACAATAGCTACAAATGACATAAAGTACCTTGGTGTAACTTTAACCCAGGAAGTAAAAGACTTTTATCAAATAACAAACAAACAAACAAACAAACAACTTTAAAGTTTCTGAAGAAAGAAATTGAAGAAGATATCAAAAGATGGAAAGATCTTCCATGCTCATAGCTTCACAGGATTAATATAGAAATAATAGCCATCTTACCAAAAGCAATCTACAGATTCAATGTAAATCCCATCAAATTACCAACACAATTCTTTACAGAGCTTGAAAGAATAATTCTCACCTTCATATGGAATAACAAGAAACCCAGAATAGCTAAAACAATCCTCTACCATAAAAGATCTTCTGAAGGTATCTCCATCACTGATCTCAAACTGGTCTATAGAGAAACAGTAATAAAAACGTCAAGGTACTGGCATAGAAACAGACTGGTGGATTAATGGAATCAAATCGAATATCCAGAAATAAACCCACACACCTATGGATACTTAATTTTTGACAAAGAAGCCAAATCCATACAATGGAAAAAAAAAGATAGCATCTTCAACAAATGGATCTACATCTAACTGGATGTCTACATATAGGAAAATATAAATAGACCCATATTAATCACCATGCAATAAACTAAAATCTAAGTGGATCAAAGACCTCAACATAAAACAAGACACACAAAACCTGTTGGAAGAAAAAAGTGGGGAAACGCCCTGACTTTATTGTCACAGGAGACAACTTTCTGAACAGAACACCAACAGCTCAGGATCTATGATCAACAAATAATAAATGGGATTTCATGACACTGAAAAGCTTCTATAAAGCAAAGGACACTGTCATCAGAACAAAACAAAACCCTACAGACTGGAAAAAGATCTTCACCAACCCTACATCTGATGGAAGGCTACTATCCAGAATATATAAAGAATTGAAGAAGTTAAACACCAACAAACCAAGTAATCCAATTAAAAAAATGGGGTACAGATCTAAGCAGAGAATTCTCAACAGAGGAATATTGAATTGCAGAGAAACACTTTTAAAAAATGCTCAACATCCTTAGTCATCAGGGAAATGCAAATCAAAACAACCCTGAAATTCCATCTTACACTATCAGAATGGCTAAGATCAAAACGTGAAGTGACAACACATGCTGGAGAGGATGTGGAGAAAGGGGAACCCTCCTCCACTGCTGGTGGGAGTGCAAACTTGTACAACCACTTTGGAAATTTATCTAGCACTCTCTCAGAAAATTGGGAATAGCACTACCTCAATATCCAGCTATACCACTCCTGGGCATATACCCAAATGATGCCTGACCAATTAGTAAGGACATTTGCTCAACCATGTTCATAGCAGCTTTAATTGCAATAGTCAGAATCTAGAAAGAACCTAGATATTCCTCAATGGGGGAATGGGTACAGAAAGTATGATACATTTACAAAATGGAATACTACTCAGCAATTAAAAACAAGGAAATCAAGAAATTTTCAGGCAAATGGATGGAACCAGAAGAGATCATGCTGAGTGAGGTAACCCAGAAACAGAAAGACAGGCTTGGTATATACCTAAGTGGATATTAACCTTATAATATAAGATAGTCATCTACAGACATAAAGAAGCTAAACACTAAGGAGGACCCTAGGGAGGATGCTTAAGTCTCATTCAGAATGGCAAACAGGATAGACACCAGAAGCAGTGGAAAAGAGGAAACAGGATGGGAGTCTACTACAGAGGGTGCTCTGAAAGGATTCACCCAACAGGGGATCAAAGCAGATGCTGAGACTCAGGACCAAACATTGGGCAGAACTCAGGGAAGAAGAGAGGGATGTCAATAGATGGACATGGAAGGGACAGGAGTGCCACAAGAAAAGACCAACAAAGCTAAAGGAACTAAGCCCGGGGGGTTGGGTGTGTCCTGCAGAAACTGATGCACCCAGGGAGCCATGCATGCAGAGGACCTAGACCCCCTGCTCAGATTTTGCCGATTGGCATCTCAGTCTCCATGTGGGTCTCTGAATGAGGGGAGCAGAGGCTGTGTCTATCATGAACTCAGTTGACTGCTCTTTAATCACTCATCCTTGATGATGCTCCTGTGCCAGGCCACAGACGAAGAGGATCCAGGCAGTCCTGATGAGCCTCAGGAAGCTATGGGCATATGGCAATTGTGGAGAACTCCCCCTTTTCAGTGGACTAGGGCAAGGGAAATAGGGGGAAGAGAGAGGGAAGGGGGACCGGGAAGTTTCAGGAGGGGGCTTCAATTGGGATATAGAATGAATAAATCATGAAAAATATTAATATTAAAAATTTAAAAAGAATAGTGTTAAATCTAGGGAAGTTGAATGTGATAGTTTACACTAGTGTAAATTACAAGCCTTGGGAAGAAGAGGCAAGAGATCTTGCATTTGAGACCATCCTGACCTACACACACACAGAGATCTTGCTTCAGAATGAAAAAAAAAAAAAAACCTCATTAAGTGCTACTTGTAAGTCAGTGGTAGAGCACATGTTTAGCATGTGCAAAATAAAAATCTGGACTAAAAATCAGGACAGTGTGATATGGTGGAAGCAAGAAGGTATTTCAACACTGTTTGTTGGCAGGGAGGACACAAGCAAAACACATGCTTAGTATGTGTACGAGAGGATGGGTGGAAGAGGAAATGGGATTCACTGATGATTTTTTAAGTTTTTCTTTGAAGGCAAGTAGAGAACTGGAGCACAGACTACACGAAAAGACACCATTGAAGAAAAACTTCTGCCAAGGTATTGTGAGGTTGTGCGTGCTTGGTTTCCAAGAAGAGGAGGAACTTGTTGCAGTAAAGAGATCTGAACAGTTCTGAAGTCTTTGAGATGCAGAGAGAGGGTAAGATTGTGATACCGTTGGAAGGGAAAGGGACAGATCTAGGCAGAGATGCAGGTGAGCTGGTGGACTGACAGAGGTGGAGAGGGAGCTGTTGTTTCCCCTTGCCATTAAAAAAAAAGAAAAAAAGACATCTAGTTTCCCCAGGAAGTAAGTGGTGAGCTCATCAGCTGAGAGGGTGTTGGCAACGTGAGGAGAGAAGGTAAGGTGTTAATAAGCTGTCTCAGGGGGAGCGTAGATGCAGTAAGGAAGTGTAGAGGGATTATCTAGCTGCGTGTAGAGCCTTCGGAGATTTATGCTCATAAACTTGAAGCAAGTCCAGTTTTTTAGTCACTAACACCTGAGGCTTTGGAATTACTTCATGGGACTCAATGCCAAGCTGTTCAGCTTTAGACAGTTCATGTCGGCCTTTTGGATACTGCTAATTACATATAGTTACTGAGTTTTTTATGTAAAATTTACACTGCTGCCATTCTGTTGTTTGAAAAAAAAAAAGCTTACAGATTCTAAGTGTTCATGTTGGTGAATTTTCCCAACACATAGATAACTGAAGGGAAAACTACTGAGATCAAGGCACAAAAACATTGCTGTGCCCTCTACCAGTCACTATCCATCTCCCTAGGGGCAGGCATTCTCCTGTCTTCCTCTTCCATCGACCAGTTTTTTATAAAGCTTTTGGACTTTATGTTCATGTAAACACATATGCTTTTTGGTGTCTATATTTTACATTCAGCATTACACTGGTAAGGGTCTTCCTTTCTGTTTGCATATATAATAAATTGTTCATTGTCATTGCTAAGTGAAATTGTGTTTATCATAATTTGACTATTTTCCTGATGACAGACATTTGTTTCTATTTTAATATTATTGTCATTAATGTCTTTTTTGCTACATGCCTTTTGTATTTTCAGTTTAGAAATAAGGGATCATGTATTCTTAACTAGCCTGGAACTCTCTATGTAGCTAAACATGACTTGAATTTCTGATCCTTCTCCCATTCTACCTCTGGAGTGCTGGGATTAAGGCTACCATACCTGGCTTTATGCAGTGTTGAGGATCAAACCCTGGACTTAGTTCCTGCTAGGTACTCTACCAACTGAGCTACTTCTACAACTACTGTGTGTGTCTTTTGGCTGAGCATTTTCATCTCCCACTGGTTGGTATACATCTAAAAGTGGAATTTCTGCCTCAAAGTGATTTGTGAGAGTGCCACCTGAGAGTTTTCTAGCTGCTTGTATCGCTGTACACTTCCAGGAGTTCCAGTTGCTCTGCATCTTCCCCAGCGCTGCTATCTTTTAAATAACAGCCACTCTGGCAATAAATGTAATGAAAACCTCACAGTGATTCTAAGCTGCATTTTTGATAGCTTGTGAAATTAACCTTATTTTGTGGTTCAAAATCCAGCTTGGATATCCCATTTTCTGAATTAGCAGTTCAAGACCTCTACTCCTCCCACCCCAGCAACCTCGACATTTTCTTTTTCTTTTACTCCATTTAAATACAGTTTTTGGTTCTTTTTTTATGTTTTTTTTTTTTCCTGAGGATTTTTTAAAAATATATTTTGTGAATGAGTCATTCGTCATTTTCAGGTATTACAAAACGTTATCTCTTCTTGTGACTTGCATTTTGGCATCTTTCGTGTTATAATTTGTTGAACAGAAGTTCATGAGTTTTTTTTTTGTTGTTTGTTTGGTTGGTTGGTTGATTGGTTTTCAGACACAAGGTTTCTCTATGTACTTGCCCTGGGTGTCCTAGAACTCACTCTATAGACCAGGCTGGGCTTGAACTCACAGAGATCCCCCTGCCTCTGCCTCCTGAGAGCTGGGATTAAAGGTGTGTACCACCATGCCCAGCTCAGAGGTTTTAGTTATATTGTCTAATTTATCAGTTTTTTTCATTGTAGTAAGCATCTTGTTTCTCTTGTTTGTTATTTGAAAAAATATTTTTAAATTTAATATTATGTGCAGTGGTGTTTTGCCAGGTACCCTGGAGTTGAAGTTACAGACAGGTGTGAGCTGCTCTGTGGGTTCTGGGAAAAGAACCTAAGTCCTCTGGAAGAGCAGTGCTCTTAATTGCTGAGCCATTTTTCCAGGCCCCCACTGTTTGTTCTTAAAAAATTATTCATCAACCTTTGGACCATGAAGAGATCTCCTGAGTTCTAAAGTTCATGCTGCCTTTGCTGTTTAGATCTACTATTCATATGGCATGTATTTTTTTTTTTTTTTTAAACAGGGTCTCACTATGTAAGTAGTCCTTGCTGTCCTGGAACCTGCTATGTGGAATAGGCTGAACTCAAACTCACAGAGAGTGAGTTTTCCCTGCTTCTACCTCCAGAGTGCTGGGAATAAAGGTGTGTGCTGCCACACCTGGGTTGGAATGGATTTTTGTAAATGGTGTGAGGCAGGAGACAAGATTTCCTCCACACAGATGCATAGTTGTTCCACTGCTAACTATTGCAAAGTCATCATTTCTCCATTTCGCTGCAGTGAGACTTCCCTCACTCATCAAGTAGATGGGTGTTATTATTATTATTATTATTATTATTATTATTATTATTATTAATTTAACATTGTGAACGTGGGTGCTTTCGAGTACATGTGGAGCTCAGAGGACAATTTGCAGTCCTCTTTCACCATGTGAGACCCTCCCATGAAATTCAAGCCGTCAGGCTTGGCAGCAAGCACGTTTACCTTCTGAGTTATCTCACTGGCTCTCTCTTTATTGTTTAGTTTAGTTTCTGAATTTTGCTCTTCGTCAGCCTCTACCCTAAGTACTCAGCGTGCATTATCTTATTTAATCTTCATACCTCTTTTAATGAGGGCTTCTTACTGCATACTCTGCCTGAGACTTTTGTTTTCGTTTAGCAAGTGGAACAACAGGTTTTCCCTTCCACATAGGGAAAACCAGAAGTGCATCAAGTTAATGCCCCTGAGGCAGCACTCATAAAACAGACTTTGGCCATAGCTTCCTTGCTCCTTGAACGAAAGAAGCCTACAGCATGTTCCATACTGTTCATCAATAGAACTAAGCAGTACTTGCCCATAGTTATGATATATCTGATGACATTTGTTGCTCTTTTCTCTTACCTCTCACTTCCTTACCTCCAACTGAAACTACGTGGGTTAGGCAGACTTTTCAGGAAGTCCAAACTGGGACAATCTGCTGGATCTTTTTACTTTTGTAGTGCTAGAGACTGAACTCAGGGCCTCACTCGTGCTGGGCTGGGGTAGAGGTTGTGTATTTCATCTGTTTTCCTTTAAATATACAGGATTTTATACAGGATTATAGAGTAGATATGTCCCTGGCCCCTGATAGAATGTTTTGCAGTGGGTCTCCTGTTACCAGTGAGCGCACCACAGTTGGAAACTATTGGGATGAGAGTTCTGCAGAGTTTTGGTAGTGAGAAGGAGGAGGGAAGATACTCAAAGTCTATGTTGACAAAGCGCATCCCAAGGTTCCTCAAACCGCCAGGCCCTGAATGTGCTGGTTATTGCCATGTGGGATAAGCCAGTGATTACCAATCTGTGGTTTGCCACACCTTGGGGGTTACATATCAGATACCTTGTATGTCAGATATTTACATTAAGATTCATAACAGGAGCTGGGCGTGTTGGTCCATGCCTATAATCCTAGCACTCTGGTAGGCAAAGGTAGGTGGATCTCTGTGAGTTTGAGGTCAGCCTGGTCTACAAAGCGTGTCTAGGACAGCCTAGGCTACACAGAAAAAGCCTGTCTCGAAAAACCAAAAAAAAAATTCATAACAGTAATTACAGTTATGACGTAGCAAAAAAAAATATGGTTAGGGGTCATCACAAGGTAAAAGACTGTATTAAACTGTTGCAGCAACAGAAAGGTTGAGAACCACTAATTTAAGAGATGGAGACTCCCTATTTAAGAAGCATGGTTTGAGCCAAAGCAGATATGGAAACTGCTAAATCTTGAAAGAGTGAGAAAGTTAACACATTTTGGACGAGGAATCTTACTTGTTCAGGGTTGACACATAGCCCTAATCATGAGTTCATGTGCTTTTGGAAGGTACTGTTTTTCTCCTCACTCTGTCTTTCCTACTCAAAGCTATGCTCTTTTGCCTGCCGAATGCGTCTTCTTGGATCCTTTAGTAGCTGGGGTTAAGTTTCTTTGCTTTCTGGCTCTACCATGTGGGTTTCTCTGATGCAATAAGAGAAACTGCCCCTAAATGCTACGTTCAAAGCCACTTTGAAAATTATCACAGAATGATGGAAAAGAAAACAATTTCTGAAAGGTTAATGATTCTTGGCTGTCATTTCCTAATAACCATTAACAACACAACAACACATTTACCCCAGATTTTTTCCTGTTGTAGTGGGTTAGACATTTTCATTTTGTTTTTGAGACAGGGTCTCTCTACATAACTCTGGCTGTCCTAAAATTCACTGTGTAAACAAGGCTAGCCTTAGAACCCACAGAGCTCTGCCTGCCTCTGCCTCTAGTGCTGGGATTAAAGGTGTGTTCTGCCATGCCTGGCTGACATTGTTTATTGAAATAGGGTTTTATATAGTTTAGTCTGACTTCAAACTCGTTGTGAATCAAAGGAGAATGTCTTTGAACTTCTAATCCTTTCAAATCTGCCTCTGGAGTGCTAGTATGACAGGTGTGTATCACCACATCAGACCCTGGGCTCAGCTTTTAAATCAAAATTACTGAACTACTTTATTGAGGAAACATTTGGGATTCTGATGGGCTGATAATTAGAAAAACAAATGAAGATGTCTTTCTTCAGATACGTGTGAAGGCCTTTTCTGAATATGCCATTTCAAAAGTGATACATCCACACAAGCTGTCTAAAATGTCTTCAGTCTTGGAGTTTGTAATTTACCTTTAACCACTGGTGACATATGAAGCCATTCCTCTTGTCTCACACTATCCCGTCAGTCTTGAGGACTGACCCTTCGAGGTTCTAGAATCAGTGAGAATTTTAAACAGAGTTAGAATTTTGCTTTGTTACTTCAGCTTAATTTCCCTTTACTCTGTTAAAAAACAATCCTGGGCAAAGCTGTAGTGAGAGTGCAGTAGAGTGCAGGTAGAGTACTTAGCATGCAAGCCAGAGGACCTGAGTTCAATCCCTGGAAGCCATGTAAATTGCTGGGTATGGTGGCGCATGATTATGAACCTAGCATTGGGAAGGCAGGGACAAGAGAATCTCTGAGGCTTTCAACTGAGGTCAACCAGTCTAGCTTATTATGTGAGTCTCGGGCCTATGAGGGAAACTGTCTCAGAAGAACAAAACAGGTGGAAGTCTCTTGAAGAAACCTGCCTGAGCTTGACCTCTGGCCTCCACGCATGTACTTATACTTTGTAAACACACACACACACACACACACACACACACACACACACACACAC
>NW_026592776.1:3353135-3370921 GCF_907164565.1 Psammomys obesus | reverse complement strand
ACACACACACACACACACACACACACACACACACACACACACACTCACTCACTCACACAAACATACACACACATGCATAAACAAATACATACACACAAAATCATAAAATTCAAAGTCTTGTGTGCCATTCTACTAAACTATTATAACAAGAGTGTGACTGATACAAAACAATAATTAGAAAACTTGTTGATAATTTTTGCATCAAGAATTTCTTATGAACTATATCTTAATAATAAACCAAAATAAAATTAATGAAGTTGACATGAGTTTTGAATGTAAGAACTTCTTTTTAGGTTTGAAATTTGGGGCAACATTTCAAATAGTACTCACACTGTACTATAAACCCAGAGGATAGAGACTCTGTGTAGCTCATCTTGATGAATAACTAAGACAGACAGGACTAAGATGATCTTTATTTTAGCCATCACATGATTCTGTTGATTAACTATTGCTATTATGCCCCAGTAATTTTCCTTCTTTTTAGTGGTAGATTTTAAACTTGAGATTCCCTTGATTCTGTGTATAGTTGATATTTTGAATTTACAATTTATGAGACTGTTCTGTTGTCTTTGTTAAGCTGAATCTTGCTGGAATCTTTCATTTCCAATCGGTGGTGATGGTTTAATATCTTAATTCAATGTGTCAGCTACTGCCCACAGCATTTTGTTCTTTGCAGACACTATAAACATAATTCTATGACATCACCCATATCTTAGAAAAAATTATTGCTCAGATGGACACAAGACCAGAGCTCACTGGCAAGCAGTTCTAGCAATGTCCTTCTAAGATGACATCTGTTAATCAACATTCCATTGTTACTGAAGCCACAAATGTACCCCCCCCACTCTTTCTGTCATAACCACATTTCTCCACCCTGCCCACAATATCTATCATTATGAGCAACTGTCAAATGGTTTGCTGAAATCAAGATGTCATATGTCTGTAGCATTCCTTTGATCTGCTGGTTTAATAGCTGTAGTCAAAAGGGAAATAAGGTTAATATGGCTTAAACTGGACCTATTAATAGCAATCAAATAGAGCATTTTTATTTCCTTGTTATAATAGGTAAAAAGTTTATTTTGACAAACCAGCTTTGCCATCTTGGCTATGAAATGACAGCACTGTAAGACTGCAAGGGGACTCTTTGGGACCTATTGCTCACATCTCAGGCTCAAGATTGCCTTATTTTTGAAGAACTGAGAATTAGAATTTTGTCTCCTGATGGTGGATTTATGTCCCTTTTCTTTGTTCCCTAAGAAAATATTGAGAATTCAGGACCTTTGGAGCTTCCTTAAGCTCAGTTTGAGGGAAGTTAGGGACTGTCTGGTGAGCCAGGAAATTGGAAACGTTTGTGGGGAGCAGTATGGATTCCGAAATTGTAGTATGTGTGTTCTGATACCATCTCCACCCTCTCAGCATAGTAGGACTTTGCATAGTGTGTTGCACACCTCCTTTTCTTCATCTGCTGTGGAATGGAGATAACAGGACCAACTGCATTACATTATTGACAGACATTAAAGTGAGTATTGAAAATTGTGCCTGGCATATCAGCTCTTTGATTGATACAGTAACTGCATCAGACAGACGGGAAGGTATATATTGCTCTTTCCAAGCAGGTGAAAACCTCAGTCCAAAAATGGATGTAGCTGGCTGATCAAGTAAATCTGATTTTCAGTACCACCAGATAACAATTAAGTTTTTTTAATGGCCATTTTTTTTTGTTATTTGTGTAAACATTCAAAAAGGCTGATTACCTTATCATCCAGCTTCATTTTTTTATTATACGTCAGACACTATGCTAAAACACCTACATTTCATATTTCATTGCAAATAAAAGCAACTATAAGCCCAAAAGCTCAAAAGGAGGGAGATAAAACCAAACCAACAAACAGTATATATGAGGGAATTGCAAAGCCGTCTAAGGGGCAGTGAGGGAGGGCAATCAACTGTGTGGGGTTATGATGATCATGGTCAGTAGGGTATTCCGGTAAATACCACTGAAGAAGCTGCATATGAGTAAATATTGGAAGGAGTTAAGGAAACTAATTGTGCACATTGATGGAGAAAGATTCTGCTGGAAGAGGAAAGCCATAGCATGTACAAAGGCCCTGAGGTAAACACATGCCATGCATGATTCAATGATGGCAAGGAGGTAAGGAGGTCATAGTGGTGGATGTAGGAGAGATGAGGAGGGGAGAGAGGAGACTAGCGCGGCAAGATGGAGATAGATAGCATAGAGTCTGGTAGGCCATTAACATGACAGATACATTTCTGTTCGTAAGCATTTTGCTCTGAGTAGAGTGGCAATCCTTTGCAGCTTTTAAGAAAGAAATTATGTGATTAACTTAAAGTTGAAAATAATCATGTGAGTTATTGTGTGGAGAGAGATTTGTCAGAGACAGAGAGAGTAGGAGCAGGGACACCAAATGGGTGAGTGATGGTAGTAATCCTGGTAAGAGCAGGGAGTGGTTTGGGAAAAGCATCGCAAAGTGATTGGATTCACCACAGAGCTGTTGACACTTTTGCTTCAAGGGTGGGAGTGGCCAATTGAACCCGTACAGCAAGGCAAAACTAAAAAAGAAAAGGAAAGCCCTCTTTCCCTCTTCCTTCACTAGAATCTCAAGAAACTTATGTAGTTTGTTGTGATCCTTTCAAGGAGAGCAAATTCTCACAAAGAGGTCCAGTGTGGTTCATGAAGTGCTCTGAGGAAGTAAGCTCTTTTAGGGTTTTGTCAAATAATATTAGTTGTTGTCTTGGGGAAACAAAAGGAAGTTATTTTATTTTTTATATTAATTACAGTTTATTCATTTTGTATACCAACTGTAGCCCCTTTATCATTCCCTCCCAATCCCATCCTCCCTCCCTCATCTCCTCCCAGACCCCTCTCTAAGTCTAATGATAGGGGAGGTCTTCCTCCCCTTCCATCTTTCTATCTGACCCTAGTCTATAAGGTCTCATCAGGATTGGCTGCATTGTTTTCCTCTGTAGCCTGGTAAGACTGCTCCCCCCTCAGAGGGAGGTGATCAAAGAGCCAGCCACTGAGTTCATGTCAGAGACAGTCCCTGTTCACCTTACTAGGGAACCCACTTGGAGGCTAAGCTGCAATGGGCTACAGCTGTGCAGGGGTTCTTGGTTATCTCCATGCATGGTTCTTGGTTGGAGTATCAGTCTCAGAAAAGACCCCTGGGTCCAGATTTTTTAGACCCATTGCTCTCCTTGTGGAGCTCCTGTCTCTTCCAGGTCTTTCTATCTCCCCCCCCCCCTTATTTCATAAGATTCTCTGCACTCTGCCCAAAGTTTGGCTATGAGTTTCAGTATCTGCTTTGATACCCTGCAGGGTAGAGTTTTTCAGAGGCCCTCTGTGGTAGGCTCCTGTCCTGTTGCCTGTTTTCTCCCTCTTCCGATGTCCGTCCTGTTTGGCTTTCTGAGTGAGGATTGATCATCTTACCCAGGGTCCTCTTTCTTGATTAGCTTCTTTAGGTGTACAGATTTTAGTATGTTTATCCATATTGATGTCTAATATCCACTTATAAGTGAGTATATACCATGTGTGTCTTTCTCCTTCTGGGGTACCTCACTCAGGATGATATTTTCTAGTTCCTACCATTTGCCTCCAAATTTCATGATTTCCTTATTTTAATTGCTGAGGGTACAGGAAGTTGTTTTAACTAATACCACCTTTAAAATATATATTTTCACTGAAATAGAATTCCATTCCTTTCACTCCTCCTTTTCTTCCCTCCTGTCTCTCCTAGCTACCCTTCCTCAAACCCCTTCCATGCTTTCCACTCTCACACTGATAACCTTTTTATTGTATTATTATTGGTATATATGTATAGATTTGTATACAAACATGTATATATACATATATGTACATATATGTACATATAACTTATTGAGTTTGTTTTTGTTGTTTGTGTGTACATGGTTTCAAGGATGACCACTCTGCACTGGACAACCAATATCGGAGCTCATCCCTGGGAGAGGCTAATCCACCTTCACCAAGCTGTCATTAGTTGCCTGTAGTTATTGTCTAGGGTGAGACCCTTTGAAATAGAGCCCCTCCCCCTCGACTTGGTATAAGTTGTAAGTAGTAATGTGTACCTGTCTTAAGTGTGTAATGAGTTTAAACAGCTGTTAATAACTCTACTTGTGTAGCTTGTGTCATGATTAGACAGAGACCATTCTCCTCACTACAGATTCTTAATATTTCTATACTTTAGAAAAGGAGGGTTTGAAGATGGGTAGGTCTAGCACATACTTCTACCTGGGGCTTCCATGTGAATATGGCCACAGAAGAAAAAGACTCCATAGAATCTTCTGGGCTCTCAAGAAGGTTCAGACTTCCAAGATAAGTAGCGGCAGTGTCTTTCCTTGCTTTTGGTCTGAGGTTTTATTTTTACGATAGCAGGGCTTGCTTAGACAAGGGTAAGAATCTGGCTTCAGAGGCCTGAGGAATAACTGAGAGTCAGGATCTTTTTGAAAGGCAAAGCTAAAAAGAACATTTCAGAAGACATGACAAAGACCTCTCACCTTTGACAGAGTTTTCTAAGCTGCAAAAACTACTGGTTTGGAACTGTAGTTTGAGCTTATTCCACTGCTCACAACTCTTATGGAGGATGAGAAAATGTGTTTAGAATATGATTTCTGAAGACTTTGTGCACATTTGGATTTATTCTAGAATTCAGCTACTCTTTTTTTTTTCTTTTTGATGCTGTTCATGCCAGATATCTGAAAGAGAAGAGCTAGTAACTATGAGAGCAGATGACAGCCACTGAAACATACTGTTCACAAGACTACAGTATCAATATTTACGTTTCTCTCCAGCCTGCCCGTGGACTCCGTTCCTCAAGCCTGTATTTATATTTTAGTAATGCAGTTAAAGCTGCATTTCCCCTTTTAATTTGGCATCAGAATTCTGCCACTTCAGCTTACCCCCTACCCACCCCTTTGCAAGATGGCGCATGTTTATTGAGCATTTGAATCTAGAGATTAACTGAGAGGAGGAAGTACAGAGGGGATAAATAACATGGAAAACATTTGAGATGAAGTCAAGGGATTTTCTGTTTTTAAAATGGGAAAATTAGGTTTTGAAGTTTGTGATGATGTGATTGTGTGCTGAGGGGGGCAGGTGGCAAACTAAGAAGAGATTTGGGGAAAGCGAGTGTTTTCAAAGAATACCATTTGAGTTAAATATCTTTGGTGTGAGAGCAGAGAAATGTTGGAGCCTTATCAGGTATTAGATGTTACCTAGTGCTCCTCTGGCCAAAGTTTAGCTTTTGCTAATTAAAACTAATCCAACTGTATGAAGAAAAATATGTTGCATGGGTTTGTCTCTTGTGTAGCTTTGGGTTAACCCTTTGTCTTATGTCCTACGATGAGTAGATCTTTATCTGCTTATACAGTGGCAGGTGATAAAGAGAAATAGGGTTTACTTACAAACACATTTTAGGAGAAACAATGAGAACACCAGGCTATGTAGATTATTGACTTATAAATGTAAGTTTGAAGCCCTTTTTAGTTTTCTTACTTAATTAACCTGGGAAGGCAGTGGTTTCAATGGATGTTTAATATGAATGGAAAATTTAAAAACAAAACAATTATCTATCGGAAGTACCTTTGTTTCTCAACTTGGGCTTGTTCAGTTCCAAGTTACTTTGTGTGTGTGTGTGTTTGTGTGTATTATCTGTCCTGATCAGCCTCATTGAATCAAGCTTTACAACCTGTGAAGTTCAGGTTCAGTATTGGTTCTCAGGAGCTGGAGGATTTGCTTGCTGCTATAGCTTAAATATTCAGGCTTGATACCCTGAACAATTTCCTGATGCTGCAGAGGATCTGACACCCCTACTGACTTCTATGGGCTTTCACATGCACATGGTGCTCCTACATACATCCAGGCACACACACACACACACACACACACACACACACACACACACACACACAATTATGTATATATAGATTCCCCGAGGGACTGATATTCTTGTCAAGATTACATGTTTGCATTCCCATCCTGGGTCATCTTTGATTCTTGCAGTACTACCACTTACCAGCTGTGTGATCTTGAATTTAGTCTGGGTGCTCCCATATCCTAATTGGTGAAATGGTGACAGTAGCAATATTGGTCTCATAGAGTTGTCAAAATCAAGTGAATTGACCCATGGTTAATTCTTATATACACATTATATACATGAAAAGGGTTAATGTTTTTATGCTACTGGTGGCATGATTTTTATGGCTTTATTATTATTCTTATCAAGGAAACTTGGAGAAAAGAAGTAGACTATAAAAATTGATAAAACCTAGCTCCCGCGTCTTTTCAGCTAGTGTATATTTTCTGATTCTGGTCATCTGGATATGTGGAGAAAATAGGGACAGAGAATGCTATTCCCTTTTTCTTACTAGGTTAGTGTAAATCCTGTTTTGCCTCTCATGTGGCATTTGTCACAACAATTCATCTGGCTGCCATTATGCACTCAGGTTCACAGAGTATTTTTTTTTTTTTTTGTGATGGCCACAGGAAGTTGGGGGGCAGATGTGTATCATCCTTGAGACAGTACAGGGTGCAGATATCTGGGCTTTTTGTTTGAATCTTCTCCCATAATGATCTGTTGTTTGTTCTCTGTAATCCAATTTCAGGCATAAGAAACAGTGGAGAGGGGAAGAGTATAGATCTTTGTACATTAGGGAAAGGCTGGATGCTCATTTTTTCTATTTTCTTCTTGGGTAAACGAGTAGGTGTGATCCTGTAACAGATCCAATAAAATGTGGGAAAACCACTGCTTCACCTCCAGAAAGATCATAAAAAGCCATTAGCAATAACTTGACTTTCAGTATTGCTTTGACCTGGTTTGGAATCATGTAGTATGCTATTTTCATATCTGTATTTTCCCCTCTTGATTATATTTGACAGTCCATTTGTACTGCTGCCTGTAGTTGTAGCTCATGTATTAGCTTTGCTATGTTCCTTTATGTGAATATTTCATGACTTATTTGCCCATTCACAGTAGACTCAGCAGAGAACCCTAAGGCCTTAATACATGCTGAGTCTACCACACAGACGGACCTTGGTCTCTGAACCTCCGCATGAAAAGCCGTCAGCCATGATTAGATTCGGGTGAGAGGGAAGCAAAATTTCCTTGCAAGATTTAAGAAATGTTTGTCACAATAGTTGGCTGACCCTGATCAACACAAAGAAACCATGTATCAGTTTTCCTGAAAAGGCACAGATGGCAAAATTGCAGCAATGTATTTGGTGTTTTCCCCCTCTTGAATGAAAGAAGCACTAAAACGTTGGGCATTCTTCTTTTTTTAAAATTTTTTCTTTAACTTTTATTAATTACACTTTATTCATTTTGTATCCCCCCATAAGCCCCTCCCTCCTCCCCTCCCGGTCCCCCCTCCCCCCCTTTCTGCATGCATGCCCCCCCCCCAAGTCCACTGATAGGGGAGGTCCTCCTCTCCTTCTTTCTGATCTTAGTCTATCAGTTCTCATCAGAAGTGGCTGCATTGTCAGGGTTCTAGGTTATCTCCATAGATAGTCCTTGGTTGGAGTATGAGTCTCTGGGAAGTTCCCTATGTTCAAATTTTCTTGTTCTGTTGCTCTCCTTGTGGAGTTCCTGTCCTCTCCAGCTCTTACTATTTCCCACTTCTTACATAAAATTCCATTCACTTTGCCCGATAGTTGGCCATCAGGCATTCTTCTTTTAAATTTTTTTCCTGACAGGCATAAAGAGAGCTTACATGTGACAAGACGCTATGTGACAGCTTTCCTTGGGCAAGCAAATGGAAATAAAGATCTTTTAACAGAGTTCCTGTTTCTAGAGAAATGTTGCTAGAGAATTCTTCTGGTTGCAAAGAAAAACAAGAGACTCTTTTTCTATTCTCCTGCCTCGCTCCTCTTTCTCACCCCTTCTCCCTATATAAATAATGAACATATCTATAAAAATGTATACAAATTCTGAGTTTAGGGTTCTGCCAGTTTTTGCAAACTGAACATACCTCAAAAACTATCCTCTAGAAGAAGAAAGAGAGTATCTGTAGCTCTCCAGAAATCTTGCCAATTTTCCCTGCAAGTCGTGGTAGCCATTATCCCGACTTCCAATAGAAATCGTTGCTTTGACCTGTTTTAGAATCATGTAGTACATTATTTTCACCTCTGGATTTCCTCCTCATGAATATATATTGTTGCCCGTAGTTGTAGTCCACTTATTACCTTTACTATATTCCTTTATGTAAATATTATCTGGTTTATTTGCTCATTCTACCTCTCAGATACGTTCTATCTTGGGTTATTTGGAATAATGATGCTATAAACATACTAATTCCCATCTTTTGATGAATGCACAGGTACATTTTTTGTTTGGTTAAAAACTTCCTGACATTACTCATGTTCATTCATCTAGTTTTCTGTAATATAAAAAATTATCACTAATTTTTAATGGAAAATTTGGGTGTCTAAAATGGAGGATACCCAATTGACTTGAAAGCCTTTCCTTTCCTTTCTAGGCCCTTTGCTTCATAGATGGGGGCTTTTTGCATACTGCACACAAGTGGACTTTGACCTTGGGACCTTTATGAATCCATTCAGCTCTTCTGTGAGGAGGAGAATCTTCTTGATTTTCAGATTGCTTCACTTCCTTGGGGAGAGGGAGTGGAGAAAGCAGAATGAGTAGCTCTGCCATCACTGGTCTAGATTTTAATCAGAAATTGCTGTCTCTAAAGCCTTCAGGACCAAGACAGTCAAGGTGTGATGTAAAATCCAGTCAAATAAATAGTAAATTTCCTCAGAAGGACAAGAGATAAAGAGAGGTGGTGGTGATGGCTTGTATCCACCAACAAAGAGTTTATTCTTTTGGCTCTGCTTTCAGAAACTTGAGATTCTGATGCAAAGGCAGCAATCCCAGCTAGATGTGGCTTTGTGGGTTGGAGGACTTAAAAGGTCTCAAGGAAATTCCAAAACTCCCCACAGGACTCTTTTAGTGCAGCCTCCAAACATACGCTGCAATCTTAGACACCTTTACTGAGGTTCTGAGCTCACTGAGTGATATGGCATTCCATCGCCTCCACCCCTGACCCCGCAGGCTCCCTTACTGTTTGCTTTAAAATAGCCTTCATTAGAAAATGGAAGTGTGAGTGTTTAACTCTGAGCTTTCTCCTTCAAGCATATCACTAATATCTGAAACTTCCTTGGGGTCAGAAGCGTGTCCAAGGCTGCCTTGTGTTTTCATTGAATGTTTAGTTCACTTTGGGTGTAAAAAGTGTGAAAGCCTTCACAGTTGAGCCTGAAAAATGATTGTGAGAAGCCCCCATGGGATCTTGTTGCTGAGTGATACACAGCTGGGCCTTTGAAAATGGGCTTTTGTGATAAACTTGAACATAGTCTTAAACTTTTCTATAAGTGTTTCTTTACTTTTCCTAACTAAAGAATGGATGAGTTTTCCAAAAGAGAACTGCTTTGGACCATTAACCCATCTTTTTTCTTCAAATATGGAGGTGACTATATAATTGGCTTTTGCAAAATGATGGTGTGTAGTGAGACAGCCTGTGAAATCAGAAGTTAGACAGGGGGTGCTTTTCTTCAGTTGTCAGGTGTGAAATGCAAGAAAAGTTTTATGCAGAGTTAGAGACCTTTGAACATCCAGATATACTGTGAGAACCTGAGAAACCTTTTCTTTTTTTGTTCATTTTTTATTTTTTATTTTTATTAATTACAGTTTATTCACTTTGTATCCCCCCTGTAGTTCCCTCCCTCCTTCACTCCCAATCCCACCTTCCCTCCTCCCATGTTCCTCCCTAAGTCCACTGATGGGGGAGGTCCTCCTCCCCTTCCTTCTGATCCTAGTCTATCAGGTCTCATCAGGCGTGGCTGGCTACATTGTCTTCCTCTGTGGCCTGGTAAGACTGCTCCCCTTTCATGGGGAAGTGATCAAAGAGCAGGCCATTCAGTTCAAGTCTGAGACAGTCCCTGTTCCTGTTAATATGGAACCCACTTGGACACTGAGCTGCCACGGACTACATCTGTGCAGGGGTTCTAGGTTATCTCCATCAAAGGTCCTTGGTTGGAGTATCAGTCTCAGAAAAGACTCCTGAGCTCTCCTTGTGGAGCTCCTGTCTCCTCCAGATTTTTCTATTTTCCCCTTCTTTCATAAGATTCCCTGCACTCTTCCCAAAGTTTGGCTATGAGTTTCAGCATCTGCTTTGATACCCTGCAGGGTTTAGCCTTTTAGATACCCTGTGTGTTAGGCTCCTGTCCTGTTCCCTGTTTTCTCCCTCTTCTGATGTTCATCCTCTTTAACTTTCTGAATGGACATTTGCTCAACCATGTTTGTAGCAGCTTTATTCGTAATAGCCAGAAGCTGGAAACAACCCAGATGCCCCTCGGTTGAGGAATGGATACAGAAATTGTGGTACATCTATACAATGGAATACTACTCAGCAATAAAAAACAAGGAAATCATGATATTTGCAGACAAATGGCGGGAACTAGAAAGGATCATCCTGAGTGAGGTAACCCAGAAGCAGAAAGACACACATGATATAGACTCATAAGTGGATACTAGACCTATAATATAGGGTAAACATACTAAAATCTGTGCACCTAAAGAAGCTAAGCAAGAAGGAGGGTAAGATGCTCAATCTTCATTCAGAGAAACTTTTTCTTAAACCTACTGCTTCTCTCAGGTTGTCTTTCTTGACTCTAAAGCACAACTAAGACTGACTTGCACTTTGTTATTCAACTCCCTGACTTTCCCCTACCGCTAATGTTGTCCCTGTGGTTTTGGAAGATCACTAAATTCTTACCTTAAATAAATTATCAAGGGGATTCTTCTAAACACATTCAGGAAGGTTCACATGCATGCACACACACATATTAGATGATTGTTTTCTGCTAGTATAAGCTCATTATGTTACAAGTTTGTCAAATATCTGAGAAACAAATACACTTATTTTAGTATATTAGGAAATATGAGTTCTGCTAACTGGCTTTAGAAACACACTGTTGAAAAGTGCTCAATTCAAATGTGGCTCTGTGTATTTTATTTGTGTACACCCGGCTCAGGTATATCTATGCAAAGCACTCTTCTTCCCATATCTCCAATGTATGGACACTGAAATAGCATTCTACTTACTGATTTATGAGAGGGCATCATAACTATCACTAATAAACACAAACAAATAAAATGCAAATCCTTCAATCAAATATCCAGGCAATAGCCAGGTTTGACAGTTCATTCTAAGAAAGGCTGATGCTAGAGGGTCTTTAAAAAAAAAGATCCTTGAGTCACAAATGTGTGCACAAGACTGTGTGATAGACTAAGTCACGTTGTTGGTTTCAGAATGTAGTAAAAAGTATTTGTCTGACTGTAGCTAGTTAATTTTTATAATTTCCCTAAAAATTCTAATTGTTTTCAGGACTACACCAAATGCTGAATGTAAATCATTTCCTGAAGCAGGAACATCCATCCATCCATCCATCTATCTATCTATCTATCTATCTATCTATCTATCTATCTATCTATCCCCAAAAGATTCACCTCATGGATACACGGATTTCTTTTTTTAGTCAGTGTTCATCTTTCTGCATTCTATGATTTTGTTTGAAGGTTGGTATAAACAAATCGTGGGAGACCTTAACTCAGAAACAAATCAGTCCAAATTACAACAAATTATTCTTTTTGAAAAATTTTTAGCTAGTGAAAGTTAAAAAATGATATTGATGAGGTTTATCATGGAAACAAGCATGACATTCCAATAGAGTAATTTCATGCACCACTCTTGGACATATAAACTAGAATTTTTTTTCTAGTAAATAGACTTCATGAAAATAATAAAAAAATTATATACCCAAATTTCAGAACTTAAACTAAGAAAATAATTTAAAAAGTAAAGAAAAAAAAGAATATATTAGTACCTCAGTGTTACTTGTAAGGAATATTAAAAATATACTTAACGACCAGCAAAAGAAAACTGATTGAACAAACAATATTATTGCAGACAACAGTGATATAAACTGACACAGAGTATTCGTCTACCAACACTAAAATGATGGTGTGTGTGTGTGTGTGTGTGTGTGTGTGTGTGTGTGTGTGTACTCAGCAGCCTGGAATATGTTTATAATAAAATACTTGTTACGGGATTTGCATGGTAGCTTGCATTTGTAATCTCAGCTGTCAGGAGGTTAAGCTGAGGTAGCAGGGTCATGAGTTCCAGACCAGCTTGGACTACGTAGGGAGCTCCTGTGCCAAAGAAACAAAACCAACCAAAAAAAGCTTTGCTATGAAATAATATGCAAATTATTTTTATGGATATCCATATATTCGTCATGAAATGTTAACCTGAGGCAGGCCTTAGGAAAACTGAACTGCACAATGTTTACCATTTGGGAGTAGAAGTTGGAACAAGAGTGAAAAAAAAAAAAGTGAAAGCTGAACAGATAGGACTCAGTTTTCTTTAGAACTTCTGAAGATTTTTTTTGTTATCTATTTACTATATTGAGATCCCTTGTAAGTTATGATTTGAGGAAACAGCTTAATTACTTAATCAGATTTACAAAATACTGGGACACTCTACCATCTTTTCTTGGTTTCTCTTCCTTCTGAGGTCCTAAAAGACATTGTCAACTTGGTAGATAAACAACCTAGAAGTAAGATATGTTCATCTAACTTAAGTGGAAATCCTCTTTTTGTCAGTTAGATTTTGCTGTGTAACACTAACCTCTAAACACGGTGGCTCAAAACAAACAAACAAACAAACAAACAAAAAACACCTACTACTTATTTAGCCTATAATTCTGGGTTTTAAGTTTGGGCTGGACTCAGATTGGCCCACTCATGTCTATAAATAGCTGCTGATCACTGGAAAGTTACCCTGGCACTGAGGGGTCTGAAGAGGTCTTCTATTTAAATGGTGATTGGATATTAGCAAGGGAAACGGATTACAGAATCTAGAATCTCTCCCCACTGCAGTATTCCATTAGAACACAGAATCATATAAAACCTCTTCAGGATCAGGCTTGACACTTCTCATAGCAAACACATGACCAGTTCACACTCAGTGAGTAAAGAAATAAGTTGCTTCTAAATTAGAAACTATTAGGATATATAGATAAAGAAGGGACAGCTGTCATTTTGCTATTTACAAGAATCTTAATTTATTGCTGTGTCTTTTGTTCTTAATTTTGGTACGTGAAAAATACATGTTTTAAACTGCTTCTTAATTCCAGAACCATCTTTACAAAGAGGAGATGATAGTCGTGATTTTTTTTTTTGATACACCATGAGGCCTCTTGCTTCCTTGAGTTTTTAATTTGTTTGTGTTTGTGACAGAGGATACTTCGTGTATGTGGTAAAGGCCACTGCATCGTAAGAAGATTGTGGGAGAGGATAATCAGCAGTGTGAACATGAGCAAAGCACATAATATGCCTATGTGCCTATGTTGTACCAAAACCCAGTACTTTGTATTTCTAATTAAAAAGAGAATGTTCTTGCTTTACCTTCAACAGCTCTTTCCTGGAAAGGGTCTCTTCAGTTGTTAGTCACCCTGATACTGTTTTCTGCCTTTGCAGTGGTTCTCAACCATCCTAATGATGTGACCCCTTAAATATACTTCCTCCTTTTGGGGTGTCCCCAACCATGAAATCATTCCATTGCTACTTCATAACAGTAATTTCTATTGTTATAAATAGTAATATAAATATCTGATATGCAAAATGTCTGATATATGACCCTGTGGAGGTCACAACCTACAGGTTGAAAATAGATACTCTAAGGAGTTAAATTATCCCCAACACTTCCAGAGACATTTGGATGTATCAGACGTTTGTCTAGATAGTGAAGATATAAATAACTTTAAAATGGGCACCCATCTTCATGTAAGTCATGGTCTGGAAGGGAAGGAAGAAATATACATAGTGAAAGAAAGATATTTTACTACAGTAAAATATGGGAGGGGAGGTGACTGGAAATTGAATTTTTTTCAATAATGATTACTTTCTTTGGAATGAAAATGTCTGATTATCCAAATGGATCAGAAAAAATGTTAGACAAAATCCGTACTCTTTTATGAAAAAACAAAACAAAACAAAACAAAACACATAACAACTAGGAATAGAAGGGGATTTATCCAACTCGATAATGGACATCTATAAGAAACTCCCAGATGACATCCTACTTCATAGTGAAAGAATGAATGTTTCCCTCTACCATGAAAAAACAAGATAGACTGCTCATTCTTGTCATTTATATTCAATGTTGTACTAGAGAGCTTAAATAGAGCAATTAGGCAAGAAAAAGAAACAATGACATCTAGATTGGAAAAAAATAGTAGTAAATGTACTTCTGTTTACAGATGACATTTTTTATATTGAAAATCCAAAGGAAGGGGCAATAAAGTTATTAAACTAACAGGTGAGCTTAGTTGAGGTTTTAAAGAAACAAGATCAATAAAAGAGCACAAGTTATAATCCACATAAAGAATCAGGCATAGTAAGTAAGAAAATTATTAATAAAACAATTATATTCATAGTAGTATCAAAAAGCATAAGACACCAATAAATGTAACAAAGGAAATATAAGATCTATAGAAAAAATCTATAGAAAAATGTGTAGCTAAATGGAAAGAAATTTCTATGCCTGTGTTGGAAGATTTTATATTAGTAATAGGTAGTACTTTCTAAATTAGTATACAGGCTTAATACAATCCATTAACTGTATTTGTTTTGCATAAATTGACAAAAATGGAAAATTGTTCCTAAAAATAACCAAAACAATCTTGTAAGAAAAAAGTTGGAAAACTTTTACTTATCACTTTCAGACTGTGTTATAAAGTTGTACTAGACAAGACAATATATAAGAGTCACACAGATCGATTGAGAGCCAAGAGACAAATCCTTGCACTTAGGATCAGTCATTCTGTAACAAGAGTTCCTAAGCAATTCATTTGTGGAAAACACAATCCTTTGAGCAAATGCTGCTATGGTAA
Source organism: Psammomys obesus (assembly GCF_907164565.1). Lineage (NCBI taxonomy): Eukaryota > Metazoa > Chordata > Mammalia > Rodentia > Muridae > Psammomys > Psammomys obesus. Next base: position 3,355,938 of record NW_026592776.1, on the reverse strand, counting down.
TGGCATATTTATATACAAAAGAATGAGATTGAGCCTCTGTCTCACCACAACAAAAATTAACTTTAAATTTGACATACATTTAAATTTAAGACTTAAAGTTATCAAATTTGCAGGCCAGCCTGATCTATAGTGTACATTTTAAGTTAAAACAAACAAATGATGACTTTAATCCCAGGATTTAGGAGGCAGAGGCAGGTGGATCTCTGTGAGTTCAAGGCCAGCCTGCTCTTCATAGTGAGTTCAAGTCCTGCCATGGCTGTGTAACCATGTGTGTTCAGTGATATTCTGTCTCAAAACAAAGCTAAAAGAAAAACAAGAACAAACCCAAACCACCATCCCCAGAAGCAAAAAGAAACAAACAAAAATTAAGACTCTTACTAGAAAATACAGGAATGAATGTTTGTGACCTTGGGTTAGGCAATATTTTCTTAGGCATGACACTGAAAGCATAGTGGACAAAAGAAAAAAAGAATAAATAGAACAGCATCAAAACTTACAACATTGTCTTTCAAAGGACACTGTCAAGAAAGTGGGGCGGGGGAGATGTCGCAAAGTGCTGGCCACTTGCTTTTCCTGTAGAGGACTTCAGTTAATGGCCCAACACTCAGTCTGGTACCTCAGAACCATGTTCCAGCTCCAGGGCATCTGATGCCTTCTGGCTTCTGCAGGTACCCACACACATATGGGGTGAGCATATGTGTGTTTGCATACAAATACACGTACACACAAAAGAAGAACAAAATATTTAAAAAGGAAACGAAAAGTGAACCCACAAAGTAGAAGAAGCTATTTTCAAGTAACTCATCTTAGAAGGGACTTTGTATTAGTTTTCTGGAGCTAGCATAATCTGTTTTCATAGACCATGTAGACTACATAGACTATGTAGCTCAGCATGTTAAAGATGCTAGAAGTTTGTATTCTAACAGTTCAAGAAGCTAGACATCAACCAACAGAAACCAGGGACAGGCAGGGAAACAGTTTTCTTAGAACTTTCAAGGGGATATGGTACTGATAACACCACATTTTGACCTTCTGGCTTCTTGAACTGTTAGAATATAAACTTTAAGTACCAGGGAGACTTTAAAAAATGGGTATACTCCTCTATCTGAGTTAGGGGAGATTGGGAGACATGCCAACAAAGTTGAAGATTTGGAATTCTCAGTGGCTGAACACAGTTAAAATGTATTTCTTTCATACAGTTATCTGATCCTGATCAACTGACCTTCCTCAGCGTCTTTTCTCCAAGTAGTGACTCAATGACCCAGATTCTTCTCATCTCCTGTCTGTCATGTTTTAGGTCCTTGCATCTTCTGTATTCAGCTTCTGGATTAATGGGGAAAAGGAGTGGAAGATTGAACTTGGAAGAATTTTATTATACTAGCCTAGAGGTGACTCACTGTACTTTCAGTCACACTGTATTGGTCAGAACTCAGTCACTCAGCCACATCTAGCTTCAAGGCAGATTGGCACATGCAATTTTCTTACATGTCTAGGAGGAAAAGAGAAACGAGTTTGCTGAACAAGTAGGCAGTCTTATGTTTTTGAGGGCTGACCAACCATAAGGAAGAAAATTGCAGACTGCAAGCCCAGATTAAGGAAGTATGCATTTGTGGTCAGTCTGAGAGCAGGACTGGGTTGTTCTCTTCCATTGTTCTTAGTAAAAGTTTCCCAGGTTGGAAGTACTGCTATGAGGCAAATTCCTGCTGGTGAAGGTAACCCAGTCTCCATCAGGAACAACTCCCCTCCCCCCCAGGGGGGGTGGGATGGAAATAAAGATCCGGGTTAAGTGTAACACATTAGCTTCTTGCCTGCAGAATGATAAATGCAGCCCTCCTGTCCATATTGGCATTCAAAGGGGATCAGGCGATGCATGTGGGAAATGAACTGCTATATATTTTTTTTAAACTTGGACACGGACTGAATAAAAATAAGTAACTGCTCCCCCGCTAAGGTTGTGCTTTAACCAGAAATCTGTCCCAGGCCCTTCTTGGTGTTTTGTTCCTTTGCTTCCTCTCTCCTAGTGTCCTTCACTCCTGGTCACATCTGTTCTTCTGTGGCTCAGTGGGGCTAGTTCTGATCAGGAATCAGATAGCTTGGTAGATCACTCAGAAAGAGGCTCCTCTCCCCTCCCCCGCTTACATTTTTCATAAGCTTTCGGAGCTGCCTTGACAGGTGTGACTATTTGGTGACATTTTTTGTAGTGGTTGTGCTTGCCCTTCCAGACAACTGCCGCTTGTCTTTCTGACAAACTGTTTGCTTGTGTCTGACTGCTCATGTCATAGTAAAACTCACCTCGCTGGCTTGTTCTGATTTTTAGAGGCACTTGTCTCTTGCTATAAGGCTGGATGTTTAACGAGCTTTGTTTATGGAGAATGTGAGATGAATGTTACAGCCTCTTCCTTTGTATCATAATTCCTTGTGGGCATGCTGAAAAGCTCTCGTTGAAACCTCAAAGGACAGGCTGGAAGGAGGACAGGAAAATATAAGTGAGTAAGAAAGGAGCACTGAGGCCAGGGCGAATGAATTCTGTTTCGAGTGAGCCTTCAATAAAGTCAGACAGCCGTCCAAGCAACAATCCACTGAGTCAGGAAAGCGTGGGTAGGATCTGATTGGTGTCAGTAGCCAAGGGACTAAGGCATTATCTTGGTACCTAAAAATGATTCTCACTGGATAATTCTGTTTGCCTCATCTTGCTGGCCTCCATTCCACTCTTTTCACCCCAGCAGACTGAATCTTGGAAGGCACAAGTTCTAGGTTAAATATAAATATAAATATAAATATAAATATAAATATAAATATAAAT
>NW_026592776.1:3325651-3353125 GCF_907164565.1 Psammomys obesus | reverse complement strand
ATATAAATATAAATATAAATATAAATATAAATATAAATATAAATATATGGTCCTAGCCTCTGTGGGACCTTCTGCCTAAACTCACTGTACTGGCCCTATTTCTGGGATTCCTCTGGTTCTGCTTTTCAGCCAGTCTTGTCATTCATTCAATTCTGTTCTTGAGTTTCTCTTCTCCTGGTGTTCTTCATTAACCTCTTTGTGATGTTAGTTGCCAATAGCTTGCTTTCTTTCTCTTTTCTCCTTCTTCCTCTCTTTAGCCATTACCCCACACTATTGTAACTAGCTGTTAATTTTTGTGTTTCTTTGTTAAAGGGGACCAGGGACCATGTCTTAACCCCTCTGTGCTACCAACTGTGGGATCAGAGTATGCTTATTTCTATAATAAAGAACTTCTAACAACTTCTGACATGTCAGTGGATCAATGCAATAGAAGTTTTCTTTCTTTCCCACATGAAAATTCAGTGTAGTATTCAGTGGATAACCTTCCACATGGTTATTTTTAAATGCAGATCCATTTCATTATGTACTTTCCCCATCCAGGTCTGCATCTGAAAGGCATGTAGAATAGGGGAGAAAGAAGACTCATATAGGCTAGTTTTGAGAAAGTTATGCCTAGAAGTTGGTTAGTTTCCATCTGTAATCCATTGTCCAGAACTCAATTGTTTGACAACACACAATTACAGGGAATGTTGGGAAGTCTCATTCAGCAGTAAGCAGGCTTGATGGGCAAGTATCTAATCTTTTTACATTAATGCTTACCTGACACAAGATAGTACTGATTATTTGTTAAAGGAATGACCATTGAGTTTTAGGCTCCATCTTGATTTGAAGATAAATAAGTTTAGCCACTAGAAGGCACACGTGATTACAGATCTTAGAGAGAAAATTCAGTGGGCTGCAGGAACCTGGGGACCACGTAAAGATTAGAGACAGTGGGAGGGGGAAGAGCAGTACCATCCAGGACTTTGACAGCCTGATGATGACGTGCTGTCTATCAAGTTCTCCAGTGAAAGAGTTATATTAATACATATCTTTCTTTCCTTTGTGGGTAGAAAATAAGATGTAACAGAGAACAAAAAGTAGGAATTACTACTTTGATACTATAGAATGTGGTGGTGTCAGCACTTCTTCACCCATTGCTTCTAGGTTGATGATTATAGGATAGCATTGTAGGTTAATGCACCTGGCTGCTTGTCACTCTCCTGCCCCAGAGGGAGCAGGTGTGTGTAGTGCCCATGATATGCCCACTCCATTTTGCAGTTAGAGCATCCTTGAGGTCACTGTCTCTTCACTTGAAGAATCCGCTCCTCCCCCGCCACCCTAGGCTTCTTCCACAAGCCATTCCCTGCATGTGGTAGGAAACTCATTTCCCATGTGGGTAGGCAGAAGTGAGAGAACCAGACAAGTGAGAGTTACCACTGACAGGCAATTTAGTTTGAAAAAATGTCTCCAAGGGCTCGAGTTGTGGATGAGCCATGGCATAATAACACCTTACCCGTGGGTGGCTCTTTAGAATGTTCAGAAGCCCTTTCCCACACCTTATCTCATAAGAAGATGGTGAGGTAAGAAAGCCGGGGATTATTATGTCAGCTTTACAGATGAGCAAAACACAGCTCAAAGCAGCTCATATGACTTTCCCAAGACCCTGTAGCTGTTCCTCCTCTTGCCAGTTTTACCCGTTGTCCCCTGGCATCAGACAACTCTTTCCCAAAGCATTCTTTCTTAGTCGATGATCAGTAAGACTGGAGAATCTGTCTCTTGAGTGACCTTGCCATTTTAGTGCTGGGCATTTCTCTTCCTAGCTAAACAAGTGGGGCTGTACGGAGCTACCACCAAATCCTTCCCAGTGTTTATGTCTCTACACACTGTGGTTCTGTGTCCTCCCAGTGTCTCCTCTGAGTGTTGGTGGAGAAAAACTAAAGAAATCTAAAATGTCCCCCAAGCTGTAGTATCCTACATGACAGTTAATTATAGTAGTGTACAGGTGAGGTTAGACCATAGGGGGCTCTTTTCCATTCAAACAAAGCAAAACAAAAACCACAGGGCTAGGACATCTTAGCAGATGTCTCTCTATGTGCTCACTGTTGCTCCTGAGCACTATTGTTGCCTTCTCAGGAAATCTTTACACTCCATCCTGACTTGACTCAGCCAGAAAGCCTACTCTACCTCACCTCTCGACGTAATTCAAGGTCTATGCTTTAGTTTCCAGAGTCTCTCCTGCTCTGGTTGTGAGAAGCTAAATGCTGACTGGGATGCGATGCGGGGAGGATGCAGCCAGGGCCAAGGAGAGACAGGACGAATTCCCTACTGAATCTGAAACATGATTTCTAGCATCAAACCCCAGCAGAACAAAGAAAGAAGCACTGTAGAGGAAAGATGCCTGAACCTTCTTCCCCATCTCCCTCTTAGCAGCTCAGATATCTGAGGAGCCCTATATATGCTGACATCATCTCCCATTCATTGTTTCTGCAGTAGCAGACTATGACTGACACCTAGCAGTATCTGCGTTTGTATCTGCCTCAGAAAATCCTTTTCTGTGTTAAAAGATTAATATAGTCAATCCAGAAGTATGGGGAGAATGTGATATTTCCTCTTAGTGTGTCAGAGTATTGTTTGGTTCACACTGTTTTCCGTTTTCTTTTTTTTACTCTCTCCTCTTATCCCTATAAACTGCATTATAGGGCCTTTGCACAATTTCTCACTTTCCATAATTGGTACAGAAAGCCCGGGCAATTTGGATAGAATCTGCGCTAGTTAGTGTTTTAGAGAAAATAACCCAGTTTTTCTTCAATAGAGCTGTTGTGGATCTTTTCTGTTTGGCTTGAAATTCCTTGAGCGAGGCTGACATGAGGAAATGATACTTGCCTATAAAATTATGGGAAAGGCTCTGAAAAGCATGTGATTTGTGAAGCATATCGATGTTTCTCTTGGACAGATTATTTTTCCAATGCTCAGGTAAGAATTCAAAACTGCTACTATCCGTGATAGCCTAACGGGATGCGGATCCCAGTACTGTGTTGTACAATGACCATTTGCTTGGAGATGTATATTCAAATGTCTTCCTATAACCTTCATATAAGCCAAAGACAGTTATGTAAAGGAGGTGCAGATATTGCAATCATTGGATTCTATTTAATGCACAGTGGCTGCTTCTATAGCTCTGTATTTGTCAGACTCCTATTAAGGCCTTCCAGGGTAAGTTAGTAAGACTGAGAGAAGCTTAGCAGACTGGGAAGTAGAAGAGGACTATAATCGGAACCCAATAGTGCTGTCATGTGGCAAAGATTCCTGACCTAACCCTGGTTACTGGTTCTTCTCATAACTGGGCAGCATATGCATTTCTATGAAGAAGGACCAGGATGATCAATAACAATGTAATGGTTGGGTCAACTCTTAGCAAAATGCTTAATGGCATGGTGGGTGCTCAGCAAATGTAGTGGTAAGTGAAGCAGTGTGTTTGTTTGGTATATTTTCTTTTAAGGTGTAAGTTTGTTGGGGGCAGGACCCATACAGCTCTTGGCTTTGTGCCCCCAACCTCATGCTCTGGGCCTGTGATACAATGCATATTTGGTGTCTCTCACAGGACAACTACCCACTTGTCAAAAGCTATTCAAACCCTTTACTCCAAGCTGTGCTCACTTCTCCCTCATCATGGATTCTTTCCTTTTCCCTAGTGTCTTTGTTGTAAGAGAAGTTTCTTTCGAGTAATCATCCACTCACCTCATTATATGTTGGTCTGACTAGCCCAGCTATCTAGGCAGTTTAGGCTACCATAATGAAATACTATAGAGTTAATGGCTTAAAGAACAGGAATTTATTTTTCATTGTTCTGGAGGCTAGGGAGTCTAAGACCAAGGTTCTGACAAATTTAGTTTCTGGTCAGAGCTGTGTGCTCCTTTTATCCATGACTGTATCAATCATTCATCCTCACATGGAGGAGAGACGAAGACGGATAATGTGCAGGGAGACTTTTCTGACATGGCTTCTTATAAGCACAGAAATCCAACTGGACCAGAGTCCCGCCTTCATGACCTCATTGAAACTTAATTAGTTTCTTAAATTCTCCATCTTCAAATGTAGCCACAGTAGGGGTTAAGGTGTCACCATTTGAAGTTTGGAGAAGCAGAAACATGTGGTCCCCAGAACAGTGTTTGTGTTGCTCACCATACCGTCTCCTGTTTCTCAAGCAAGGGAAAGACAGTCACAACACCGTGTGTGACTGAAAAGCCATCAAGGAGTCAGCACGGAATGAAAAATCTGTGGTTTACCAAACTGTGACCTTATCCTTTCCTTCTGCTATGTTCTTTAATTAAGTAGAGAGGATTGGGTGGGCATTCTCTTGAGTATGTCTATTACAGAACAGTGCTCAAGTTTTGAAGTAAAGATAAGAACAGTACATGAAGGCAGAACAGGAAAGCAAGGATAATGTGGCTTTTGCTAGGGTAATAAATATCCCCATGACCCAGTGGTTTTGTACTACAAATGTTGATTTCTCCCCCGTGCTGCGTGTCTAAGGGCTGTAAATGGAAGTAATCTGCTGATTGTATTTCTTCTGAAACATACACTGCTTCCAGCTCTATTTTGACATATGGGAAAGTGTAAAGCAGAAAATAGTAAGTAGCATGCTGGTTCTTAAAGCTTTTACCTGTCACATATCACTATAGCCATGTAACATTTTCCTGCTCATCCCTCACGGGGTAAAGCAACTCACATGGCCATGCCTAACTTCAAAGAGGTAGGTGATGCAACCCAACTCTACAGCACTGATTATTATTATAATGGCGTGATAATGAGGTCTAGGCAAACATGGACAGGACTTGAGCAAAAGCTGTGGCCCTGGTGAGTTTGATGTACTTAATGCTTACTTTCAAACTGATGCTTGCAAAACATCTGGAACATCCAGGTTATGTTGTCTAGTTGAATAGTTTTGCTACTAGAGTAAGCTTCAGAACAAAGTCATTTTCAACTGAGCTTCTGGGGTTTGCTTTTTTTGGGTGTCCACACGGTACAAATAACAATAGCCTCAAAGAAACAAAAGCTTTCCAAATGGCTTATCTCAGATCCACCAAGAAATTAAACCATCTAAATATGCCTCAACGTTTTACAAATGGCTGTGCCTGAGGGTGGTCTCCCTGTAATGATAAAGTTTTCTCCCCATCCTTCTTGACAGTGATACTAGTGTGAGGTTAACAACATCATCACTGTCAGAGATAAATGGCTGAATCTGGTGGGATTACATCTGAGCTACATAAACACAGGTTGAATTGACACTATTCAGTCCCTGCCCCAGTTCTCCTGATAGGTTGTTATTTCCAGTGGTTTGAAAAAGGCAGATTTCAGTTAAATTACTTGTGATGAAGTTTTCCTAAGACTAAAATGTATAGATATGTTAATAACATGTCTCCCCCACTTTACACACTATTCACACTTTGCTTGTTCCTAAAGTTTGCTTTTGCTTTGAGAGGCAGAAATGCTACCATTTAGTCAAAGGAAATTTCTGCTTCTTGGGTTGCAGCTTGAATTTCTTTTCTTAAAGAGTCCACTATAAAAAGAGCCATCTCACAGTATTGTTTTGGTGTGAAATTTAAAAAGCAATGTGGTATGAGTGGGAGTACATCCATTTATAAAGGATTTACAAGTGACTTTTTTTAGAAATAAGAAATATTTTCAAATGTTATTTTAATAATGATATGCTCAACTTTTATCAGGACATGGTGATTTTAGGTTAAGTACCATAAAACTGTTATCCCAAAGGCAAAGTTTCAAATGAAATTTCATGGGAATGTTTTCCTCATATTCATTTTTTTATTACCATTTAAATATGGTAACTAGTTCCCTCATGGCTTGGCAGAACTTCAGCAATATATTTCTATTTCTACTGTATTAAAAATCTCATCAATAAAATGAAGAGTAGTTTTGTGCATTTCTTATATGGCTATCATTTTTATTTGTGAGGAAATGCATTGGATACGGGATCATAATGAGGCCTCCTGGCTCCAATAAATTACATTTGCTCTAGGTTGAATAGCCAGGAATGAGGTCATGTACCCTTGATCCAAATCATGAATGTGACAGCTCACATCTACATACAGTATAGTACGATTGTTGCCACCCTACAGCATTTCATCATCATCTGAGTCACCTTCAGGCCATGGGGTTTGGCAGAAGATGACAGTAATGATATGTATCATGCTCAGTTCTTAGCCTAAAACAGTAAAAGGCTTTAGATTTGATTTTTTTTTAAGAAAGCAGTTTCATCTCACATAGGGGTAATTAACAAGTTCTGAATGAGAAATGAAATTGGAATTATTGAACTTAGAAATACAGAGGGAGGAGGATGAAATATTTTTTGAAAGAAATCCAGGTTAGAACCAAAGACAGCTGGCAAAAACAAATCGATGAAATGATTCCTAATGATACTCTACTATACTTGTAGACCAGAGCCAAGCATGATCATCAGCAGAGAGACCTCATCTAGCAACTGATTGGAACAGATGCAGAGATCCACAGCCAAACATTTGGCGCAACTCAGGGTACCTTGAGGAAGAGAAGAAGGAAGAATTGTAGGAGCCATAGGGGTTGAAGAAGAAGGATAGTAGGAGCCAGAGGGGTTGGAAAAAACCACAAGAACACAGTCCACAGAATCAACTAAGTAGGGCTCATAGGGGATCACAGAGACTGAAGCAACAATGAGAGAACCTGTATGGGTCTGATCCAGGTCCTCTGCATATATGTTATGGTTGCATAGCTTGGTGTTCTTGTGGAATTTCCAATAGTGGGAGCAGAGGCTATCTCTGACTCGTTTGCCTATGCTTGGGACCTTTTCTTGTTACTGGGTCACTTCGTCCAGCCTTGATAGAAGGGGTTATGCCTAGTCTTATTGTAACTTGTTATGCCATGTTTGGTTGATATCCCTGGGAGGCCTGCTCTTCTTTTTTTAAGGGAAATTGAAGAAGAGTAGATCGGAGAGGTGTGTGTATGGGGAGTGGAAGGAGTGGAGGTACTGAAAACTGCAGTCAAAATGTAATGTATGTAAAGAATAAAAATTAAAACTTAAAAATGTAAAAAAGAAATCTCTCCAGGTAATTAAAAAACCTGGTGGCTATATTCTGTAACCTTTCTATCTCCCTGGCATTCTATTCTGTGTTTGCATTTGTATCAAATACTCTTTGAACTGTAGTTTTCTTTCTCTACATGAGTAATGAGAACAAGTAATTGTTTTGGTGGTGGGAGATGGTAATTTGTAAGGGGCAAAATGGTTGCTACACTTACGAAAGATGTTTTCCACAGTGGTATTTGAATTATAGATAGCTTCATACTTTTGGAATAGGAGAATTCTGGGAGATGTTCAACCACCCCTCATTGTTACTCATGTCCCTGTCATTTACAGTGACATAGACTGGAACCACTTTAAGTGATAGGAAATGCAATAACACCATAAATGTACCTGTTCATATTGAAATAGTGAAAAAAGATTGTGCATATATGAAACTCTTCAAATGTGGCTAACATTTCTGTGGCTCTATTTCATTGGCATTTTAATATGGAAATTACTTGTTTTGTTATGCATATATTAAAATAATATGTTAAATCAGAAACAAAGTTCAAAAATGTTTTCAGAGAAACTATGATCCAGAAAAAAGGTAGCAATTATACTAAGTCTGCAAGGTTCCTTTTCAATCATTTGGGAAAAGTGTTTGGGAAAAGTTTAGAACTTGTTGAGTCAAACCCCAACATTACATTTATGCTGACTTAATGTGTTAGTTAAATGATTGATTCCATTATCTTAATCAGAAAATGGCAATCTTTTTTTTTTCCTGCAAAGACCCATATTAAAAAAAAAATTAAGCTTTGCATGTCATGTATTCTCTCTCACATCTATTCAGACCAGTCATTGATTGGGAAAGCAGCCATGGACAATGTGTAGATGAGTTACTTTTGGCTATGTCCTAATAAAATTTTATTTACACAAATAGGGAGCAAGCTAGTTTGTCTTATGAGATGAAGTTTGTCAACCTACAACCTAATGAGAACCCAATTTACATATGAAAGCTACTTGAACATCTATGCACCAACATAGATAAACACATACACTTGTATGCACATGCTTAAATGTAAAAACTGAGGGTATATATGTCATTTTCAGTTCATTCTGGAAAATTCCTGCACATGGCATTTTGTCCTACAGCAATAAGTACACTCTATTTTGTAAATATTTTAATTGTTTCAGATTGTGACTACCTTATCCAACTAAAGTTTCTGCAGTGTTGTCATTGTTGTCTTTTCTCCTCCCAAGTCCTTTGCATCATCGTCATAGGGTTGCTTAATTAATACTCTTTCATCATGATGATGCTCATCATGTGGACCTTTTTAAAATGTGGGTCATGCAAGTGGATTTTGTTATGAATCATTCTCTCTTGATGTCATTAGACATTTTAAACTAAAAGTTAATTGAAATGAAACCACAGGCTTTGTGAGATTGATTAATCTTTTCGGCTCTATTCTTTCCTTCCTAAAATAAAAAAAAGTTCAGTGTTTACTGAGAAATGGGAGAGTCTCGTGCTTTGAAAACCGGATTTATGACATGATAGATCTGGCATGTACTATCTGTTCACCTGTTTATCCTGAGAGGAACTCTCACTTGGTTAATCCTTTTGCACTGCAAAGATTTAATAATAGACAGTTTCAAATGTTGAGTCAACATAAGCTGATAAGCATAAGAGAAAAGTTTACTCTTACATATTGGATGTGTGGTAAACTAGTTATCTAGTGCCATTTCCTTGTGAGAGAAAGGGGATCAGATAAGAGCTGTGAATTTTTATAGCTGTGTTCTAGCTAATATTTGGGATATTTGTCTTGCTAAGATTTAAGCTGTGGCTTTGGACTCTTAAGATCAGTAGATCTCAACTTTCTATATTCTTTATTTTTTATTATTATCATTTATTACAATTTATTCAGTTTATATCCATGATGCGGCCCCCTCCCTCGTCTCCTCCCATTTTCAACCTCCCTCCCTCTTCTCCCCCATTCCCCTCCCTTAGTCCACTGATAGAGAAGGTCCTCCTCCCCTTCTGTGTGACCCTAGCCTATCAGGTCTTACCAGGACTGGTTGTATTATCTTCCTCTGTGGACAGGCAAGGCTACACCTCCAAGGGGGAGGTGATCAGAGAACCTGCCACTGAGTTCATGCCAAAGAAAGTCCTTGCTCCCCTTACTAGGGATCTCATTTTGAGACTGAGCCTATGGGCTACATCTGAGCTGGGATATTAGGTCCTCTCCATGCATTGTCCTTGGTTGGGATATCATTCTCTTCAGGGGCCCCAGGGCTCAGTTTTTATGGTTCTGTTGATCTCCTTTTGGAGGTCCTGTCTCCTACAGGTCTTTCTATCATCCCCTTCTTTCATAAGATTCCATGCAGTATGCCCAAAGTTTCGCTATTAGTCTCAGCCTCTGCTTTGATACCTTGATCAGTTGAGTCTTTCAGAGGCTGTCTGTGGTAGGCTCCTGTCCTGTTTCCTGTCTTCTGCTTCCAATGTCTATTGTGTTTGTCCTTCTGAATGAGGATTGAGCATTTTCCCTAGGGTCTTCCTTGTTGTTTAACTTCTTTAGGAGTATAGATTTTAGTATGATCTTTTCTAGTTCCCACCATTTGCCTGCAAATTTCGTGATTTACATGTTTTTAGTAGCTGAGTAGTATTCCATTGTGTAGATGTATGACAATAACTGTATCCATTCCTCTGTTGAGAGACATCTAGGTTGTTTCCAGCTCCTGGCTATTACAAATAGAGCTGCTATGAACATGGTTGAGCAAATGTCCTTGTGTACTTGAGCATATTTTGGATATATGCCTAGCTGGATCTTGAGATAATACTATTCTTAATTTTCTGAGAAATAGCCAGATTGATTTCCAATGTGGTTGTGAAAGGTTACATTCCAACCAGCAATGGAGGAGGGCTCTCCTTTCTCCACATCCTCTCCAGCATGTGTTATCATTTGAGTTTTTGATCTTAGCCATTCGGATGGGTATGAGGTGGAATCTCATGGTTTTTTTGATTTGCATCTTCCTGATGACCAAAGACATTGAACATTTCTTTAAGTATTTCTCTGCCATTTGATATTCCTCTATTGAGAATTTTGTTTAGCTCTGTATTCCATTTTTTAATTGGAATACTTGGTTTGTTGGTGTTTAATTTCTTCAGTTCTTTATATATTCTGGATATTAGCTCTCTAGCAGATATAGGGTTGGTGAAGATTCTTTCCCAGTCTGTAGGTTTTTGTATTGTTCTGATGACAGTGTCCTTTTCTTTACAGAAGCTTTTCAGTTTCATGAGGTCCCATTTATTGATTGTTGATATTAGAGCCTGTGCTGTTGATGTTCTGTTTAGGAAGTCATCTCCTGTGTCAATGAGTTCAAGGCTCTTCCTCGTTTTTTCTTCTAACTGAGTTAGTGTGTCTGGTTTTATGTTGAGGTCTTTGATCCACTTAGATTGTAGTTTTGTGCAGGGTGATAAATATGGATCTATTTGCATTTTTCTACATGTAGACAAACAGTTAGACCAGCACCATTTGTTGAAGTTGTTATCTTTTTTCCTTTGTATTGTTTTGGATTTTTGTCAAAAATCATGTATCCATAGGTGTGCGGGTTTATTTCTGGGTCCTCGATTCGATTCCTAAGTTTCTATATTCTAAAAGAAATAGTAGATCAGAATTTGAATTAAAAGTCAAGTATCTAAACCACAGCAGGCCATATGAGTTTAGAAAGTCAAATGGAGAAATTAGGAAAATTGTTTACATTTAATTTCTAGAAGATAATTACTGTTATTCCTATCTGTGGGGTCTTTTTTTGGAGATAAGATTTTATCACATAGCCTAGGCTGGCTTCAAACTCATGATCCTCCTGCCTCAGCCTTCCCAGTGCTGGGATTATATACATTCACCACAATACCTGCCTTCCTTTTACTTTATTTTAGCTACTTACAAAAAGAGGTATTCTGTCTTTCCCTCCTTTTAAGCCAGTGATTCTCAACCTGTGGGTTGGGACCCCTTTTGCAGGTCACATTGAATATAGTGTATATTGGATAGTTACATTATGATTTATAAGAGTAGCAAAATTATAGTTATGAAGAAGTGAAAATTAATTTTATGGTTGAGGGTCACCACAACCTGAGGAACTGTATTAAAGGGTTGTAGCACTAGGGAGGTTGAGAACCTTAAGCATAGGATATACCATCTTAGCTTTATAAGGCAAGAAGAGAAAGTTTACCAAACTTGTCAACAAAATGTCATTACAGCTCCTTCTTTTTATTTTTATTTATTTATTTATTTATTTATTTATTTATTTATTTATTTATTTATTTATTTATTTATTTTTACATTTTATTCACTTTGTATCCCCCCATAAGCCCATCTCTCCTCCCCTCCCGATCCCACTCTCCCTCCTCCTTCTTCATGCATGCCCCTCCCCAAGTCCACTGATAGGGGAGGTCCTCCTCTCCTTCCTTCTGATCTTAGTCTATCAGATCACATCCGGAGTGGCTGCATTTTCATCTTCTGTGGCCTGGTAAGACTGCTCTCCCCTCAGGGGGAGGTTATCAAAGAGCAGGCCTTTCAGATTGTGTCAGAGGCAGTCCCTCTTCCCATTACTATGTAACCCACTTAGACACTAAACTGCCATGGATTACATCTGCGCAGGGGTTCTAGGTTATCTCCATAGCCAGAAGCTGGAAACAACCCAGATGCCCCTCAACTGAAGAATGGATGCAGAAATTGTGGTACATCTACACAATGGAGTATTACTCTGCAATGAAAAATAAGGAAATCATGAAATTTGCAGGTAAATGGTAGGACCTGGAAAGGATCATCCTGAGTGAGCTGTCCCAGAAGCAGAAAGTCACACACTGTGTATACTCACTCATATAGACTTATAGGATAAACCTAAAATCTGTCCATCTAAAGAAACTAATCAAGAGAGAGGACTCTGACTAAAACGCTCAATCCCCATCCTGAAAGGCAAAGAGGATGGACATCAGAAGAAGAAAACAGGGAACAATCTAAGAACCTGCCACAGAGGGCCTCTGAAAGGCTCTGCCTTGCAGACTATCAAAGCAGACGCTGAGATTTATGGCCAACTGTTGGGCAGAGTGCATGGAATCTTATGTAAGAAGTGGGAAATAGTAGGTTATGGAGAGGACAGGAACCCCACAAGGAGAGCAACAGAACCAGAAGATTTGAACACAGGGGTCTTCCCAGAGACCCATACTCCAACCAAGTACAGCTCCTTCTTAAGTCTCTCTCTGAAACCGTCCAAAACCATGCAGAAGTGGAATAATCACTTCACTGCGTGAGAGAGGTCATCTTAGTAAACTTTTAATAAATAATGTGATTTGACACGACTTAGAAAACTTGAGCAAGGATTTTCTTAGTTTTTTAAAAGAATGTACTCATATTTTTCTTTTTGTATGCATAGTCTAACTGTGGACACAGAAAGGCAAAGAAAGTTTTGGTGGACCTTGACCCAAGATGCTGATTCTATGCAGTTCATTGATAGGCAGTAGTGGGAAGAAGTTTTTTTCCCCCTTTTACTGCCTTCTGTGCAGTTGGTTAACACACAACTACCTCTGTTCTCCACTTCTTTGTGAAATGATTGAACTCCCAGTGTGTGATAGCTTGGAGCAATGCCATGCACCACTTGAGGGGGAGTAACACCAATAACTCTCCATGGCTACAGGTACAGTATTGTATTCATAAAGCCCTTTACCTTAATACCTTTGAGAATGGGGGTCTGATATTTCAATCAGCGGCACCTATAAACTTTCTTGTGCAATTTGCTTTCAAAGTTTTTATTTCAAAGTATTTTTCTTTCTCAGTGAAATCACTAGGTGGTGTGTTTTTCATAATGCTTCTTTTTACCTTGGAGCTATTTTCTTGATGAGATTACTAGCAGTTTGCTCATCAACAATACAAAAAAAAAAAAAAACCTGCCATCTAAGCAGCTTTCATGACAGGTCTCCCCCCAAGGACCTGGAAGACAGGGCACTGAGTGGCGAGGGTTTCATAGTTTTAGAGAACTTTGTTTGACTTTATGATGCTTTTGTGCATCTTCCTTTGGAAGAGATGAGGGTGATGAATTCCTTTTATGGATAAGCAATATAACCAGACACACACATGCACACACAGACAAACACACATACACATGCACACACACACACACACGAGAGGGGGGAGAGAGAGAGAGAGAGAGAGAGAGAGGAAAAAGACAGGGAGAGATTAGGGCCCTTATGTCAAGGTTCCCATCTTCCTTGCAACTCCAGGAATAGGAAACCAAAAGACAGGAGACAAAACGGTGAAGCAGCAGTGTGCCCTGTTGCCCTTGGCAATGCTGTGGAGGTGGGGAGTCATGAAATTGTATCTAATCTGCTTTGCTGTGCCCTGGGGAGATTATGAGACTTCATAGAGAGTTAGAGACCTCTCTGGAAAGGACCAGACAACACGTTGGTCACAATTCTGCACCCAAGAACAAGTAAATCTTTTCTGTTCAAGGCACTATGAGGCTACTTGGCTTCTTCCAGACCCATCAGAACATGTTGCCAGAGGCATAATATAGTCCACATACTATTTTTACGGGCATTTTCTTTCTTTTTTAATTTTTATTTTTCTTCACAATTTATTCATTGTATATCCCAATTGAAGCCCCCTTCCTCAACTTCCCCATCCCACCCTCCCTTCATGTCTTCCCTTTTCCCTAGTCCACTGAAAGGGGGAGTTCTCCACTATTGCCATCTTCCCATAGCTTGTTAAGTCTCATCAGGACTGCTTGGATTCTCTTCCTCCGTGCCCTGGCAAGGCTGAATCACCAGGGGCAAGTGATCAGAGAGCAGTCAATTGAGTTCATGATAGAGACAGCCCCTCATCCCCGCACTCAGAGATCCACATGGAGACTGAGCTGCTAATTGGGCACATCTGAACAGACTTGTACAACCACTTTGGAAATCAATCTGGCACTTTCTCAGAAAATTTGAAACAGAGCTACCTCAAGACTCAGCTATACCACTCCTGGGCATATACCCATAAGTTGCCCCATCTTTCAATAAGGACATTTGCTCAACTATGTTTATAGCAGCTTTATTCGTAATAGTCAGAATTTGGAAACAACCCAGATGTCCCTCAACAGAGGAATGGATACAGAAATTGTGGAACATCTACACAATGGAATGCTACTCAGCAATTAAAAACAAGGAAATCATGAAATTTGAAGGCAAATGCATGGAACTAGAAGAGATCATCCTGAGTGAGGTAACCCAGAAACAGAAAGACAGGCTTGGTATACACTCAAGCCACATAATATAGAACAGCCATCTACAGACCTAACAAAGCTAAACACTAGGAGGATCCTAGGGTGGATGCTTAAATCTCATTCAGAATGGCAAACAATATAGATACCAGAAGTGGTGGAAGAGAGGAAACAGGATGGTAACCCTCTATAGAGGGTTATCTGAAAGGATTCACCCAACAGGGGATCAAAGCAGAAGCTGAGACTCAGGGCCAAACTTTGGGTAGAGTTCAGGGAGTCTTATGGAGGAAGAGAGGCGTGGGATTAGAGGGACATGGAGGGGACAGGAGCCCCATAAAGAAACCAACAAAACTAAAACATCTGAGCCCAGTAGGTCCTGCAGAGACTGATGTACCAAGAGAGGACCATGCATGGAGAGGACCTAGACTCCCTGCTAAGGTATTTTCTTTTTGAGTACAATGATTCATCAGGGTCAAAACTAGCCACAACTAAACTTGAGGAATAAATCAACCCCAGACTCCATTTTTTCCTTTGCTTTCTAGTCTCCATGGTATCAGATGGCCATTTGCAACCATTTGCTTCTGATTGAGTGTCTTGATTTCTTTCTTTCTTTTTGGTTCTGATTCATTTTTTTATTTTTAATTATACTTTATTTACTTTGTATCCCCCCCTCTAGTTCCTGCCCTCTTCCCCTCCCAATCCCTCCCTTCCTCTCCCTTCTCCATACACTCCCCTCTCCAAGTCCACTGGTAGTAGGGGAGGGTTTCTTTTTCTTCCTTCTGATCCTAGTCTGTTAGGTCTCATCAGGAGTGGCTGCATGTCTTCCTCTGTGGCCTGGTAAGGCTGCTACCCCCTCAGGGGGAGGTTATCAAAGAGCATGCCAATCAGTTCATTTCAGAAGCAGTCCCTGTTCCAATTACTATGGAACCCACTTGGACACTGAACTGCCATGGGCTACATCTGTGCAGGAGTTCTAGTTTAGTCTCCTATATTCTCTTCCCTTCTGGATTTTCTTACCCCTCTGTCCTCTGCCTTACTTGTCCCACAGCTTTGCTAAGAAAGAGCCAGGCTTGAATTCAAGCATAATTGTGCAGCAGGAGGGACTTCCTTGAAAAAAAGAACCCTCAAATTTTGGTCTGTTACAGTGGAAATCGGTTTGAACCCTTGAACTTTCTTCATTGTTGATATGGCCACCTACAGAAACATGCAAGTGAAAGTAGCAGAAACACAGTGGTCCCTTTTATGGGAAAAACAGTAGCTGGAATGATTTCCCTTTTGCAAGAATTCTCTAATGGGGAGGCATTTCTGAAGAGAGAGTAAGGAACAAACAGCCACAAGCTGGAAATGCTTGGGTTATTATCAGGGTATTGTAATAACCAGTTTTTCTTTTCCTGAACTTGGAAACAGAGTTTTCGGCCTTTTTTCCCCCACCGCAAGCACAAAGTCTGATAAGCATAGAATTTCTGCCTTTTGTTGCCATTTGCATGAGCTTGCTCTTGGCACAAGAGGGTTTCAGGAACATAAGCAACAATAGAAAGAAGGCGTTTTACCTCTTAGGAAGTAAAATTCGCATGTAACAACTGTTCTGCATTCTCTAACCGACAGATTACTTGAACTCTTCTTCAGTTCACTCAAGCACTGGGGTGTCTTCCATTTATGGATGCCCGTTTCTGGATATCTCTCAGGGTGCCAGGGGGTCTCATGCATGGGTGTGCAGACATATGCTGGTAAGCTGGGAAGCTGTTGCTTTCAGTCTACTTGTGTCCTGGTCACTCATCACCCTTCCCCTCACATTATTGTCTTAAACCAGAAAGCTGAGTATGCTGTATATATATATATATATATATATAAAGCCCAACAACCATGTTTAAAATATAAAACCAAAACTCCTAGATTGGGTGCCAGCTTGGGCTACATAATGAGTTCAAGGTCTACCTGACCTATATAGCTAGAGCCTGTCTCAACAAACAGTCTCTCTCTCTCTCTCTGTGTGTGTGTGTCCTAAGCAAGGCACAGGTTTATAAGCATTCTGTTTTCTCTAGCTCATCTTTTTATATTATCCCACTTCCCTACACTAAGCACAGGTATGAACACATCTCTGAACCTGATATTTCTTTCACTTGATTGCGTGTGTTGTTCCTGCAGCTCTTCCAATGACTTCTCTACTATTACTATTTGCAAAAAGCTTCTACACAGATGTTAATACCCACACCTATTATTGTTAATACCCACACCTATTATAACTTTTTCTGTGACACCTCAAACTTTCATCCGTTCACTCTTAAATGTCTGAGTACAAAAATTTTATATTTTACAGATTTTCCTCTTCTTAATGCTTATAGCATATGATTAATATAAATTAGTACATATCTGTTGCAACCCAATGCAAACCTATGAAGAAAGAGGCCATGTGTTATTCTGTTTTGGATTCTTAGAACAGAGAATAGTGCCTGGCATCTAGTGGATAGTCAATAAATACTTTCTGAATGAATTGGCCCATCCAAAAATGTAGAATAGTGTGTGTGTGTGCATGTGTGTCTCTCTCTCCCTGTGTGTATGTGTGTATGTGTAAAAAAGAGAGTGAGCGAGAGAGACTTTTCAATAGAATGCCCCCAGTGACCTCTTGCCTTCAACTAGTCCCCACTTCCTAATGCCCCTTTTAGCTATGCAGTCACTGAAATTAGAGGTTCTGCAATCCAGCCACCTCTTAATATTGATTTCAGCTAGAAATGAAGCCTTCAATCTGTGATCATTTTGGGGGACATTTCATATCCAAATAATAACAGAGTCTGCCTAAATTTAGGAACACAGAATACTCATCCACACACAGACAGAAACTCCAAGTATCAAGAACATGCAAATGAATATTTTAAATATGAACTATTACATTAGAGAAGTCAGCAAATGTTTTCTGTAGAGGGCCAGACTGTAAATATTTCAGGCTCTGAGCAACATGTAATTTATGTTCTAACTACTCAAGAGCACCACTGAAGAGACAGACAATAGACAATTTATAAGAACATGAAACTTTTCAAAAAATGTTTATTGAGAAAAATGTTTTTACTTGATGTGGTGGCACCAGCCTTCAAATGCAAAACTTGTGAGGCAGAGGCAGTTGGATCTCTGTGAGTTCAAGGCCAGCCTCATCTGCAGTAGTGAGCTACAGGACATCCAGAGCTACATAGTAAGACCCTGTCTCAAAAGAAAAGAAAAAATGTTTTTATACAACATATTTGATCATGTTTTCCCCTCTCCCAATTTCTCTCAGATTCTCTCCACCTCCCTCCATACCCATCACTGTTTTTCCTCTTTAAAAAAAAAAAAAAACAAAAACAGAAATTAAAATAAACAAGCAAAGACAAACAAGAAAAACATGTCCCAAATAAAGCAATAGAAGACAAATGTGTACAAAAATATCACTGAGTTCCCTTTGTGCTGTCCAGGGCATGGGGCCTGCCTTGAGGTATGGTTAATATACCCAATGAAACTTCATTGAAGAAAACTGATTTTTCCTTTGTCAGCTGGTATCAATTGCAGGTAGCTTCTTATTTACGGAAAAGAGCCTGTGTCCATGTCCCTCTCTCAGTGCTAGGATCCTGTCTGACTTGAACCTGTACGGACCCTGTGTCTGCTGCTATTGTCTCTGTGAATTCATACATGTATCAGTCCTATTATGTTAGAAGGGAATGTTTTCTTGGAGTCATCATCACCTGTGGAAGAACATGAAACTTCTAAATAGTGAACATTCAGCAATAATTTTAGTTTAAAGTGTTTTCCTACATTTTGGAATTACATACACAATGTCAGGAGATAGGGGCACAACAGCAGGAACAAAAGCAGAAAGACTGGGCAATTGTATTAGAAGCATTTGGCTTCACATCAACAACAAATATTTATGGTGAAACTCTGAGTTGCCTCAAAGAAACAAAACTACAATACAACTATCCAAATTTCTAGCACTAAATTTACTAACTTAGCATCTTCATGGTGCATTTTGTCAACTTCAGTGAATAAACTAATTGGGCTAGAATCATTGTTCTTCTTTGATATTCTGTTTAACAGACCGGTTATAGTTGGGCATATCTGTAGACGTGACAGTGTGGTCAAGCTATTTTCATAGCCTATGATAGGGCTGAAGAACATTCTTCAAAACCATTCTAGTGATTTACATTGGGATGAGGAATAATAGGCCATAGATTTTGTGTGCCAATCTCACACCTTTGGTTAATTTTGCAATTTTATGTGTTGTGAAAAATTGCTTCTATTTGCAGCCATTTGTAAGGGCCACTTTTTAAGTCACAGAGGTCAGAGTCATATTTGTCATTGGAAAACATATTTATAAAATCACCTTGAAAAGTACAAAATCCTACAAAAACAGAGGCTTTGCTTTTCTTATTTGCCATAGAGCACATCACATCACCTCCTAAGCACAGTGTTTAGAACATCGTAGCCTGTCAGTGCCCAAAAAAGACGCCACAGGAAATCAGTGCAAAAAGAAAACAGAAACTGTGAACTGATTTTTAAATGTATATGTGACTGCCTCAGTATCACCAGAGAACATTGGTTTGATGCATTTCCAGAAGTCATGCATTCTGTGAATGCTAGAATCTTTTCCTAGTTGTTCATTAAAATGGTTAGCCCTCTACATATGATGTCAGCATCTCATGTCCAGAAACTTCAAAACCATGGCTTCTCCAGTGAGACCTTCAAACAGTCAAACCCCTTAAGGATGCTGTCTTCTCTTTATTCACTCTGTGCTGCCTTCAATCCAGGAGTAAGAAGACTGTTCATTTCCTCAACTTCTTCCAGGTTCAGGCTGATACTAATCTCTACATGGCATTGGAATCTATTAATTTTTTATGACAGCTTAACCAGGCTTCTCCCTGGTGCATTCCTCAAGGCATGTTTTCATGACGATGTTCCTTCAGCCTTTGAAGAGAAGAAAAGAGGAGAAATGGAAACAGACATATCTCTCTTTGTATGAAGATTAAACAAGGAAAGCTAACAAGGAATTTGGGAGGAAAAAGAGGAGGTAGAGGAGGAAGAAGAGGGAAATGGAAGAGCAAATTGATACTCTTGTGAAACAAGGCTCCCAGTTCTTTATATGTATTTGTAGATAAGAGCAAAATTAAATGGGACTATTATGCTGTCACTATTTACATTGCAGTTTTATCATAGCATTTTTATGGTTTAGTGTATATCATTTCCTTTGATTAAATGTGTCTCAAACCAGCAAGCTTCGCCATTGACTTTTGCAAACAAATTTTCTCACTTTTTAGTATGATGTCTGGAAACTAAAAGATTCTTCTTATTGATGGATCTTTCCTTTAAAGTCTCAGTGGTTTGGCATCAGGACCAGGAATACTTTTAAATTGGACTCTCAACTATTACCATGCTTGGCATTAGAAACCCTTATTGAAACTCTTCTTTTTCAAGTGCACCTTTTAAACTCAGGTATAAACTTTTGTGATGTGCTGTGTTTCTCAGAATAATAAAACGTAATGTTTTAGGCAACTGTCATTTTTGGCTTAAAGCAAAATGAAAATGTATGCAAATGCATATGGAGAATATATGAAAAAGAAAGTAAGTGTTGTTGCTAATGGTGGGGAAAGCGTGGGTGGTATTGCTCACACATAGTGTTTCGACTTTGCTGCTTTAAGAAGTTTTCATAAGAGGAGATACTAAAACTAGATTTAAATTATAAGAAAATGGTAGCTTAGAAGTTCCAAGAGGCTGAGGAACCATTACTTCTGTTCATGAACAATCCACCTCAAGATTCTGCTGCCAGCCAATTGTATTATTTGCTTGAAAATACTTTCGAAGTAATTAATTTGTTTGATAACTCTTACCAAATATTTAGAGATGTTGGACGCAAATTCATTAAATGTGTGAACCACCATGCCTGGATTATACCTTTGTTTTTAAAGTTGCTATTGGTAGCATTACAGTAAATGTTAACTATTTAATGAAAACAATTTGAGAAAAACTACTTCTCCAAAATAATTCATTTGCTGGTGTAAGGTTCATTCATTCATTTATTTATCCTTCTACCTATATCTCCCTACTAATCCTCATATTTAGACATCCATCCATCCATCCATCCATCCACTTAACTACGTGATCTACCTATCCATTTACCTACCCATCTACCCATATCCATCCACACATCCACTCATTGACCTATTACTCGTTCATCAATCCAACTGTCCATCCATGCATGGGTTCACACATCCATTCATTCATCTGTAAACTAGCTGCTCATCTATCTGTCGATCAGTTCATTCATCCATTCATTATTCATTCATCAATCCATTACTTATGCATTCTTTTATGTACCCATTCATTCATCAACCCAAACCACTACTAGTCACCAGACAGATGGTGAAGGCATATGATAGTCTTGGACTCATCTCAGTACTATAAAGCTGTGAAAATAGTTTCTGTTCTCTTTAAGCTCAAGATCTAAGTAGGGAGACAGACTAAATAGAAGCTTTTAAAAATATTTTAGACTTCATCATAGAAACATGATCTTCACCCTCTCAGTGGTGTAATCATAGTGAATGTGTATTGACATATTTAAATAGTTACTCAATGAAAATGCCAAATTCTCTGTTGGCAACAGAGTATCTTCTTCCTGTATTTGTCTCACTCATAATGATTTATAATAATATGCTTTTCAAATCGAAGCAAGAGATGTAGAGGCAGGTTTTAACATAAAGTTAAGGGCTAGTGGAATGTAAGAACTCAGTTGGGGCATATAGGTGAGAATTTACTGGTTTTAGTAATATCATCATTTTGTCAGTAATAGGACAATAAATGACTTTGTTTCTTTAGAGAAGAATGTCAGGTGTGGTTTCATCACTATGAAGTGAAATTGTTTATATATACATTTTTTAACATTTTTAAAATTTGTTGATGTCATAAAACCCTGGTGATGACACAGGTCAAAGGTGATAATGTAGCACCCGAGTGATAAGATAGGTCCCAAGAGATGTCACAGGATTCAGTTGATGTCCTAGTACCCAGGTGATGACACACAGGACCCAGGTACTGTCTTAGGACCCATGTGGTGACATATGACTCAGTTGATGACACAGGACTCTGGTGGCTTAAAATGTTGTTTAAAAAATTAAAACTAGTGTTAGTTCTGTTAGGAGCTGCTTTAGGCAGCCACATCAAAGGAAGCTCTCCCCTCTTTCTAGCTCGTACATGTGTGTGTGCATATGTGCATGTGGGTGTGCATGCATGTGTACCTGTGTGTGTGTATATATTTGTGTGTGTGTGAGTGTGAGTCTGTGTATGTTTGCACCACATAGGCTTGTGTAGACCAGTCTGGATTGTAGAGTCAGATCTGATCTCTCAGGTCTAGATTTAATTTCATTGTCTCAATGAGAAATAAATTAGTATGCTCTTTCTGGCTGAATGAGTCATTTTTTTCCTGCATTGTTTATTAAGCCTCAAGTCTGTATTTGCATTTTAATTAAGAAAGAATACAAGCGTTGGAGATGAAATTTATATGCAAACTGTGACTATTTGCTCCTTGAAAGAGCCTACCTGCTGAAGATTATATTTTTAAACTTTTAGTTCATTAAAGATTTATGTTCATTTTTATGTGGGTGAATGTTTGCCTGCATGAATGTCTGTATACCATGTGCATGCCTGAATGTTCCTGTGAATGCCAGAAGATCAGATCTTCTGGAACTGGAGCTACAGGAAGTTGTAAATGGCCATGTTTGTGCTAGGAACCAAAGCTGGGTCCTTTGTAAAAGGAGCAAGTGCTTTTAACTGCTGAGCCATTTCTCTCACCCCTGTACCTATTTTTATTGTTGAAAAATATGACATAATGACATACTTTAATATGAAAAACAGTGTAGTGCTTGATAAATTCATATGTTTGTACCCATCTACGATTCAGCTCCAGATACAGAACATGGGCAGTGTTTCAGAAAGTTCCTCATGCCCTCTTTTCAGTCGATATTCATATCATACCTCCTTCAGCAAGAGTAACTACTGCTTTGATCTCTGTCATAGATTCCCTTTACCTAATTTAAAGTGCCAGATGAATGCAATCATACAATAGGCATTTTATGTTGATTTCTTGCCTGTGAGATTCACCAAAGTTTTTCTCATTTTTAACTTACATACAAAATATATATTATACATTTTAGTTAGGTAACATATAATGTTAAATACATGTATGCACTGTATAATGTTTGTATTTATTCATCTACTCAAATATTTACCATTTCTGAAGTCTTTCTTCCAACATATAACTGTAGTCATAATAATGTGTAATACTGGTTTATATGACCATAACTTAGTGGTTCTTGCACATAACTGTAACTTAGTTCCCACTGATCAGTCTTACCCATTGTCTATAGACCAATAACCATCATTTTATTTTCAACTTCTGAGATTAACTTTTTTAGATTCCATAAATCACATCTACATTATTAATCTTTTTAGATTTGCAGTAATGTGTCTTATACAATGACTGAGTTTGACTACACCTTAGAGTATTATCTTAAACCACAATGAAAATTACCTAAAAAGTTCTATTTCTTTTCATTTATATCTAGTAGTTTGTCTGTCTCCTGTGATATAATAGATGCCTATGCTAACAAATCAAGTTAACAATTTTATTTTACTTCTATGTGCCCAACAAAACTGAGGATAAAAGATGTATAAGACAGTCACAAGCAATAAATACCTTATAATTTATTTATAACAAATAAACCATATGCATATATTCATAGTCTTATCTGACAAGATTATCAAGGTTTTGCTTAAGTTCTGTGAAAATGGAGTAGCCTAACCCAGTTGGTCTTAGTTAAGTTTGTCTACTTTTTATTTTGTATTGAAAACAGGAATTGGTTCCAGTGATAGTGCCAATTAATGATTCAGCCTGTCAATTTAAAAGCTTTCATTCAAACCCTATTGAATATATTCAGTATGTGCCTCATCTCAGTAGTTTTCTTCTAAGCCAGGGGTATGAAGCACTATTTCTCAGCCATGGGTATGAACAGTACTGATACCCTTGTTGTGGCGGATGTTATGTGCACTGTAGGACTTTTAGCAGCATCTCGGACTCCACTCATTAGGTACCAATAGCACACTCATTACCCTTCTCCTCAGTTGTGACAAAAATGCTTTTAGGCATTGCCAGATGCTCTGTGATGGGCCAAATTATCTCCAGCTGAGAATCACTATTCTAAACACACTACTGCTTCCTACATAATAGTTTACAAACCTTTGGGGCCAACTTCCTGTGCACTCTTCATAGGAAGAATCTACAAGGTATTTGAAGGAGTGAGGAAAATGTGATCCAAACTTATATATGGTTTTCTTATATACTTGGATTCATGAAATACACAGACTTCACTTCTAGGAGTGAAGTATGAAAATAAAAACATGAAGTTAGAAATTGGTAAGGTTTGGTGGTAGCTATTGATGACAAATTATCAATTCTAGCCAGAGACACTGACCATTCTTTGCCTTTTGTCTCGGTTCCTTGGAAGACTGAGGCAGGAGGACCCCTTTAGTCCAAAAGTTTAAGGCCAGCTTTGGTAACATGGTGAGTCCCCATCTCAACAATAAAATTAAAATAAAATGTACCAGTCTGAATGTTCAAGTGATTTTTCAAGAACTGAGACCACCAGAGTTTGGAATTACGCCTTGAGTAATAGGCCTGGATACACATAAAATCCATATGCTGCATTTAATTATGAGGTTTTCATTAGGGCTCCAACTGGCATTTGCAGCTGGAGTTTTGATCAGAGAAGATTCTGCCCCGAAAATATGAAAGAAAAAAAAAAACCTTCAATAATGAAAACACAGTGCCCATCACTCTTCATTGATTTGTTTAGAATCTGCCTTGGTTCCAGGAAGGATTTAAGGTGGATTCCCATCACAACATGTGCTGTCTTCAGTACTGGTTTAAAATGTTAACCAGAGTAGAAATGTGGAGGAGTAAAACCATAATCAGAAGATTGCTCAAAAGAACTCTTGGGAAGGCATCACTTCTTCCTCCTCCACCTAAGCGTCCAAAAGAACCTCCCCTAGCCAGGTGGTATAGGTAACTCATGAGTTAATTAAAGACTTGGAAGCATTAGCATGGGAGCCTTCTCTGTCTTGCCTCTGGCCCTCTGTCTGCTTGGCTACTTCCTGGTTAGGAGCTCTTGGCAGTTCCCAAGTTGGGGATGAGATACCTTGGCAGCCTTGTGTGGGCATCAAAGACACAGAGAAGGATCCCATCCCAGTTTCTGGTAATTCTGTCTGTCACTGGGTTTAATGCTTGTGTTCATTTCTCCATCTGTAAAATGGAGATAATCCTTCTTCACCTTACAGTGCTGTTGGGAGGATTAATTAGCTAGTGTTCCTCAAGTGCTTTGAAGATGAAAAGGCTTGTGGACATGCTAAATAGTATAAAGGGAAGGAAGTGAGTGCCGGCTGGAAGTTCTTTTCTTTTCCTCTCACTCTTGACAGCAGTTGTGCTGCTCTTCACTTTAGTGTGTGTGTCAGGGAGTAAAGTGCTGGTGTGGTGCGCAGGATAAGGTCCTGATCAGTAGGAAATGAAGACAGTGCTGCTTCATGTTATACCCTGGCAGTAATTTAGCTTATCAGTTGGCATAACTTCTGAAGGTCTGTGGTATACGATATTTTAATCACCAAGTTGTGGTGATTGTCTAAGGTGAACTTCATCTACTTTGGGGATGAAAGTGAGATGGTCAAGTCAGTCCATCAAGTCAAGTCAGATGGTCTTGAATTGGAAGTCTTCAGAGAGAAATAATTTTACAATGGTGGTAAACTGTGTGTGTGTGTGTGTGTGTGTGTGTGTGTGTGTGTCACCAGACAGATCATTAGCAGACCCAATTTAAAGAAAACAACCTTGGATATCATTTCTCAGGCCTGTCCACTTCTTTTTTCAAGACAGGATTTATTTCATTGACCTAGAACTTACCAACTAAGCTTGACTGGCTAGTCAGTGAGCCTAGGGGGTCTTCCTGTCTCTGCCTCTGCAAAGTTAAGGTCATAGGCATGTGTTACCATACTTGGCTTTTTAAAATGTGGGTTCTGGAAATTGAACTCTAGTCCTCTTTTGCAAGGGAAGTGCTTTGGCAATAGAGCTGCCTATGTATTTCTCAACATGCTTTTTTCCCCCCCTTCCTGCTATTCAGTTTGTCCTTTGAGGCCCTAACACTGAGTATTAGGCTGGAGACCTCAGTAAGTGTCTAGATATAGGATACTGTCTATCACTCTTAGTCCACTAGCATTTTTTAGATAATGTTGACATATTTTCTTAAGTTCTTTTAAAGACATGTAGTTGTTTGTAGTAACACTCTTCATTGACCCTGAATGAAGAAAAATAATGTTATCAGGTATATTCAATAATTTTTTGAAAAATATTTTTTGAAATTCCTTCTAGTTCTCTTGTCTAAAATTTTTAGTTAAAATTTTAGTATGAAAATAATGATTGATTTTTATCATGACATTTCAGTATATTGTGTGTCATTCTATTATTTTGTTCATGTTTGACACCCCACTGTTCTCCATCCCTCCTTTTCCTCTCTCAATGGCTTCCTTTCCTCCTTTACATAGTCTTCTTTCCGTTTTAATGCCATATATATATATATATATATATATATATATATATATATATATATTCCACATATGAAAGAAATTTCTGAGTTTGGCTTCTTTCACTTAACAATGTGATCTCTGATTCCATGTATTTTGAGAAGTTCTCTCGTTGTTGATTTTCAAAACCTTGCCCTAGAGAATGGATGTGTTCCTAAAATACATGTACCAAACCATATTTTGATAAAACAGGTCACTTATAATTTTATAGAAACTTATAGGTGCTGATTTTGTCAAGTGCATATGTGAGGTAGAGGTGAGACTAAGCTCAAATAGATGATGCAGCGGGATCTTTCTCCAGTGATCCTCTAGAGAGGGTTGTGTTTGTGTACTATTTTTGTGGAGCTTATCAGAGGCTCCAGGAAACCAGAGAGAAAGCTGAGAGACTAGTATTTGTAGGTCTTCCTCTTTAAATTGTGTCTGCTTATATTCTGTCTGGGATCCATTCTTCTCAGTTTCTGAAACACAGTTCTCTGGATTCCTTTCTCTCCAAAGGCCTCTTGGCAACTTTCCGAGGAATAGCAGAGTTCATTCTGATCGATGTCCGGTGAGTGTAGCTCAACCATGATGGAGCTCAACCTGTCAAAATCAGAGAGAAATGTCTGTTACATATTCCAGCTGTTCTTTAAACATGCTGTCCAAGAGCTAGCTCCATTTGTTAGCTGTCAGAACAAGGTAGGAGAATTGCCCCAGACCCTCAGTTGTCATCAGCCACCTTTGTTTATATGGTAACTTTTTTCTCCATTATCCAATCAAAGTTCAGTAAAAAGCGAGAGCAAGTTAAGAACCTTCCCTAAGTGAGTTCCTGCCCCAAGTTTGTGAGCTCTTTTCAGCCAGAGAAAATTGAGGCGTTTGCTGTGCATTGCTGCTGGGAAAGGAGTGTTTGGTTACCCCCAGCACTAATAAAAGGTGAAGATTCTGCCTCTCAATTTCCTGTTTGTGATCAGTTAGGAAAGATCCAGGTAATATGTACATTTGACCAATAGATTGCGTCCAAATTTGGTTCTCTTTGAATCTCATGGACATAAGAATTGGGAGCGTTTATGATTCAGTGAATGAAGATGTGTGCAGCTAGAATTTTTCTCACAAACTTGGTTTCCTGAGTGAGATAAGAAGCGATTTTATCCTCTAATCCAAGAGTTTTGAATTTCTCAGAAATTTTAGTGGCATTCTGGAGCTAGCTCTTATCAGCTCAGGAGAGCTGTGTGTTTCTCATCTCAACACAACTTCACTGACATCAAGTTATTAAGTTTCGAATCTGCCAGGACAGTATTTACGACATGGAAACAGGCAAAGATACAATTGGGCTTTCCACCACCTGATCTAGCCATTAAACATCTACCCGTTTGCACAGAAAGTTATTTTCTCCAACACCGCTGTACTCACTTAGAGAAGCTGTTCACCTTAAAGGAAAGAATGCCCCTTTGCATTGCTTGCATGGTGAACCTGTGTGGTAAAGAGGCAGACTGCTTTTTGTTATCTCTTCTACTGAACTCAACCAGAGAGAGAGAGAGAGAGAGAGAGAGAGAGAGAGAGAGAGAGAGAGA
>NW_026592776.1:3120368-3325641 GCF_907164565.1 Psammomys obesus | reverse complement strand
AGAGAGAGAGAGAGAGAGAGAGAGAGAGAGAGAGAGAGAGAGAGAGAGAATTATGAGGTAGACTGGCTGGCAGGGTGATGATACCTCTCTGTTTGCTGTTCAGCTCTATGACAGGTCATTTTACCTCTCCAGCACCCAGTTTCCTCTTTACTATAATGAAAGTAATTTGGATCATTAGGTAATTGCTAAGCTTCCTTCTAGCTCTGACATTTCTGCAATTTGATGAGTGCTTAGCTGTAGGGAAATATCATGCATTTCAAATCTTGTGACCCTTCAAAATGTCCAGGCACATCAGTTACAGTGACCAACTCAGCTCTCTCAATTTCCTTACTAGATCTTGGGCTCTTAGTAATACTGCGTCTCTTTGGGTTTGACCTCCAACATAGATGAATGGGGCATCTCCAATTGGCGAGTATAATTAATTAGTTCCTTTCATCTGGAGGTGCCAACACACTTAAAAGGCAATAATCAGTATACATCAGGGTTGTTCTCCAAGGAAGCCTGCCTGAGTGTACATGTTTTACAAGCAACCTATCATAGTAATGGGCTGGGGATCCAGAATTATTGACTTAGTGACTTATCTCTTGATCAGAAAAGAAACTACCTCTTGGTCTTAAAGGAACTCCAGCTTCGAGATGAATCAGTTATGTTTTCTGAATCTCAGATTGCTTGGCACGTTTTGCTACTGACATAGCTTTGTATATCTTTCATCTATCTGAAGTGGAAACTAACCCAAACAGATTTTTGCTTGTTCCAAAGATTTGGTGATAAATGGCTAAATAAAGTCTTTTTATTTTTTCAAATTTCTGCAAAAGATGTGTAGCGTGAGTACTGAGAGTTGAGCATGAACTTCGTGGAATGTAGCAGGAGCTAAATACACCTTTATGAAGCACCTGGAAGGGAAGTGGAATCAACATAGGGAGTGGAACTGATGATAGAGGTGAGCAAATTTCCAATGCTGCTTACAGTCTTGCCAAGAGACATAGGCCTATAGTTTAGCACTTGCAGAAATATGGGTCCATGGGACAGCCCCCCTCCCCAAATGTTCACATTCCCATGCAAATTGTTACTATTATCGTGTTTATGATGCCATTTAACTCTTGAATCAAGAACCCAAGTGCTTTATTAACTGTTTGCAGGGTTGATTACCTACTCTTGACAGCCATTTGGGCTGTGTGCATTCAGTGGCTGCACCTATAAGGTTTAGGCTCTTAAGTTTATCTCCAAAAGCACAAGTTTGTAGATGACTAGGAAAGAAGTCAGTTACTCTGGAATTCAGATTCAAAGTGAAAATATACTTCTTTCTGTCTTATGCAAACAACAGACATGGGATGAAAACCTCTTGGCTTTAGACCATCAATAAGAACTTCATTCAGAGCTTTAACCATTTTTTCTTGTTGGAATATTCACAAAATATTTTACATTAAGTACTCTCTTATATATTTTACATTTGCTGTCTGCATTTTAAATATTTTTTAAAGATTTTATTTATTTTATTTTATGTGTGGAAGTGTTTTGTCTGCTTGTATGTATGTGTACCATGTACATACCTGGTCATCACAGAGGCTAGAAGAGGGCAGATTCCCTGGGAACTGGAGTTCTATGGTTTTGAGCCATCATCTTTGTGGATACTAAAAATTGAACCCAGGTCTTCTGGTAGAGCAGCCACTGAATTTAACCGCTGAGCCATCTATTCAGCCCCTTGATATCTAAGTTTTTAAGCCACGATTTTAATTTGTTACAGATGTATATGTTCCAGCACACTATATATTGTCTGTAGTCAAGTGTGACGTATGGACCAGCAGTATCACCATCATCACCCTGGGAGCCTGTTAAAATGGCAGAATCTTGGGTCCCTCTCATTTCTCAATAAGTCAATCAGAATCAGTATTTTAATAAACCCTGGGGTGATTTATGTGTGCATTAAAGCCCAAGGAGCACTAATGTATATCGCATCTATGTGCTCTGAGTCTATCTCCATTAAACTCTTTCGATTTATGAAACAATTACCAAGGAGAGGTATGTGACCTAAGTGAAGAAGCTGTTTTGTATCGTCAAGCCACCAAACAAAGCAGACTTGATTTTAGTCAGGACAAAAAGCCAACTTTCTTTGTTGATTCAAGTAAATGTGCTAATATCTACACCTAGCCAATCTCCTTTCTGCATTCTTAGTCTAGAAGTGGTAAGTAGCTGGTTGAGCAAATACATAAATGAGGCACAAAGCTGTGCTATGAATTTGTTACCTGAATGAAATGTAACAGAATAGACCCAAATATTTCATATTAAGGTATTCTTTGCTTTATCATTGAGCTCCTTAGAACTGATGCTGTCTCAACTGATCTCTTTGTTTGGGATCCAAAGGCTTTTTGCTCATTAGAAGAGAACACATTGATAACAGTAAGGCTAGTTAAATGATACTCCTTTGTTTATCAAAGGTGGAAGGAGGTTTGTGAATGGGGTGTGCAGAAAAGAGGAACAAGAAGCCAGCAGCCTGACTCCCCTCCTCCAAACATGGAAGCAGTATATGTTAAAATTTAATCTCTTTTTAAAATTTTAATTTAATTTTATTTTTAATTACACTTGATTTACTTTGTGTCCCCCCTCTAGTTCCCTCCCAACTCCCCTCCCAATCCCTCTCTTCTTCATCCTTCTCCACGCATGCCCCTCCCCAAGTCCACTGGTAGAGGAGGGTTTCTTTTTCTTCCTTCTGATCCTAGTCTGTTAGGTCTCATCAGGACTGGCTGCATTGTCTTCTTCTGTGGCCTGGTAAGGCTGCTCTCCCCTCAGGGGGAGATGATCAAAGAGCAGGCCAATCAGTTCATATCAGAGGCAGTCTCTGTTCCCATTACTATGGAGCCCACTTGGATACTGAACTGCCATGGGCTACATCTGTGCAGGGGTTCTAGGTTATCTCCATGCATGGTACTTGGTTGGAGTATGAGTCTCAGGAAAGAACCCTGTGCTCAAATTTTTTGCTTCTGTTGCTCTCCTTGTGGAGCTCCTGTCCTCTCCAGATCTTACTATTTCCCACTTCTTTCATAAGATTCCATGCATTCTGCCCAAAGGTTGGCCATAAGTCTCAGCATCTGCTTTGATAGTCTGCAGGGCAGAGCTTTTCAGAGGCCCTCTGTGGGAGGCTCCTAACTTGTTTCCTGTTTTCTTCTTCTGAGGTCCATCCTCTTTGCCTTTCAGGATGGGGAATGAGCATTTTAGCCAGAGTCCTCCCTCTAGATTAGTTTCTTTAGGTGTACAGATTTTAGTAGGTTTATCCTATATTATACGTCTATATGACTGAGTATATACTGTGTGTGTCTTTCTGCTTCTGGGACAGCTCACTCAGGATGATTCTTTCCAGTTCCCACCTGCAAATATCATGATTTCCTTATTTTTCATTGCTGAGCAATATTCCATTGTGTAGATGTACCACAATTTCTGTATCCAATCTTCAGTTGAGGGGCATCTGGGTTGTTTCCAACTTTTGGTTATTACAAATAAAGCTGCTACAAACATGGTTGAGCAAATGTTCTTATTGTGTACTTGAGCCTCTTTTGGATATATGCCTAGGAGTGGTATAGCTGGATTTTGAGGAAGCGCTATTCCTAGTTGTCTGAAGGAGCGCCAAATTGATTTCCAAAGTGGTTGTACAAGTTTACATTCCCACCAACAGTGGAGAAGGGTTCCCCTTTCTCCACAACCTCTCCAGCATGTGTTGTCACTTGAGTTTCTTTCTGATCTTGGCCATTCTGATGGGTGTAAGGTGAAATCTCAAGGTCGTTTTGATTTGCATTTCCCTGATGGCTAATGAGGTTGAGCATTTCTCTGTAATGGGGAACAGAGCTAAACAGAGAATTCTCGATAGAGGAATATCGAATGGCAGTAATTTAATCTCTTAAAGCGACTTATATGCCTACACAGTGCTGAAAGTCTTTGGGGACCACAGTGATAGATAAGTCACAGTTTGAGAATGCTGAATTAGAGAATAGTGAATGCCCTTTGGGTACTTTCTAGGTTTAGGTCTTTATCTCCCTTCTGACCTTTGAATTTGTATGTGTGTGTGTGTGTGTGTGTGTGTGTGTGTGTGTGTGTGTATGTGTGTGTGTATGTGTTGTGTAAAAAAGGTTTTAAAGCCCCAATTCATTATAACCCAAACTTTTGCCTGTTTTCTTATCTACTTTTTAATTCTAGCTTTAATTGACTTTACCAAGTATTTATTTAATGCCTACAATGCATCAGGCCCCAAACCAGACATTAGGTATATAGAGGAGATCGTTGTAGGCAGAGAATAGATACTATTACCAGATGCACACATTTGTAGAATGCTACAGAGATTTTCAAGAGAAATTGTGGCAGGCTATTTCTAATGTTGTCATAGTCAATCACCCCCTTATTAGAAAGTTCCTATGGAAAAGACAGTGAAATCTGCTAAAAATATATCTGCCTATATGTATTGGTGTGTGTGTGCGCACGTGTGTGCGTGTACAACTTACATATCAAACCATTGTAGACCTGCAGTGTTATACAAGTGCTTTAATGTTTAAGTCCCTTTGATTGGCTCCACGGTAACATCAAATATTTCTACAGGAAACTCCAAGGCATGTGGAGAAGAATCACTCTCTTAGCAAAACTTTCAGAAAGACTTGATAAGGAGAAATTTACTGGTTTTGAAGCCAGTCTTCTTACAATCTCTCTTTGTCTCTTTGTCTGTCTGTCTCTCCCTCTCTCTCTCTCTCTCTCTGTGTGTGTGTGTGTATGTGTATATCTGTCTCTTGCCCTTCCTACCTCCCTTTCTCCCTCTCTCCTGTCTTTCTTTCTTTTTGTTTATCTAAGTCACATGAACACAGAATTTTTTATTGCCCATTAAGCATGTATCCTGACACAGAGGAGAGAAATGAGCAAAAGCTTAATGAAAGAGAAATCAGAGTTATTAGAATACCATGGCCATCCTGTACTGGGGAATGAGCCCAAAATACATATTAGGAAAAGGTACCGAAAAATTCTGTTGTCCTCTTTGCCCTGTGGTTCAGACTAAATCATTGACACTGATCCTGAGGTTAGGCCATTGCTGAGTTACTACTGCTTTAGTAATTGTATGATGGCCTCTTCTGTTTCCTACCTGGGTGCTCTTTTGAGTTGTAAAAATGTTCTTCACTTGTCATCAGAGAACTTATCACTGCTGTTTTGGGACCTTGGTGCCAGTTCCCCTTTCTGGTCTTATCACTGCAGCTTGCCCCTTTATCTTCTTATACTCTCTTCCCTAATTTGTTTAACTTGATTGAAGAAATTTAAGGCTGTGAGGATGGGGATAGAGATACCATTGAGTACCCAGAGGACTTTGTTGTTATACAGTGTCTGTCTGTCTGTCTCTCTCTCTCTCACTCTAGTTATTTTTGAAAATACAGAGTCACACTCAGTAGCCCAAGCTGGCCTACAAGTCATTATGTATCTTAGGTTGACCTTGAAGTCATTATGCTCCTCCTGCGTCAGCCTCCCCACTGCTGGTATTATAAGCATGAGCCATTATGCTTAGCTGTATTTACTTCAAAATTCCAATAAAGTCATAGGAATAATAAAGAGCCCTTCTATAACACTTACATCACCCTTTACAACACTGGCGATTTTGAAAGGGTCATGTCCCTTAGTTTATAGAATTCTCTTTCTTTTGACTATGTTTAATGTATACTTATGCTTAGTTATATGCTATATGTAATATATTATATATATATTTCCTTTTCTTTCTCTTCCATTTGTTTACCGAGGTTGAAACACTTATTGAGTTAAGAATTTACCTCTTAACCATTGAAATATGACAGCCCTATTGAGACATAGATCGCTCACTTAAAGTATGCAATTCAGTGGCTTTTAATATATTCACAGAGGTGTACAGCCATCAATGTAATCAACTTTAGAAAATGTTCATTATTGTGCTCCCCAAAGAACTCTCATGCTCATTGACAGTCATCCCTCATTTCTTCCATTATCCAAAGGCTCTG
Source organism: Psammomys obesus (assembly GCF_907164565.1). Classification (NCBI taxonomy): domain Eukaryota; kingdom Metazoa; phylum Chordata; class Mammalia; order Rodentia; family Muridae; genus Psammomys; species Psammomys obesus. Next base: position 3,319,651 of record NW_026592776.1, on the reverse strand, counting down.
GCATGGCAACCACCATGCAACAACCATTCATACATGTTGTAACATGTATGAATACATTATGAGAATAGCAGACTAGTATTTTACTATAGGAATAGGTTCTATTTCATTGATATGTTCACACAATTGATCTGTTTTTTTCTATTTGCATAACAGTGCCATGAATATTTATATGCAGATTTGGGGTTCATATACCCCTAGTTTGCTATTGTCACATGACTCCCGAAATTAGAAAGGGCAGGAGAATAAATTCCAATGGGAGTGTTGTTGGTGATCTCAGCAATGCCCAGCTTTGGCAGGGTCATATTTATAGGTGCAATAAGTTCATCTTTTGTAATTCCTTGTGGCCTCATTTCCCAGACTAATGGCCCTTCTGGATCTGGCAGAAACAAAATTTTTAATATTTGCCCTCTCTTAAGGGGTTTCTATGAAACATGACCTCATAGGAGGCTCAGGGGACTATCAGCTCTGTATCTGTGGGGAACACAAACCAGCTGTTTAGCTCTGTTAGCAGCTGGCTCATCTGGAACTCCCTTTTCCAGGTTTGCTCTCCCCCAAACAGTGGTCCAAGTTATAGCCTCATGGTTGCCAGCTTCCTTTAATTGGGTCCTTCATTGTATAGTCTTTTATTTGCATGGTGTCTGGCCATGATTGGAGAGCTAGTTTTTTGGTTTTTTTTTTTTTCCAAAACTCCACAATTTAGTAAGATGTTTTAGAGGATCCAACAATTCATCTGTCCCATGAATAATCAGAGGTGTTTGTGTGTGTGTGTGTGTGTGTGTGTGTGTGTGTGTGTTATGTCATGGAGAGGCATGACACACTGAAAGGAAATTTCCTTTAAAATAGAACCCTGAAACGATAAGGATGAAAAAGAAAAAAAGATAAACCTTTACTTTCCACGCAGAACCTCTTATTTTCATGGCTCTTAACTATACAAATGACCAAAGGCTCTTGAGGTACAATGGCACTGATAAATGGCCCTTTGATGGCTTTCTGTGATACCAACAGTGCCAAGTGAAAGCATCACTTATGTTCTAGGACACATATGGCAACTTTCTTCTGCTTTGTCAAACCAACCTGAAACTGCCATGCAGAATGCCTGTCTTGACTTATATCATAAACAATATTAGACTGTTCCAAGAGTGGTTTTGGCATTTTTCATCCTGCTCCCTAAGCCTGCTGTAACTTGATGGCAAAACTTGGGTTTGGAATTCTTTTCCTCTGGAATTAAAGCCTATTTCTGATTTTAGGGTATCATGGATAAAAGTCAGGGCCAGAGAGCTAGCCTACCCGGGATATAATTCTGCCTCTGTATGACCATGGATAAGTAACTCAACCTATCAAATCTAGCTTTCCCATCTGTAAAATGGTAATAAGAATAGTAGCTGCTGTTTGTGGTTGTTGGGAGGGCTCAGTAGGTAGGCAGATGTAATACACTGCACAGGCTCTTTGTCCATGCCTTGCTGTGTTTGTTATTATTATCCTACCATACATTCACCCATGGATATTTGTCCGATGAGGATACAGCTCCTTTGTGAAGTTGTACCTGTATGTCTGTCTTGCCCACTACTATGTGCACAGTACTAAACGCAGTGTCTGTCTACAACAGATGCTCAGGAAATATTTGTTGAATGAGTAAGCCAAGGAGTGCATTTTCATATTTAGGACCAATCCTCTTTTCCTCTACGCTTCAAGATCCCTTAGCCTCTAACTTCCTTTATGCCAGTTCCTACATTTATCCTTCATTGGAACTAACTGTGCTTTAAACACAATTCTTTTTTCCAGATGGTCAGCTCTTGGAGAGTAGCACCTGGACCAATTGTTTTATGTTTCCTGTGAAACCTTGCATGGAGGGCAATAAATATTTGGTAAATAATTAATCCTCTTTGGAAACTATGGTCTCAAACCATTAATGTGTGTTTTTTTTTTAACCAGATATAAACACAGAGGCATATGCATGCCACATTGCTTTCTTTCTTTTTCTTCCAAAGGAAGTGATAAAGGTAAAAGAGGAAGTAGGCAAAAAGTGGGACCCAGAGTCTAGTAATAAATTTAAAAAATGAGTTCAGTTCAAAGAATGGGTTGATGTTAAATTTTTATTTGAGTTTAGTAATTTCTGAAAACATATAGGCTTCATTCTTCTTAGTGCTCCTTTAAGCATACTTTATCCTTTATTAAACAAAAATAAATAAAAATAAAACACTCTCTTCCTGTTGGTGCTGTTTGTTCATCATGGCTTACTTGAATTGATTTCATGAAGGCAGTCACTATTTCAGCCAGTAGTTTGGCTAAAGGGAGAAAATGTTGTGACAGTCTGGTGGGGACCTGGGACCTGTATTTTGTCGATCATGGCTGCTCAAAGTGAATAAAGGTCATCTTGGTAGTGGCCCAACATATGAGAACAAGATTCATTCACATATAGGTTGGGCTCCTTCTGGGTGTTCAAAAGAATGGTGTCAGGTTAAAAGAAGATTCAGGCCAACAAGTACCCAAACAGGTCCACTTACTTCTACAATCAGGTAATACTTGGTTGAGGTGGGAAGTAGAGATGTGAATGCTTCTGCAGCCATTCATACATGTTCTGGGGGAAAAGCCATGTGCCTAAAATCAGAACTAGAGAGTATATTCAGAGGAGGAAATATTATTTTGATCTTTGAATTTATGTATTGCATGTACTCTGAAGCTTTAGTAAGTTGGTACAATTTATAAAATATATATTTCCATGGTAAGTTAAATACTATCACACCCCCAGACATTAAGTCAATGAATGTTTATCATTTGTATCACTGTCCAATATGGGCTGGCAAAACTGGGGCTGGATTCTCTACTATGAACGTCCACTCAAGGCTCCAGACTGCTCCCATCTTATTGCTCTACCCTCCCTCTGGGCCTTGGAGTCCTAGGCTAGCCATTGAATCTAACTAGTAGTCTAAGATTGTGAGAAAAGTGAGTCCAGAGAACTTTGAGGGCAAGCTCTTGTGGGCCAGTATGGTAAATAGTTTTCATTGATTCCAACTATATTCTGCAATGGCCAACCTAAGTTCATAAGGCTCAGTTCAAAGTCACAAGGAAGCTTGGAGACATGGTCTATTAGTGTGCACAAAGGAATAGCAAATGGTTTGGTGAAAACTAACCAATCTCAGCCACATTAAAAGCAAATTTGATACTTTCCCACTCAGTAGCCATAAGAAAGAGTAGGGTATTTTACTGTCATTTGGAAAATGCTTATTTTACTAATTATTATCAATATGTACCCAGGAAGCAGCCAACACCGAATGTAGCAAATAGTTTTGTATTGAGCATCTACTCTAAGTCAGGTATGAGGTGGGGAATGGAGACCACTATGGCACATGCACAGTGCTGGAGTAGTCCCTGCCCTCTTGGAACCAGTATCTGTTAGAAGACAGGGAACTGAATGAACAAATTCCTTATGCTGTGAGCACCAAGTGAAGGCAAGAGGAGGTGCCTGAGAGCTTATAACAAGAGATTAGGCTAGTTTGGGAGCCCAAGTATCTTCCAGGAAGTATTGGTATTTGTGTTGAGACTCCCAGAGGAAACTTAATAGAGTTGGCCAGTTAAAGGGAAGCAGACCAATGTGTGCCAGACACCAGGACTAACTCATTAGTTCTCAGCTTTGGCTCTACTTTGGAGAAGGCTGGGGTCAGCTTGGTCAGTTATAACCTGGGTGGGGTGAGGGAAAAGTGGAGCAGGTCCAGGCACTGGTTCTGTCTTAATTTTCAGAGAAAAATCTCTGGTGATTCTGTTGTGCAGCCAGGTCAAAAGTCATTAGAATGGTGACTAGACTAAAGAGAAGAGAGTGTCCACCTGGGATGCAGGAGAGACTGAAGACCTCTTAGAAGGATGGGTACCAAGGGGATTCCCCCAGTGAAATGAAGGGCCCAAGGAAGAGGTCTTTAGCTAGGCCTATTAAACATCATTACTTCTTCAGGTAGAGAGAATTCATTTCTCTCCAGAGTTCATTGCCGGTAGAGGTTCCCCAACAATGTGACATCTCCTATAGGGCCTAACTATGATTGGTGATTTTGGGGAGACATGGATAAGAGCAAGGCTAGGAACTTGTAAAAGCACATCTCTTCCTCTGACTTTCTGAGCAGAGAAGGACCGAAGTTCTCACCCTGCTTGAAGCCAGTTAAATTTTGAATTTATTGCAAACAGTCACTCCTCTTCCTGTTTACTTCATATGTAGGAAACCTAAAAGGTGGAAGTATAAGCAGCGATGGACTTACTGGGCAGAAGGACTTGTGTATCATTACTTTTATAGCTAAATAGTTCTTCCAGACTCACACTTTATAAGAAGCTACATAGACAATTCCAAGAAAATGGCCCTGCTGGACAGATAGAAGATAGAAATTCGGTAGGAAAAGCAAAACCTTAAGATTTCCATCATCTGGAAGGGGAGGAAGAACTCTCCTATCAGTGAACTGCGGGCATGAAAGAAGAGTGAAGGAGGGCAGGATTGGGAATGGATGAAGGAGCTAAGATACAAGATAAATTGTAATAAATAAAAATGTATTTTAAAAAATGGAAAAAAAAAGATTTCCGTCATCCCCTTGTACGCCATGTAAACATTGTGGGTTTTCTTGACCTTCTAAATTGGCTTTTAAGCTTAAAATGAAAAGGAAAAAAAAGTTTAGAAGGAAATTTCTTGTTTTCCTGTCTGTCTCACCTCACTTCTGGAGGGGTGATCTGGAAGGAGGTAATAAATGGCCAGCCCCTTTCCTTTTTAGAATCCATTAATTAACAGTCTGAGGAAATCTGTGTGTAACCTTTGCTTTCTAGCAGCTGTGAGCAGTCTTTCAGAATTGGATAAAGATTTTCTAGGATGAAAGTCAACAGGGCCACTGCAGTCATTTGTATAGAATAAGGTATAGAAAAAGCAGATTTGGAGACCCTAAAGAACTAGCCTGGCTAGGCCATCTCTGAATGCTGGGTTAGTTCCAGTTCTGATCCAGAGCCCCTCTAAGAAGCCAGAGGCTTCAGTTGCTCCTCTCCCAGCAACTATGAACTGTTTGTGCTCTGAGTCATACCCAAGTCTCCCAGAAATATGTATTTTCTCCCACTCTACATTGCACAAGAAGACTTGGGGATATAAAGCAGACAGACTTTGGAAGGCAGTAGCTTTCTAAACCAGTGGTTCTCAACCTGTGGGTCGAGACCTCTTGAGGGTCGCATATCAGATATCAGATATTTTATATTATGATCCATAACAATAGCAAAATTACAGTTATGAAGTAGCAACTACGTAATTTTATGGTTTGGGGGGGTCATCACAATATGAGGAACTGTATTAAAGGGTTGCAGCATTAAGAAGGTTAAGAAGCACTGTCCTAATTCCTTGACCTGGTTCTTCCTCTCTGCTGGACCTTATGCTCAGTACATTCTACTTGTCATATCTGCTCATCTTTGCAATCACCTTTTCTACAAATGAGGGAACATGGTTGAGAGAATTGGGAAACCTTTCCAGGTCAGCCATCCAGTAGGACATAATTCTTAATTTGTGGAACACTTTCTGCATGCCAGGGATTATTCTAAGCCTCTGACACAAAGATCTCTTCAAATAAAATCTTCATCACATACTAATGGCAGTAGGTATCCATTATTGTCTCAATGTAGAAGATGAGAAAACTGAGACATGGGGGAGGTGGGAATATTTCTCAAGTTATAGCCTAAGCAATTACCTTACCTTTTGATACTTTACAGGCTCCCATCTCCTGAAAACGGGTAACCTGACTGATTTTTCATGTGTTGTGTATTCCCCTTCCTCCTTCCTTTTTGTCTTTCTTTCCTACCACTAGTCACCAGTCTGTATGGAAGATAGCTCCATGAAAACTTGAGACAAGCATATACAGCACTGAGAGAATAACGTAGTGACAGTGGTTAAGGCCATGTACAGTTAAGTGCCAAAGTGAGTGACACTAAAAGGTCAGTCAAAGAGGAGCTGAATGAGGCTTGAAGAACGCATTATAGATTTTATCAATGACTTCCAGCTCACAGAATCCAGTGGGTCTCCAACTTGAATGAGTTTCAGAATCACCCAGAGGTAGACAAACTCTTCTTGCTTAGCATGCTGCAAGATCCTCAGTTCAATTTCTAGCACTGAGCTTAAAACAACAGTCATCTGGAGAACTGCTTATAACAGAGATTTCTTTACTCTGCATCCGGATTTCAGATTCAATGGGTCTGGAATGAGATCAGAGACTCTGTATTAATAAGAAGCTCCCACTCTAGAGGTTTGAGGAGCCAAACACTGAAAATCACTGACCCAAATAACTGACAAAAATCACTGACCTAAATATTAGGTAAGGTTTTTACGAGTGTCAAGAACAAAGAAAAATGAGTGATCTGGGTATTTACCAGTGCAGGTTAACCACAGTTAGCAGTCAAATGCTAATGTTTTGATGGCACAGCACAATACATTTCTTCCCTGCTCACAATAGTGCTCTACTCCATTCTGTCGTTCTAGAGCCTAGGTTCTTCCACCTTGTAGTTCTGCTACTCTCCAGCGCCTTACATTCTCCACTGGGGACATCTTAATCTAGCAATAAATAAGGGAAGATTGTGCTGTTGTTACAATCTAGGCTTAAAAGAGAAACACAATTTCTGTACATTTGCTATTGGCCAGAACTCTGTTATATAGATGTGTTTCACTGCAAAGGAATCTGGGAAATGTGTTATGTGTTTGGGGAGAAAAGGAAACCAAGTGAATATGTCTCAGGTCATGGTCCATTTGAAATCCACTTAGAATATGGTTTGATTGCACAGTAATATTCCTGTTAAGAAAATAAATGCTTCATGGTCTTCCAAGAAAATATTTTTTCATACTCTTTAGGTCATCAATTAATGACATTATAGAGTAGCTGAAGAGTTGGAGGTGTGCAGAATCACCAAATTAAGGCTTAGATATTCTTCATTCAAAAGCAGGATATTGGCTGTAATGTTATTACTTCCCAGTACCAATTTTTTTCTGCATAAAATTTGGGGAAAGTTACAGAAAAAAAAATACTAGTCTACTGATAAACGTATGAAAACAGTTATTTCTCTGTTCTCTGCACACATATGGACAGACAAAACCAAATTGTTTTGGCACGGTGAGACTCTGTTTGTAGGCTGTGAGGTTCAGTTTTCAAAGGATGAGAGCACAACTTTATTTTCAATGTTTCTGAAGCTCTGTGTGTTATTATGCCTCAGAGTGACCGTAGGAAACCAGATCAAGCCAGCAAGGCCATGTCCAGGAGGGACACGGGACTCAGACCATGAGATCCATTAAGTACTTGGTTTGTAGTGTCACATTGCTGGCAATCAACACAGTTCCCCAGCTTTCACATATGTGTTGTCTCAGTCTCCTTATTCGTAAAATGAGTATAATCCTGTTACTGGTGTCACCAGGTATTATGACAATGGAATTAGAAAGTAAAAGGACAAACACAATAGACATCGGAAACAGGAGAAGACAGGGAACGGGACAGGAGCCTACCACAGCCGGCCTCTGAAAGACTCAACTGATTGAAGTATTGAAGCAGAGGCTGAGACTCGTAGCCAAACTTTGGGCAGAATGAATGAAATCTCATGAAAGAAGGGGGAGATAGAAAGACCTGGAGGGGACAGGAGCTCCAAAAGGAGACCAACAGAGCCATAAAAACTGAGCCCTGGGGCCCCTGAAGAGAATGATACCCCAACCAAAGACAAGGCATGGAGAGTGCCTAAAACCCTGATTCAGATGAACTTAGTGTCAGGTTCTCTGATCACCTCCCCTGCTGGGGGTGGTGGTGGCGGGGACTGTGCAGCCTTGTCAGTCCACAGAGGAAGACGATGCAACCAGTCCTGATGAAAACTGATAGGCTACGGTCAGATAGAAGGGGAGGAGGACCTCCCCTATCAGTGGACTAGGGGAGGGGCATAGGAGGAGAAGAGGGAGGATGGTATTGGGATGAGACAAGGGAGGGGGCCACAGCTGGGATACAAATTGAATAAATTGTAATAAATGATAATAATAAAAAAGGAAAAAAAAGAAAGTAAACGGCTATTTGTGAGATTTCCTAGTAGTATGTGGCATCTTCTTTTTTCCTCTTAGTGTCAATATTTGATGCCAATAAGAATGAGAATGTTTTGAGCATATAAAACTATTTTATTTGCTTTTAGAGTGGCCACCCTGAGCCTGTAAGAACTCTGACCTCTCCCGCCAGTCCTGTTGTCCATTAATGATTCTCGGGCCCCAAACTGTTCATGGGTACAACAATCATATGAGAGAAGAGGTGGCAAGGAGTACTGTGAATGCTGTTTCAAGACTTTGCCTGCATGCTTGACTGATGGGCCATTGCTGACTGAATCCAGCAGTAGAGGTGAAAGCTCCCTAGTTTCATCATGGCAGTAACAATGCCCTATACAAACTCTCTTCATTCTACCCCCTTGTTACTTGTTTGCCTCATGTCTGAGCCCCTTAAAGGCCTTTCCTTCTCCCTCATTCAAATGGTGTTATTGTGAATGATCGAAACCACATTTTTATATGTGTCAAAATCAGTTCAAGTCTTAGAAAGAAATAAATCATAACATAAATTGGATCATATATCCTAAGTGGATGCCACCAGCTAATTCATTTGTTAGACTGTTCACCTCCATAGGATTAAGTGAGTGTTTAGTCTTTAGCGGTTACATGTGGGTCTCATTAATGTACACACTGTGGCATGGCTTGTGCCTAGTATCTTATCAAATAAGGAAGCTCTCGAAAGCCCCTGAAAAACCACCAAACTGCAGGGAGCTATTAATTCCCCCAGTTAAATCAGCCTCACTAGTGGGGCTGGGGGTGGAGAGCTGGCTGGATTTCTATGACTTGATGTTTCTGAAACTTGGTGTCATTGGCATCTTCCATTGGCATCTCTGTAAAGCAGAGGAGTGAAAACCAGGGCCTTTACAACTACTTTAGTATCAAAGGAACACAGATTTGGAATCCCACTGTGTCTAAGTGGATATAAGGAGCTAGAAAAATCACATTCACATATTTTGGAACATTTCTGTCCCTTATGAAAATACACTTTTTTTTTTTTCAGCCCCAGGTTCTAGTCTAAGGCAGGTCAAGAGCACTAGCAGGCCTCACCCTAATCCCACTGTTTCAGAATCTTTTTTTTTGTACAATTTATGCATGTTAAAGATTATCAAATGATGGTCTAAACCATTTCTTCTCCACATGAGCAGCGCATTGGATAGAGCTAGGAGTTTAGGTTGTGTTTTATGTTTTCTGCTGGGGATTGCACTCCGGGTTTTTCACAAGCTAAATATATGCTCTACCTTGAGCTGCATTTTTAGTCCCCAAGCTGGGGGGATTAAAAATGCTGATACCTGCCCTTCCACTCCTAAAAATTCAGAAGGAGGTGGTATAGAGAGTACCTAGGTATCATGTCAGGTTTTTAAATAGCTCCCAAGTTGATTTTAATATGCAGCCAAGTTTTTAGTAATGGTTGAAATGCTTGATCTATAAGTGATTGTGAGAATTTAAAGAAGCAGCTTTCAGAACCACAGGCATGTGGATATTCCTCCTTATTGACCTCCCATGTATTTCTGCTCTTCTTGGCTTCCTAGTTTTCAGCCTCCATGTGGGGTGAGAATAGGGGACTGTGATGCCGAGAAGGGTTTGGGGTGCTTATGCATTTTTTGCGTGAAGAGCTCCCTTGCTGGTGGTCCTTGTGCTTTTGTAACTTTGCAGCCAAAAACCATCATGTGGTCCCCATTTAATATTATTAATCATTTTTGGGTACTGCCTGCCAGTAGGAGCTTATGTGTGGGGAAGAATGAGTTCCTGGGAAATGTTTCCTTTGTCGTGTGCTTGTATTCAGGCTTGTATTATGTCTATGAAATTTCAGCTGTGTGTCATTGGCAGAACACCAAGGGCACATCAAACGTTTCCCTTGGCCATGATGATTATCTTTTATAACGGGAAGTAAAGTGTTTTGAGACAGGACCCCTAGGCCAGACAGCCCACAGGAGATGGCAGAGCCTCATTTCTCACATTTCTTTCCCACTAAGTACAGCTAGAAACCCTGGAAATAGCACAGAAGGCAAAATAATGCTGAGTATCTACTTACCCCAAGATTGACTGTAGCCAGTTCTTCTGGCATTACAGTGTTACACTGTCTCTTTTTGTATTTTAATTAAATAGAATCACTTGTTTTCATTGTTGTCAGAAGTGCCTGCCTTCTCCTCAGTCTCATGCTTTCAAGATTCATGTTGTTGAGTGTGGTGGCAGTCATTCCTGTAGCCATTCCTTGACTTCCTCAACCTCTGCATCAGTTTTTGTCTGCCAGATGGGAGAGGTTAAGTGGGGATAGTTGCTATGATGAGAAGGTCTCCATGTAGTTCTGCAATGAAGGTTAATATTAATCATTTCCAGCCTGTTATCTGCTTATTCTCTGCAAAAGATTTTATGAGTGTGTATGTGTGTGTGTACATGCTCCTATGTATTCTTGCCATGGTGACAGAGTGTAGGTCTAAGGATGACTTGGGGGAGTCGGTTCTCTCCTTACACCATTCTGGCTCTTAGGGATCCAACTCAGGTGGTTCGATTTTGTGGCATGCACCTTTACATCTCACTGGCCTGAAGAGGTTATTTTTGTCAACTCACCTTTAGCATGGTTTTCTCTGGCCTGCCACCCCCAAAATCAAACAATATTTGGGGCTAAAGGATTCTGAAATAATATATTTCACTTTTATTAATTGATAAAATTATTCCCCCCCCCAAAGGGATTGGATTGTATCCAAGTTCTTGATTCTAAACTTTGATTTTTATTGTCCTCATAACAAAATCAGCTTAGAACTGGATCATTTGCCTCTCTTTTCTCATTGTTTTCCTATTCATGTGCACACATATGTTATATATGTGCGTGTGTGCACACACACAAACACACACACACACACACACACACACACACACACACACACGTGCTCATGTGCATGCTCACACCATGCTAGCCATAACCTCAGGAGTCTTTTTCAAGTTGATAACTGTTCCATCCTAAGGCTCATGCCATCATTGATGCACTGAGTTTTGAGAACAGAGTCTGAGTGATCTCCTTCTGAGTCTCCAGTGCAGAAGAGCCATGCATTTTCATCCCACAGTAACCTCCTGGATGAGACGGTGGAGAGAAATATGTTAGAGTTTATTTGTAATTATGCTAAAATCCACGCTAGTAGGAATATTTCCCATTCATAATCAAAGCATCCCTGACAATTTTCGCTGCTGTCTGGAAAAAAAATCTTTATAGAAGATTTTTACCAGGCATATTCCTTTTAGAGGCAACTATACCTTGAAAATTTTCAATACCACGTCCTAATTTCTCTCTAGTCTTACAAACTTGGGCAGAAATGTCATGGAATTCTAGAAATGTATAGAATTTCTAAGGTGACATTCTGGATGACTTTATTTTATTAGCACCAACTGAGTTAACTGACCAACCATGACTTGATTTTATAGCTGACGTTTTTTTTGTTTTGTTTTGTTTTATTGTAAGATAGAGACTGATTGAACTCCCTTTCTTCTTTCATGGAGACTCACCATGGTTTGGGGCACATGAGTCAAATCTCCCAATAATAATTTATGGTCATGTTGTAAATTTCAGCTTGCACAATATTATCTCAGAATAAGTGAACCCAGAATACACTCGTGTATATGTATGTGTATGTATGTGTGTATGTATGTATGTATGTATGTATGTATGTATGTATGTGTGTGAGAGAGAGAGAACTCAAAATGCAATCGAGTGTGTGTGTGTGTGTGTGTGTGCGTGTGTGTGTGTGTGTGGTGTGTGAGAGAGATTTGTGTTCTCCAGTTCTATTCATGGCAAGTGTGTTTCTCCTGAATAAGGTTACCTGGTTTACACTTCCACTACTTTGCTCTTTTCCACTGTTTTTAACAAGCAGGAGCTTTCTAGGAACTTTTGGAGAGTTGTTTGTACCTATATTCTGAGAAGAGGGTGTGCCAAAGACACATAGTATTTGTATGCATGTTTGTATAAAAGTATACTTATGTGTAATATGTGTACACCGACATATGCAATGATATGCTTGTGTGTATGTTTATATTTGTATTAGGTTTGCATATGCACACTGCATTGTTGGTCTATGTAACACGCTTCAGAAAATTCTGAAGGCTCTAAGAATGTTGTCTAGATAGTAGTAATGACTGATAATGATAACAACAAGAAGCTTATTTTATGAGGTAGTGTGTTTCAGGTGTTGTTCTAAGCATTTAATCCTTATAACACCGAACAAAGTGAAATCCTTCTTGTTCCTTGCATGTGTGCCCTAAAAGAAGTGCAATCGCTATCCCTTAGAAGGGTCTTTTCTTATTTAATAAAAAGAATTATTGGACAGGGGCTGGGAAATGTCTTAGTGTGTCAAATGCTTGCTGTATAAGCATGAAGACCTGAGTCTGGGTCACCAGCACCCATATAAGAGCTCAGCACACTGGTGTGTACCTATAACCCTCCTTATCGTCATGTTTCAAATGAAGATACTAAGGCAAAGACATTTTCTAAAGTTACCCAACCAGATAGTGGCAGAGATAGATTCAGATGTAGGCTTGCTATCCATAACCTCTTAACTTGCATTAAAAGGTATGATCTACAAGAAATGAGACCTCATTTTGCATGAGATGAAGCTGACTCTTGATATGAGGTGGGTCATCTCCCAGTGGTGGTGGGTCTGATGAGTACTTACAGAGGAGTACCACATGTGGATTCAGATAATTGGGAACCAAGGGCAACAGTGCTCATGCAGAGACCTATTATCTTCTCTGGGGTCTATTTTTTGCTGATTTGTGTGTGTGTGTGTGTGTGTGTGTGTGTGTGTGTGTGTGTGCATTAAGCTACATATATATGAGAAAGATGTAGTATCCTTCATCATTTCCCATCTCTCCTTTTTTTTTTCCCCTGGGTCTCTGCTATAACATACATGTCTGAGGATTCAAGAAAGAAAAAAGGGAAAACCACCAAAGCAGGGCACTCTCAGGGAAGATTCCAAGGAGTCTCCAGAATCCATAATTGTATATTGTATTACAGAGTCTGAGCTAGCAGTGTTATATTGAATGGAGATATGTGGATATATTCCTAGATCTGTATACTTTATATTTACACTTTACTGTATAGAGATGATATCTCAATGAACAATAATAAAAATTGCTATCCCTAAATTTTCCTGTAGGTATGTTGTAGAAGTTGTCCCAGGGATACCAGGGGAAAGGAATAGAAAAACTCATGCCATATTTAAAAGGAAACTTAGCTAAGAACTTAGAGATCTAGATAGCTTTTAATCAGTAAGAATCAGATGTTACATCTAGGAGGACATAATTTCTTATACTGGGAGGACACTAATTTTATCTCTCTTAATTTCTTCTATAGTTTCATGATTTGTATTTTGATCTCTAATACCCTTGAAGCATTTGTGTGTTTGTTTTGCCTTCATTTGATCATGGCTCTGCCTTTTCAAACCATTACTGCTGCTGCTGCCGCCTCTCCCAAGTTCAGAACGATTTACAAATGTTTGAACTGAGAAATAAAGACAGAAAATGGGGGACATGGTCTGGTTTGTTGCAACCTTTTCTCCTGCCAAGCTGTGGGGAATGGTATTTGGGCCAGCTTTGCCTTCCTAATTGGAACCATAGCTCCTTGGATTGCCTTGGGATTGTGAACTTCAGGGTCTGCCACCCTGCAAGAGCCATGCTGGGACATGGTGTACTAGGGTTCTTACTATCTATAAGGAAAACTGGCAGAGCTCCACAATCAGTTTGGATAACACTGAAAAAGTAGGAGCAGACCTCAAACCTTTTATAAGTTTTACACTTTCCACTACTTTCTTACTGTTTCCTCCCAGCTGTGGCTAACATTGATTGACACTTTGCTGTGTGCCTGATGCTACTCTAAACATTTTTCATGCATTAGTTCATTTAACCCTTACTGAGTCTGAAAGCTGGCATCGCTATTGCCTTTTATAGACAAATTATCTGGCACAAGCAGAAAGGAGTCAGTTGGCCAGCATCAAAAAGCTGATTCCTGAATCTCATCTCTAATCTATCTACTATCTAAATAAAATTGATTTTCCAGTGAGGTGATTGTCTGAATTGTCTAAATTGATCTAATTTCTCTGTGTGTTCTACTACCACTACATCCACACTTCTGGGCATGCTTTTTGTTTGTTTATAAGATGGTGTTGTCTAATGTAGCCCAGGATGCTCTTGAATTCTATACAGCTAAAGCTTGAACCTGCTATATAGCCAAGAATGATCTTGAACTTCCTGTTGAATCTTCTTGTCTCTACCTTCTGAGTGCTAGGATCATAAGTATGTGCCACAATGCATGACTTATGCAGTGCTTGGAACCAGTGCATACTTGGAGAATAGTAAATGCTAGGGAAGTACACAATCAACTGAGTTACATTGCCAGACCCTAAAAATGCTCTCATTTATGAGTGGCAAAAATTTGAACCTTTAATGGATGTCTGTTATATACCAGTTACAATTCCGGGTCCCTTCCTATACTTGTTGCATTCAACCTTTGGAATTCTCCGTGAAACTTATAGCATCGCTCTCATTTTACAGATATGGAAATTGAGGCCTGACTTAGCAACTTGTCTAGGTTTCTATCATTAATAAAGGACGAAGCTAATATTTGGGTATAGGTCATGCAACTCTTGTTCATTGGCACATCTCAGATTATCTGTCTCACACAGTATGTATCTCTTCCTTTGTTGTGTTTGAATATTCTGCCTATTCTGCCTCTCATATTAGTTTAATCCCCATTAGAAGATACTGTGACCCACAGTAGTTCGCAGTAAATATTCATTGTTGTAAAAAAACCTTTAATTTAATCGTTTCCTATGAGGTGTTGGATTTGCTTCATTATTTTCCTCTTAACAGCTATGAATAGATCGTTAAACTGCATCATTAAATTGCTATTTTATGCCCCATGGCTTCTTGTAGAAACTTCACTTCTTGATTGATTCAACAAATATTTGTTAAGTATATATTATGGGACATTTACCGTGACAAGCACTTGGAGCAGAGGCCATGTGTTCAAGAAACTTACTGTTTAACTTGAGGTAAATTCATATACACAGATGATTCCTGGGAATGTGGTTTCTCTGTTCTGAGAAGAGGGTGAAAGAATTTGTGGGGGACGCTTTATCCAATATTTCCCAATCTTACAGAATAGTGAAAGGCTTCCCTAAGGGAGAGGAAGCAAATGAGAAACTTCCGTTTCCAAATTACTGAAAATAAAAAATATGATCTCTTCCTTAGTTTGAACTTCATTCACCAAATTTTACCATGATATTGGGTACTGGAAACTGTGTAGAAACAAAAAGTTATAGGCTCCACAGTGATGCGAATTGAGGCTTTGTGTGAACAGGAAGTGGAGGCTCTAAAGAGAGAAGAAGTGGAGGTATTTTGAGAATAAGAAGTAAAGGTTTTGTGAGGAAGAAATCGAGTCTTGACAGAAATTTAAGGCTTTGTAGAGATTAGTCTCAATCTGAGGGCACCGTAGGGACCTCGTGTTGGAGCCTAAGGTCTTTTTGGCATCACTGGAACTCTCTACTTCAGCATTAGGTTTTTGCTCATATGAGCCTGGGTTAAATTTTGGGATTTCATCTGTAATTATTTTCAGCATTGAATTCTACCTGTAACTGCCCTCTTCTTGTGGTCTCCTCCATTTTACACTCTCCAAGAAAGCATAAGAGGGAGGCCATATAATCCACATTGGTCACTATTAATTGCCAAGCTGCACCATTGATTGCCTGTTAGCCAGCACTTAGGCTACTTTTGAATCTGAAATTCACCCTGGGCCTAACAAACTATCACACAAGAAGAAACAGTGAAGTATGGTCTCCAAACCTGATTCCACAAGGTCACCCTCCTGCACCTGTGTCTTTCCTGGGATGTAGTAGATTGAATATTTTATCTGGGGATATGGCATGGTAGGTCTAATCACTGATCTACAAAATTATTTTAATGTCTAGAGAAATAATGGAATGGATAATAAGTGAGAAAAATGGGAAGTTCCAAAAATTTGTCTCTTCAGGTGCACCTGGGTAGGTCCCTGTATACCTTGCTTTGGGATTCTTGTGCTGTGTTTTGTAATGCTTGTAGTGGCATGCTCTAGAACTCCATATTTCTCTCATTGTCAGCATTTCAAAGTATTACTTTGGTAATTAGAGGATATATCTGTCTTCCCTTCCCAGCAAAAATTGGTTGTTAGCAAATACTCTCATTGGCCTTGATAACTAGCCTTATTTCTCTTCAATCCACCCTGTGCTTTTTGTGTTTTGTGTCAGCTTGCTACAAGAGGGAACATCAATTGATAAAATGCTTTCACCACATTGGCCTGTAGGCAAACCTATGGTGTATTTTCTTAATGAGTGATTGATGTAGGTTAACCTAGCTCACTGTGGTTGGTGCCACTCCTGGGTTGGTGGTCCAAGGTGCTATAACAATGCAAGTCAAGCAAACCATGAGTAGCAAGCCAATAAGCATCCTCCTCTATGGTCTCTGCCTCAGACCCTGGCTCTAGGTTCCTGCTCTGCTTGAGTTCCTGCCCTGATATCCCTGGATCACAAGTTGTAAGATGACATCAATCCTTTACTCCCCAAGCTGTTCTTGATTATGGTCTTTATTGCAGCAATGGAAACACTAACTAACGCACATTTTTGTCCCTCTCTCTGGTATAAGGGTTGATCTTAACTGAGAACCCGCTAGTCTTTCCCTCAAAGGGTCTATAATCAGGATTCATAAAAAAATGATATCTTTAGTTTTACCAAACTTGAACTGACATTTGTCATTTCTTTCACTTGCAAATAAAGACTCAAATCTATAGTTTTATCTGTCCCTGTGATTAGTTGTCACTACTATAAATAATACATATTTATGTATAATATTACAGTCTCTGGAAAAATCTCAAAATATGCTCATTACTCCTTCAAATCATGATGGAATATAAGACTAAAATCATGATGGAATAAGACTAGACCTTATTATGTAAAGCATTTGTAAACAAGCATATTTATTACTCTAAGAAAATTTGCTTTTCAGAATTTGGATAGCTGTATTCTGATATAATCAATTTACTTTGTAATCCTGTATTTTATTTTATGCATTTCAAAGAATGATTCTTGGAAGAGATCCAGAGGTTTCATACTCCTCCTAAGGGGATCACCCCACAGAAAATGTGATCGCTCACTTAAAGATATCATCCTCTGATACAGTCCCCAACATGGAGGCTACTGTATACTCCAGGCTCACCAGTTCATTGGCAATTCTTCTGCTGTATAGTATTCTTAAAAAAAAAAAAAAAAAAAAAAAAAAAAAAAAAAAAAAAAAAAAAAAGCCTGCAGCTGAAATTGTACAGTGCTCCTGGGGTGGTTAAATCAGGTGATTTGTAGTCAAAGGAAAAAGCCATTCAAGAAGTGGAAGAGTAGCTTAAAGAAGGGGTTAGGAGGCCTTTAATTAAAGCCACCCTGTTATCCACATCCCATGGGATGTTTAGGAATGTGCTCCACACTGTACAGCTCTTCTCGTCTGGTATTAGTAAGCCACACGTGTTTTACATTATGGGATAATATGAGACCTTAGTTTGATGCCTCTCTTTCCTTGCTTAAAAGGAAGTCGAATGGGCAGATTTTATGTAGGAGCCAAAGCCTGAGTGAATCCTGATGATTTATAGGTATTTGATATCACTGGAATATCTTTATGCTGAGTTAGCCAGAGACGGTCCCCATTGGACATCCAAGTCAAGAAAGCTTCTGGATAGATGCAATGAAAGAATAAATTTAGAGCAGAAGTCCTCAGAGAGGTCATGGATTAGAGTAAGTAGAGAAGGCCTCATGGATATCATTTTGTTAGAGTCTATAGTTCCTTCAAATTCCAGATAGACATTCATGGGGCTTTCTCAGTACCTGTAATCAGTATAACTGACTCCTCTCTATTACAATCACAAACACCTATTCTGCTGTTTTGGAGTTCACAGATGAAAGTTGGCTTGAAGGCTGTTGAGTGAAGAACATGTATTTGGAGTAAGGAGACTGGTTCTAACTTGCACCATTCTAGTGGCAGCTGGGTGATCTTGGATGAACCATATTCTAGCACCTCACTTTCATCATCTGTTATGTAAACTGATGTTCAGTTCCTTAGTTAACATTCTCATGAATATGAATGAATATGAGAACACTTGGAGATGAGCAAAAGTTTATGAAAGCAACAAGAGAATCTTGTAAAGTACCCATGGGTGCCATTACTCAAGTCTTAGTGATTTCTGCTTGTTATCTTTCTGGTGGGTGTTCATAAAAGAGAAGAATCAGAGGAGCTGAAGTTGTTTTGATGTCTGGAATAATGATAGTGATTATCTGCCCAGGTTCAACAGAAAGACTTAAATTCTGTGTTTGCTTAGAACAGGCTTCATGTTGGTTTCCATCTATGCTGAGATCCAGGCATGAAGATGAGGAAGGTTGGTAGGTTTCCTTCTGTTTATGGGTCTAATTTAGCCACTTCAGTGTATCTTGTGTACAATGGGAAGAACATTCATAAAGGTGAGAAGCAAAACAGAATCTCCCCCCCTTTTTAAAACTGATAACATATTTTATTTTTTATATTTATTTTTTATTAATTACAATTTATTCATTTTGTATCCCAGCTGTAGCCCCCTCCCTCATCTACTCCCAATCCTGCTCTCCCTCCCTCTCTTCCTCCTATGCCCCTCCCCAAGTCTACTAATAGGGGCCATCCTCCTTCCCTTCCAACTGACCCTAGCCTATCAGGTCTCATCAGGACTGGTTGCATTGACTGGTTCATTGCATGGTCTGGTAAGGCTGCTCCCCCCTCAGGGTGAGGAGATCAAAGAGCCAGCCACTGAGTTCATGTCAGAGATAGCCCCCATTCCCCTTACTAGGGAACCCACTTGGACACTGAGCTGCCATTGGCTACATCTGTGCAGGGGTTCTAGGTTATCTCCATGCATGAACCTTGGTTAGAGTATCAGTCTCAGAAAAGACCCCTGTGCCAAGAATTTTTGCTTCTGTTGCTCTCCTTGTGGAGCTCCTGTTCCCTCTAGGTCTTCCTATCTTCCCCTTCTTTCATAAGATTCCCTGCACTCCACCCAAAGTTTGGCTATGAGTCTCAGCATCTGCTTTGAGCCCCTGCTGGGTAGAATCTTTCAGAGTCCCTCTGTGGTAGGCTTCCATCCTGTACCCTGTTTTCTCCCTCTTCCAATGTCTATCCCATTTGCCTTTCTGGATGAGGTCTTTTTTTTTTTCTTAGATTTTTTTTAAGTTTACAGATTTATATACTTACTTATAAATGGATATTAGGTCGCCTCCTTACTATTTCTGTCAGGACCTGGCTTCCACAGCATATTAGTTAATTTTTTCTTATTGTGGTGACAAAAATATCTACCAAAAACAACTGAGGAAGGAGATGGTTTATTTTGGCTCACAGTTTGAGGGTACAGTTCTTAGTGGTGGGGGAGATATTATGGCAGGAGTAAGCTGGTCACATTGTGTCTGTAATCAGTAACCAGAAAAAAAGATGGTTGTGGCTCCACCCTCATTCAGGGTAGGTAATTCCCATCTCAGTTAGAGCCTTTTGAAAATGCCCTCATATGCACATCCAGAGTTGTGTTCTTGTGCTGATTCTAACAATAGTCAAGTTAAAAATGAAAATTAACCATGTCATGCAGCTACTGTGAGCTGGGATCCCAAGGCTAAGGCTCATATAGAATTTCTTGTGTAGAAAAGTCTTGGAATACTGAAACTGGAAAGAAATTTCTAAAGACTGATTGCCAGAGCAATAGCGCTGCAACCCCACCATCATAGTCTCTTCCAGCTCATTCTGCACTGGAGAACTTCACTTACACTCAGACAACTGGCATTTAGACAAAGCAAGTGCCTTGCCCTAAGGCACAGTGGTCCAAGTGGCACTCGAAGAGGCCTGTTTGGTCCCAGAGCTCATTCCCACAAACAGTATGCCATATGGGATAGATTTACTATTTGATAAATGTGTGATAAACACATTAGGAAATGAATGAAAAATAGATACCACAGTGTGACAGAAAAAGATTAGAGGCCTTAGTGATAGATTTTCTGAGGTATAATTTATTCTTCTATTGTCTTTCACTGCCCTTCCCAGATCATTTAAAGCACTGCCACTGTTTTTGTTTTGTTGTTGTTGTTTTGTTTTTTTTTTAAGCCTGAACTCTGAATTTAGCTGCTTTCCTTGCTGTGGCAGTGGAGCCCTTCCTAAATGCTACCATGTTTCTACAAAGCGGTTCTTTGTTTGTTTGTTTACTTTTTGACCTTTTGAGACAGTTTGTCCATGTAACACTAGTTGACCCAGATCTCATTGTGTAGAACAAGCTGACCTTGAACTCACAGTGATCCTTTTGCTCCTACCTCCCAAGGGCTGGTACATGCCACAAACCTAGCATAATTCAAGAGTTCTTGTATCACAGACTGTAAAGTCATGTTCATTTGGTAACCAGGGCAGACTAAGCTGAGCTCTTCACAAAATGTCTGGAAGATGTTTAGAGGCGAATAGCAAGCCTACCTCCTGGGAAGTGAGAATGTAAAACTTGCAGAGAAGATGTGAGGTAACATTTTGTTACCTTTCAACTCAGCCTGCCAGAGACTAGAGCATTATTAGTCTTGAGATGGGCAGGCTGAGAGTGTCTCAGTTTGTATAGAATATGAGCTCCTGGCCTTGGGAAGAACTTCAGTTCACGATAAAATGAAGTCCATGTGTGGACCCATGGGAATTTGGACTATTGCTGTATAGAGATATGACCACAGCCAGGTGTGGTAGTGAACACCTGAAATCCCAGCATTAGGAGAAGCAGAGGCAGATGGAGCTCTATGAGTTCAAGGCCAGCCTGGTCTACAAAGCAAGTCCAGGACAGCCAAGGCTACACAGAGAAACCCTGTCTCAAGAAACCAACCAACCAAATAAACAAACAAACAAACAAACAAATAAGAAACAAAGAAAGAAAAGAGATGTCCCCGCACTGAGTAATCTAATCTGCTTAGATGAACAAAGATGGCAAATAACTCTACATCCTAGACTCTCAAATGAGACAGGGTAGAGAGGAAGAAGACCCCAAAATCATCCAGTGCTCCTCGGCTCCCTATTGAGGATCTGTTAACTGAAACCAGAAGGGAATGCCTGAGAGAAGTGAAGCAGTTGCAGCCGGCAAAAGCAACCTGCCATTGAAACTGATAATGCCATTTTCATTAGGCTAAAGCATGAATGAGAGCTTCATTAAAGGCCTTCTCCTTGGCGCTCTGGGTCACTGGGCAAGAGAATGTACTCCTTTTCTATGCTTTGCCAAAGCCCACCAGCTGCTACCTTGCAGGAGAGTTACATCGGAGTCACTGGTTTCCAAAAGGGTGACAAGTAAGCTGTGTGTGGCTGAATGAGAGGGGCCTGTCTTTCCTCAGTTCTGCCAGCTTTGGCCTGGACGACAGCCATCGCAGCAAGGGGGGGTTGGACGTTTCAAGAAGTTATTATGGGAACAGACTGAGGGAGAAAGGGAAAACCAAATAGTGTGGAGGAAGAAAGCAAGAAGACCCAGCTGGGCCCATGGACACCCAAGAGAGGCCTGTGTTCCAGATCTCACTTTCCACCTTATACTTTATAAGCTGATGCATTGCATGCCTGGGAATCAGTTGTTAATGAAGACAGCAATGATGATAATAAAAAGTATGAAGGCTTCTAATCCATTTTTTTTTTCATAAAATGTGCTGCTGGGAGTGTACCACATAGGTGAGCTCCCTTAGTCTTCCTCTAGCCCTCTAACATAGTCTCTTCTATTAGCCTCATGTCAGTGGCAAAGAAGCAGTAGCACTAAGATCTCTAAGGAGTCAGGAGACTAGAATTGAGACCCAAAGACGGGGTCATTCAAGACAGTGAATCTCAGACAGGTTACCCAGTGAGCTTTGGAAGACCATCTGCAGAGAGAAGCCTCAGACTCTCTACTTTCTAAGGGCAGGAGAAATACATATCGTATTAGTTGTAGGATCAGACACAAATCCGTTTCAGGACTGGTATGATCTTCGTGCTCTTTCACTACTTGTTGACTCACTGAGGAACTCTGTTTTTTTGAGATGGGCTCTCGTGTAGACTAGGCTGGCATTGAACCCACGACTTAGTCAAGGCTGCCTTTGAATTTTGCCTCTTCCATTTGAGGCCCGTGATCCTGGGATTCTAGGTATTCCACCCCCCTCCCCCCAGCTAGCTCTTTGAATTTTGAAGAGGCAGGTAAATGTGTAAACAACATCTGAAACATTGTCATATAAGATATAATAAACATGCTTATAGCTGCATTCATTCATTCAGTGAATGAGTAATGTGTCAAACACTGAGCTAGGTGTTACAAATAAATGAGTGTGATTCCTCTCATGCTCCTCCCTCACTTCAATGAAGATGCCAGAATGCCTAGAACATGGTGATTACACATATAAATTGTACATCTAGCTACACAAAATAGTTCAGCATTTCCTCCCAGTTCCCCCTCCTTACTGGCTGGGTACCTCCCAAGGCTAGGACTTAACACATTTCAAATAGTTTCAGAGTGGTGTTCCGTGTGTTTATGTAGGTCCAGTAATTATCAGCCACCAGAGGCTGTCTCCACCAGGAATTTGCATTTTAGTGCTTCTCCAGGTGAACCCACGCATGTTTAAGTTTGAAAAGCACTGCTAAGGCATGGAACCCAGGTTCTGTCATGTGTGAATGCTCAACAAATAATCTTTGAATGACTGCATACATAAATTACTGACACTGCGTGGGGGAAGTGGGCTGCTTTTACTAGGTCTGGGCAGGACTCCAGATTTTCATTTTGCCAAGTCTGAGGAGACTGTGAGGAGGTGGAGTCATGTTTCTTTCCCTCTCAAAAAAAAAAAAATGGTTAGATGCATTTAAATGTCTGGAAAGATAGACTCCATCAGCAGTAATGTGGGAAATGGTGAGCAACTGATCACATGACCTGATGGGAACTGAATGAATGAGCCAGATCTTAATGAAGGCCAGGAGATAAAACAGGGTGGGGTGATGAGTTCACAGAAGGTCTGAGAACTCCTTGCAGATGGCTTGGGGCAAGATGTGAAAGCCACAAATTTACAAGACTGTGTGCTTGAGACTCTGGTCCCTGGGACTTCTTGCAAATTAAATCCTCCTTCCCAGTTCTTGCATCATAGGTGATACAGCCCTGCAATTAGTCTATCTCAAACTAATTGGGTTTTTTTTTTCTATTTTCCTTTCCTTTCTCTTTCTCTCATCTCTACTCTCTCACTTCTTTCTTCCCAAGAGAGTGTTGTTATCCAGACTTTGATAAGAGCTGGAGTTACCCTGTGGCGTGACATTTGTCAAGGACAAGGATGGGTGGGCTTTTACGAGTAATCACCAGCTATTTTTTTTTTTTTTGGAGTCATATTTTTAAGGACTCTCCTTCCCTCAGTGGTGTGATCATCTCCTCCTCCAAACATTTCCCCCTCCCTCCAACAACAACAACAACAAACTTGCATAAGAGAAGTTGCCTCCATATAATAAAAGAAAGATTGGCATCATGAGCTCCATAAACAAGAGGCACTTAATACTCTGTGAAAAGTTCTGGCAGTGGGAGGAACAGTAGCAGCCAAGGAGACACATATGGCTGGCTTATCAGCATCCTGGACTCATAGGAACAGGATCCCTGTTTTTAATCCCTGGGATAAGAGAGGAAGAAGGATGAAGGAGGGGTTAGAAATAAGGGCAGTTCAGCATCCTGGGACCATTGTTTTGTCCAGATATTCCAAGTACAGTGCTTAGATATTTTTAATAAGCATTTACATAGTGCTGAATCTGGGCTAGACACCATTCTCTAAGCCCTTCACGGATTTCGAAAACAGTTTTATTAAGGTGTAATAATTTGCATCCCATGATGTTTATTTGCTGCAAGCAAACATTTGATGATTTTGAAAGTCAATTTCCAAAGGTGTTCTATCATCTTTACACTGACTGGGAAATATTCCTTCACCTCATATTCACCTACAATTAATCTCTAAACCAATCCCCATCCCTAAGCAAATCATTCATTTCCACTCTGTCCCTCTAAATGAGCCCTTTTTGGATAGCTCATATAAGTGGCAGAAAATATGTATGCATTCTTTTGTGAATGGCTTCTTTCACTGAGTACAGTTTGTTTCCTCTTATATCCAACTTTTGTTCCAGTCTATGAGTCTAGTGAGCTACATTTCTTGTATCAGCTTATACTCACAGGCTTACGTAAGGAAGCTGCTTCCATGACTATAAGCTATAGAGGAGGAAGCTGAGAGACAATTCATAGTTTGAGAGGTACTGATTTGATTTAAACCTAGGGAGTACGACCTTAGAAACTATGCTTTCAGAGCTCTTGCTCTGCTGTCTCTCAGTGAGCACAAAACATTTATTCACACCTACTCTGGGAGTTTCTTTCATAAAATGGCACTGGATTTCTAAAGAAAGCATAACGTAATTTGTGCAATCTGATAATCTGTGTGTGTTCATGTGTGCAAATGAAGGCATACATATACCATGGCATGTGCATGGAAGTTAAAAGACAATACTCGGTGTCAGTCCTTTACATCTATCTTGTTTGAGGCAGCCTCTTATTGAATATTGCTGGATACACCAGACTAAAAGGTCTGTCAGCTTCCAGGGATTCTCCTGTCTAGAGCTCCCATCTTGATGTAGGAGTGTTGGGATTATAGATCTATATTACTCCACCTGGCTTTATGTAGGCCTTGGAGATCTGAATTCAGGCCATCATGCTTGTGGCAACACCCCAGCTCTTCATAATGTTCTCATCAATGCCTATGGGCTGAATATTTAGGTACGGAGAGAGATTGAGAGAAGTTCTTACCTTCAAGGAATGTAGTGTTTTGTTTGGTAGAGAAGATTCACATGCATATGATAATGTGGATGTGTTAGGGCCACATAAGATCATAATAGCCCAATGCCTAAACACACAAAACTGGTATCAAACTCAAATGGATGATGTCATTGAGAAAAGCTCAGGAGAACTTTTCATGGGAGGTGGCATTGAGTTAGTTCCTGCTTGTTGTCCCAAGCAACCCCAAATTCTAGAAATAGAAGCTTGCAATTATTTCGAGATCCCTCTCTATTATCTTTTTCTCTTGCTGTCTCTCTCTCTGTGTCTGTGTGTGTGTGTGTGTGTGTGTGTGTTTGTGTGTGTGTGTGTGCTGCATGCACACATGCAGTGGTTCATGTGTGCAGGTCAAAGTATAACATTCAGAAGTAGAGTCTCTCTTTCTACCATGGATTCTGGTGATTCCAGTCAGGTCACCAGGCTTTTGAGGCAATTGCTGTTACTCACTAAGACACCTCAACAGCTTTCTCTTTTGTAATGTCCCTTCCACCCACAGACTTTTCTCTGTAGTAAGTTCCAACTTTTAGATTCCATCTGTTTGTGTATAATCATACCAAGAGCTTTTCCTGTGAAGCTGCTTTTAATACAATTTGCTTAAGGAAGGATTGCTCTCTTTGGAAACTTATCATCCAGAGCAGCTGGGAGAGAAGAGAGGAACAGGAAAAGAGAAAAGAGGACAGGGATAGAAAGGGAGGGGAGGGAAGGGGAGGAGAATACAGGGGTTAATTTTAACTGGCTCACAGTATCCATCTTTTGGCCACATATACCCGGCAGATAGGTTCAAATGAATGTTTACAAATTAGAACTAGGAATTACAAAGGCTGCAGAAGACTTGTTTCAGTTAGTATGTTTGGTAGAACAAGCTACCCCAAACTCAGTGGTTTAAAACAATAACCGTTGACTTGGATCATAATCCTGCAGGTCATCTGGGCCACTCTTCTCTGGATTGGTTCATTGGTTCATAAAATTTCTGTGGGTTTGGGTCTCTGTGGTCAGCAGAGAGTTTGGCTTGTGCCAGGATCATGTGCTATCTGTAAAAATTTTGTCAGGTTAGGACTATTGGCTTACCATGTGCCTTGGTTTTCTTCCATGTGGCCTCTTAGCCTCTAACAGTATAGCTTGGGTGCACACACAAAGTAGACATGTTGCCAAGAACAGCAACACAGGACAACTCCAGTTTCCAAGCATTTTTCCATATCTTGGCTTGTGTCCTGTTTGTTATTTATTTCCAACAAGTCACATTAGCAGCTCAGATTCAAAGAGTAGAGGAATATACTCCACCTCTTGATGGTAGATCTGCAGTTTGTGCAAGAATGTGAATATAAGGAGAGAACAAATCTGCTCATTTAATCATCATCCACAGAGTCAGAACATACCACAATAAAAAAGTCAGCCAACATTTATCATATGCTTACAGTGTTCATGGATGAGTTCTACATGTGTGTTTCCTACAACAGCACTGAGACCTGAGTAATAGTTTTCTTATTTTCAGAGGAATGTCTTGAGTCTCTGAGAAGATCACCTAAGAAGCAAAGTCATATAGCTAGTAAATGTGGAGCTAGGGAAGCTCAGGCTTATCATCTAGGTAGTCTGGCTGGCTCCAGAGCCTGGAGGGTTGTGACCACTATGCTGTCCTGTCCATTATGAGCTTGGTGAAACTTGCTTGATATGCCCCTATATGGTTAACAGCTAGTATGTACTAATATCAACTGAAGACTTAGGAAATAAATACCTGGCTGGCACTGTTTCAAACACTTGAGTATATTGTGGCATTTTATTTTCACCACAGTCTGATCCATTAAAGGTCTACGTTTTATCTATGGCTAACAGATGAGGAATCCAAAGTTCCAGGAAGTAAGTTTGTATGTGTAGTTTCACAGCTAGCAGATGAGTAAGCACTTGTAGAATTCATAGCATCCTTTCACTTCTTTAGACTTTATTTCAGTCTCAATGTACAGGCATGGGAGAAAGAACTCTTAGATCTTTCCAGAACATAAATAAAGAACATGAATAAGCATAAATAAAGAAGAAAACATGGTAGATGGGGTGGCTCATGCCAGGAATCACTTGGAAGGCTGAGGCAAGAGGATCACTATGACTTAAGAATAACTTGGGCTGCACATGTCCCTCCCTAAACCAGGGAGCATTAATCACAAGACTACCCAATACAGATGGCATACTGGAGTTTGCAATTCAGTAACGTTAGAATGTTCTTATGCTTGCTCCTTGATCATTAGGTTCAGATCCTTATATAGATTGTGCAGATTAGTGTAACAGATGAGACTGGTGAAGATAAAATGTTTGACAACAGCTTATAAAGTTATCATCACTGGATGATGAACATTTAGACCTTCCTAATGCTGTGGCCCTTTAATATAGTTCCTCATGTTGTAATTCTGCTACTGTCATGAATCATAATGTAAATATCTGATTTAGAAGAACTAAAAGTAGGAGGACTGAGGGAAGTTGGTATAAGGACTTGTAACCTGTAAAAAGCTCTAGAACTCCCAAGTAAGTTATTACTTTAATATTTAGTACAAGAGTTGCTTTTTAATTAAATCAATCTACCTATCTAATCTCTCTCTCTATTTATTTATCTATTGTGTGTGTACACATGTAGATGCGTGTAAGCATGTGGACATGGCATGCATATGGACAACTTGTGGGAGTTGGCTCTCCTCTCACCATGTGGATGCTGGGAATTGAACTCATAATATCAGACTTGGCAGCAAGCACTTATACTCACTGGATCATTTTTCTTGCCCTTAATTGTTACTTTTCAGACAGGAAAGTAATTTGATAATGTAATTAGAAATATTACCATAGATGATGAGGACACTGATATTTCTTAGGTGTTTCACACTTGAGAAAGGTGTAATAAATGAAAGGCCAGGTAAATAAGATGTTATTGAAACTGACATTCTGGGCTTGCTGTGAACTTTTGAGGTCTCTGACTTTTCAGATTTTTGCTTCTTTGTTTCCTGAAGAAATCATGTAGTTTCAAATGAAGAAAAGTAAGGCCTCCCAGGAATCAAAATGATGGCTCAGTGGTGACTTAAGACCTGTTAATGAGTACAGTATAAACTGTCTTTTTACTTAAGAGAGTGGCTTGTACACAAATGGCTGATTTTCATCTATAATTCAGGGTGGTTTAGGAGAGAAGCCAGTGCAGGACATCACATGAGAAGCCATGACTAGTGAGCTTGTCCTGGAGTGACACACCCTAGGAAAAGTCCCCATCTACACAACCTTCCTTCAATAACTAAGTGAGGGCAAAGTCTCCCATTTTTGAAGTGCTCTTGCTTTCAAGCAAAAGAAGGCAAGTGACGATGATAACAAGAGAAATTTCTGTTGATTTCTGGGGTTAGTGCCAGCCGTCAGAGGCAAAGGATACCTTGGAAGATGCCAGTTAAGTATTTCACTGGAGATATTCCTCAGCTACAACCATCATCCTGCCTGTCTCTTCCCATTGCCATCCTTTACTTTATGAGAAATTACAGGAAAAAAAAATACTAGAGCACCATGTCTCTGGGTCCGATATGGAGCAGGGTTTGCTTTGAGACCAGAGCAGGACAGGTCATGGTAGTAGTGTTCTGTGGTAAATGCTAGACGAGAGCCCACAACAAGAAAATGCCAAAGTCTCTGGTGCTTCAACTAACAATACATGAACACTTGTGTCTGTTTGTTAGTTTGATTGTTTTGCTTTTCAAGACAGGGTTTCTCTGTGTGTAGCCATGGCTATCATAGAACTCACTTTGTAGACCAGACTGGCCTTGAACTCAGAGAGATCTGTCTGCCTCTGCCTTCCAAGTGCTGGGATTAAAGGCCTGTGCCACTGCTGCCCAGCTGAACACTTGTATTATATCTGTAAAATGTCTTAAATTCCTGGGAGAAAAGATGTAGACCAGAAGATGAGATCTCACAGGCAGGATATGCTATGAGGTCAGTGATTGCCCTTGTGCATTTTCGTTGGGGCAGAGAGAGTCATTGAGGGGTCAAAGGAGACCCCTATTTCAGTTGAATGACTTCAGTTTCATTGACTCCACATTCAAATCAATGACTCCATTTGTGGACTGTAGTGTTCTGAGGTTGCTGAGCTTGATTAGAACTTGACTTTTGGATGGTTTGGGAGAAAGTATGGTTGGCACTGTGGGGTAAATAAATGATGTGTTTGGCTGCTTGGCTCATAAAAGTCTACATAAATGCTCCCAAGCAACAAACATAGAAAGGAATTAAAGGCGCACTTTGGAGGTCTGGATTGCAATTTCTTTTCTATGTGTCCTATGTGAGCAAGAAGGCAGCAGACAGCCCAAAGGGAAAGGGCTGTCTCTTCGTGCCTTTGGAGGAGGGCAGAGATGGGAGTGGGGTTGTTCTTTGTTAATATTTGCATTGGTAGTTGCAGAGAGAAAGAAAACACAAATTTGCAATTGGCTAATTTTTCAGATTGCTGGAGTAGTAGATGAAAGAGCAGGAGGTTGTGTGCACCTCAGCAGAAGCTGCTCTGCTGGGAAAAATGAAAAAAGAAAAAAATTTCCCCAGTGATCCAAATGGAGAGTGTTTTCTTTCTCTTGGAACAGGCGATTTTGTTTTTGTTTTCTACGTCTTTACATTTTTATGTGAAGCAGCTGCTGTTTGCCTTGTCTAATTTTTAAATCATCAGATTCATCACTATGTGAGTCTCCTTTATCTTGTGTAATATTCAACATGTCCAGGCTGCTTTGGATAGATTTCCTGAGAGAGTTTCAACCTTGCTATATACTTCCCTGGTAGCATCTTTCTGGCCTTCTGGAAATCTCTTACCTTCTCTATGGACTGCCCTCATTATCTGACTACATTTGAATGTCTAACATATGGTGATTAGCTCCAACACTGGGTGTTCAAGCTCGCCCTGCAGAATGATGTACATCCCTGTGGATGTGCCTCCCTTCAAATGCAAACAGAGCACAGATATGGTTATTGTGTGGGTAATCACACATTTGCTGTGAAACTGAAGTTTTACTCTCTTGCCATAGCAGGTATCAGATTTACCTCATTGACTTGGGGGGAGGGGAGGGAAAGAAAAAAGAGAGAGAAAGAAAGAAGAAGAAGAAGAAAAAGAAGAAGAAGGGGTCAGGCAGAAGGAACAAACTAGGGAGTGGGAGATAGAGATGCCATATGGAAGTGGTTGGAAAACAGATGGAGGAAGTCTGGAAAAATCCAATTTGTTGTTCTCAGGTGTTTTAAGGAATGTCTCCATATGAGGGTATTAGAAAGAATTTTTGCTGCATGCAGTACAAATGCGATGATGACCAAGGCCACTTCCCAGGTGAGATTTAAATAATGAAATTGCATTAGTACCTGATCAATTGATGGAAAAGCTAGATCTATGTATATTAGGCAGGGCTTGAGTGGAGCAGTCAGGTACCTCTTAGTGGAAAGAAAAAATCTGAAAATAATCTTACTGTCATCTTGTCAATAAGGAAATGGAAAGGAGGAACAGAAAGTTCCTTTCCTGGAGGATTGACGAGCCCAGTTGCCTCATGGAGCAACAGGCATTGCCAGGAGATCTGTTACCAACTGTCAGATCCCTAACCTCTCTTTCTTTGTTATTACCTCAAGGTTTTTGTTTGTTTCTTTTGTTTTGGTTTCATTTTTGATCAAGTGTCTTGTTGCTCTGGCTGGCCTGAAACTCATTATGTAGGCTATACTCTAAACCTCAGAGATCTGCCTGCCTCTGTCTCCCAACCCCAGTGTAGGGATTAAAGGCATAGGCCATCTCTCCCAGCTTCAAATTGAGATCTTGCTACAGTCCAGAAACGTGGAATTTTTGCCCTGGCCAACACACATGTCCATCCAACATTTATGCTCATGGCTCTTCTTTTAGAAGTGATGGGAGCCTGTTTCATGTGTTTGATCTTATGATAAGAAAATCTGTATGTTTTTTTCCCCAGGATTCCTCTCATGGGTGTCTATTGAAAATCAGATTTGTGCTGAAGCATATGCTCCAGATGTCCCTGTTAGGCTCCCATTACTGCACTTTGGGCAGTGGTTCCCCAAGGAAAGAAGAGGATCCCTTTCTCTCAACTCTTGCACTCAGCTGTTAGCGCAGGGTATTAGCACTTAGAAGGCCCTTTGAGAGCTTCAGGTTTCTGGTCCTCAGATACAGCAAGAAGGATGGTCTTGCATCTTCAACTGGACTCCTTACTTCATTGTGCTTTCCGCTTACCATTTGTTTTCCTAATTTATGGTGCTTTCCATGTTACCTTTGTGTTCCTAATTAGTGAAGAGGACTGCACTGAGATGGTCTTTTCTTTCCTTTAGATCACGAAAGAAGACAGGAAAATATATGCTTACTTACTGTGTACAGGAGATGCATCTGGCTTTTCCAAACTGCTGTCCCTTCTTTCCACATCAAGGAACCATCTTTATCTTGGTTTCCTTTTAAGCTAAACAATTGAACTTCACGTGAATTCAGGCTTACTGTGTTCCTTATTACCGTAGGAGTTTTTATTGTGGTCAGGGAGCCATTGATGGGTGTCGTCAGCCTTTATAGTGCTCAAAATTGGATTTTTAATAGCAGTTTAGTTTTCCAGTCTTCCAAATTATAATCTCATCAGTTATAATTGAACATGTTTTAGAACCTAAATTTTCTCACTTAAAGATATTTCCCTGGGTATAAGTTTTAAAAACTAAATTAATTACCATTTCACTATTTTTAATTAGCCCTTTCCCCAATAATAGAGTAGCCTAGAAAGAAAAAAAAAAGGAACAAAAATTTCAAATGGGGATTTTTTTTTTCTTAACCAGAAAGGATCAGATAATCAGACTTGTAATGTATAAGTGAAACTGGGTGGGGGGGGACATTGAAAAAAGAAATATTATATAATTGGCAATAGCCAAAATTGTGACTTGATTAATGTGCTATTTAAAAATATAGTCAATTCAAAGCATGTACAATATGCTTACAGACTCTTGCTGGGAAAGAACCAATTTGTGGATTTGAACACATTAATACATCATTGTGTTGATTTAGATCCTTTCTCACACTCCCTGCTACCTTGGGGTTTTGGAGATGGACTATTTCTGCTTATGTTGGAAATGTTTTGAAGTATACTCAGTGATCTCCCATAATAGAGAAAGGAAACAAAGCCGTGCACGATGTGGAATTCTTCTACCCTTCTTGTCTGCCATACCCACTGCTGCTTTTGTGAGGTTGTTTGCAAGTGTTTAAAAAAAGATAAGGAATGAGCTCACCATGTCATCCAAAATAAAAAAAAAAAAAAGCTCCCTTGCTATCAGTAACAGATGCTTTCAAGCTTTTCTCTTGCAGCTTGAGGTGTTTCTAGCAGGTTCAGCCATAGATGGGAAGAACTAAAAGATGGATATTTCTCTCGGAGAGAAAGGCTTTCTCCTTGCAGCTAGTCTTGGCTCCTCCAGGAGATGAGCTAGGAGAGAGTAACATCCTCACTGTGGAGTGCTGTTTACAGAAAGCTCTCAAACCAAAGATAACCTCCCAATGACCCAGTCACTATCATAGCCCTGTCTCGCCAACAATTATTTTACTTTAAAAATGCAGCCTTAATGGCTGGAGAGATGGCTCAGCCACTAAAGACTAGGCTCACAACCAAAAAGTGCATGTTTATCATTCATGCAAAAAGTGCAGCAAGATGAATAGGACAACTTGGCAAATTTTGATAAGGTCAAGACAAACTAAATAACAGCACATATCCAGTAAGCTCCCCTGCAGCCTTTCCTACCCCTGCTTACCATCAGCATATCACAAAAGTCATTCTATTAACTTTTAAGCCCCTGTATTAATTTTCTTCATTTTGAACACATCATAGGGCATCAGAGCATGTGCCTTTTGTATCTGCATACTTTCATTCAAAGTCCTCATTCAGAAAGGCAAATGGGATGGACATCAGAAGAGGGAGAAAACAGGGAAGAGAAAAACAGAACAGGAGCCTACCACAGATAGCCTCTGAAAGACTCTACCCTGCAGGGTATCAAAGCAGATGCTGAGACTCATAACCAAACTTTGGGCAGAGTGCAAGAAATCTTATGAAAGAAAGGGTAATTAGAAAGATCTAGAGGGGACAAGAGCTCCACAAGGAGAGCAACAGAACCAAAAAATCTGGACACAGGGGACTTTCCTGAGACTGATACACCAACCAAGGACCATGCATGGAGATAACCTAGAACTCCTGCACAGATGTAGTCCATGCAGCTCAGTGTCCAAGTGGGTTCCCTAGTAAGGGGAACGGGGGCTGTCACTGACATGAACTCAGTGGCTGGCTCTTTGATCACCTCCCCCTGAGGGGGGAAGCAGCCTTACCAGGCCACAGAGGAAGACAATGCAGCCAGTACTGATGAGACCTGATAGGCAAGGGTTAGATGGAAGGGGAGGAGGACCTCCCCTATCAGTGGACTTGGGGAGGGGAATGGGAGGAGAAGAAGGAGGAAGAGTGGAATTGGGAAGAAATGAAGGAGGGGACTACAGTTGGGATAAAAAGTGAATAAATTGTAATTAATAAAAAATAAATAAAAAGAAAAAATATAATATTTTATTTAATTTTCATACATAAAAAAACTAAAGTTTTGTTTGTGAGAGTCATTATTGTTGTAGCATAAGAATGTCACTAGGCCACAACGTTTGCTGTCCTTGGGAATTTGGGAATCTGTTTGAGGTTACTATAATATTAGCAGTGCTTCTGTGGACATTAGTTTCTTTGTTTTGTATGCTGTTGTTGTAGTGCTTCTGTGGGCAATCTTTGTTGTTCTTTTTCTTTTCTTCTATTTTATAATTTACTTATTTTTATTTTATGTGGATTGGTATTTTGCCTGTGTGTATGTCTGTTTGAGAGTATAAAATCTTGGAGTTTCAGACAGTTGTGAGCTACCATGTGCGTGCTAGGAATTGAACCGTGGTCCTCTGGAAGAGCAATCTGTGCTCTTAACTGCTGAACCATCTCTCCAGCTTCTTCTTCTTCTAACACAGAATCTTATGTGATAGCCTGAAGCTCTCTACCTAACCAAGGATAGCCTTAAAATTCTTGAACTTATGAACTTTTTGCCTCTACCTCCCAAGCACTGGTCTTTACAGGTATGTACCACAATACCTGATTAGGGAAGTGCTCAAAATATTAACTCTTGGCTTTGTAGATGCTATTGATCATTCTACCAAATGAACTACATCTCTAGTCTTCTGTGCACTTTCTAGTAGGTGATTTTTTTTTTTTTTTTTTTTACTACTATGGTGGCTTGCCTTTTTCTTGAGGCCATATTTGGATGGGGATAATTAGTACTGGGAGGTTAGGTTAGAAGCAGTCACAGAATATACATCTGGCAGGTATTGTTTTTTTCTAGTTCTGCCTCACCATGTTCTAGGCATTTTCTAGGCATTGAGGTGAAGGAGGAGCTTGGGAGGAATCTCTTCCTACAGCCAGAAAGCCATCCTTTTTGTCTGGTCCCTTGGCAGTGTAGGAATCACACCCAAGATTTTGCATTAAGAATGAGTTCTGTGTTCTTTTAAAATGAATTTGCAAACAGATGATCTGAGGTTCCCTGTGCTTGTTTGAGAGATGGGAAAACAGGCCCACACTGCAGTGCTTGGGAGGGCTAATAGTCACAGATGGAATTGGCACTTTATGGTTGTAATTTCACTCAGTCCTCACATCAACTCATAAGGTAGCCATCTTCTTATTGTTAGGTTTGATCTGGGAAAACTAAGGAGAAATGCAGTTAAGTGACATTCCTTAGGACACACATTTAAAGATGGAGAGTGGAATCCAAGCCACCTGCCTCAGGGCTTCCCATTCACCTTTTCCTCTCTAATTATCCAAGCCAGAACACCCTGATCCCACACACTTCCTGCTCCACAATCTTTCCCAGGTTGCCAAATGCCTCCTGCATAAGGCACTGTGGTGACAATGGTTTACTTTTTTGGACCCAAGCTTTTGCTTTTCTGGTAAAGCTATTGTCCAAGAAGCCAAGGTGTATAGAGACAGCCACTCTTGTACTTCCATTTCACAAAAGAAATTTGACCCTTTGGAGTTCCCCTTCTACATGCTCAGTCTTACGTGATTGCTGTTAGCAACCTATAAGATACATGCTGGAGGTGAGGCTCAGTTTGTTGAGTGTTTGTCTATCACTCGCGAGGCCCTGGGTTCAATTCCTCAGGATTTTGTGGACTGGGAATGGTAGGGCATCCTCATTCTCAGATTAACAGATATTTTGAGGCCAGCATGGGCTAAATGAGACGCTATCTCAGTAAGGGTGGGGGTGAAGAGGAGGGAGAGAGAGAGAGAGAGAGAGAGAAAGGAAGGAAGGAAGGTAGGAAAGAAGGAAAGGCAGACTTATGAAATAAACTCTTATTTTGCCCTTTTGTTTGATCAGATCCTTACTTTCTTAGTTATGTAGACACTTTTGTACTTTTGTACTTTCTGGCATATCCTTTCCTCTATGGCTTGCCTTGGTTCTATAATAGCATCAGGCTATTCACTCTGCCTGAAATTCCCTTCCCTGGATCTCAAGGCTTGCTTACTCTCCCAGTTCTGTCAGGGCTTTGCTCAGTGAACTAATAAAAGCCCTTTTTTGACCTTTCCATCTGAAACAATGTCTCTATCATGTTTCACTTTCTGACCTGATTCACTTGGCTACAAGGCACTTCAGTTCCATGGTTAGTGATTTATTTGCTGTGCTTGTTTCTTGGGAGTTGAGAGACAATTTCAGGTAGTTTGGGTGGAGGGGTCTGGGTCATTATACATCCCTGACCTATCAGTTAGTGTTTAGTAATGAAAATGGTTCTTGAAATTCAGGAAGTTCATATGCAGTGAGGATGCTGGAAAACACATTGAATGGAGGAAACTCGAAGGCACTATATCTATTTACATTTTCATTATGGTTTAAGTCATTCTCTCTTTCTCTCTCTCTCACTGGCTTGCTCTCTTGCTTGCTCTTGTGATCTTGCTCTGGTTCTCTCTAGCTCTTTTGCATTCACCCTCATGTGCTCTCTCTCCCTTCCTCCCTCCCTCCTCTCAGATGATTCTGCTAGAGGTTTGACTCTTGGCTTTTTGGTTGACTTTTGGTTTGGTTAAACATTTTTATTTCCTTCCATTCTTCTTGTTCGGCTCTGTATTTATTTACTTTGGTTTGTATATGTCTGTTTTATCTCTGTGCATTGGAGACTGTGAGCAGCAACCATAGCCAACCACAGCACTGAAGAGGCCAGCGGACTATGTTAGACCTTAGAGACACCATGTCTGGGAATAAGATTGTCTGAGTGTTGGACCTCTCTTCCTCAAGCCTTCTCATTTATTTTGGTTCCTTTTTGTGGTACTTGGAATTGAACCCAGGGCCTCATGCATGATAGTCAAGTGCTCCACTATTGAACTATATCCTCAGCTCAAGTTTTCCAAATTTTAATGAGTCAATAAGGTGGAAAGGGCAACAAAAGATTTTATTTTGCATTTTTATCAGTTATTATTACTTATTACAATTTATTCAAATTGTATCCTGGCTGTGGCCCCTCCCTCATCTCCCAATCCCTCCCCTTATGCTCCTCTCCTAGTCCACTAATAGGGAAGGACTTCCTCCTCTTCTATCTGACCCTAGCTTATCAGGTCTTACCAGGATTGGCTGCATTGTCTTCCTCTGTGGCCTTGGCAAGGCTGTCCCTCCCCAGGGGGAGGTGATCAGAACCTGCCACTGAGTTCATGCCAGAGACAGCCCCTGCTCCCCTTACTAAGGTACCCACTTGAAGACTGAGTCTAAGGGCTACATCTGAGCAAAGGTTTTAAGTCCTCTCCATGCATGGTCCTTGGTTGGGGTATCGGTCTCGGCAGGGCCCAGGTTTTTGGCTCTATTGGTCTCCTTATGGAGCTCCTGTCCCCTCCAGGTCTTTCTATCTCCCCTTTCTTTCATAAGATTCCATGCACTATGCCCAAAGTTTGGCTATGAGTCCTAGCCTCTGCTTCAATACCTCGATCAGTCTTTCAGAGGCCATCTGTGGAAGGCTCCTGTCCTGTTCCCTGTCTTCTCCTGCTTCCGATGTCTATCGAGTTTGCCCTTCTGAATGAGGATTAAACATCTTCCCTAGGGTCTTCCTTGTTGTTTAGCTTCTTTAGGAATATAGATTTTTAGTATATTTATCCTATACTGTATGTTTAATAACCACTTGTGAGTGAATATATACCATGTGTGTCTTTCTGCTTCTGGGTTACCACACTCAAGATGATCTTTTCTAGTTCCATTATTTGTCTGCAAATTTCATGATTTCCTTGTTTTTAATTGGCATTATTCTTAACATACAAAGCAATTGGCTTCATTGTGAAACCTCTGTTTTCATAATCATACATATATAATCATGATTATATTTTGTTCTTATTTGTCCCTCCCACTGGCCCTCCTCATCTATCCCCTACCCACCTCTTGCTGGTCCTTTTCTTTATGTTAAAGAGTTCTTCCTTTTTCTACTTTCACATATATGCCCTTATCTTGGGAGTTGACAATTTTAGGTGGTGTGGGTGTGGGTTGACCCATTGTACATCCTTGATTATCAGTTTGTGGTTAGTAATGAAACTAACCCTCCTCATTCCTTTAGACCCCTTTCACCTTCTCATGCTCTCTCTCCATTTTCTTGTCTTAAATAATCCAGAGTCTGCATATGAGATAAAACATTTCATATTTGTCATTTTGGGGCTGGCTTATTGCTCTTAATATGACTGCTAGTTTTATCCATTTGCATACAAAAGTCATAATTTCCTTTTTATTTATGGATGAGTAAAATTCCACTGTGTGTATCTACTATATAGTTTCCTTTTTCCATTCATCTCTTGGTAGCGTCTAGGCTGGTACCATATCTTGGCTATGATGAATACTGCAGAAATAAACATGGGTGTGCATGAAGTTATCTCTGTGGTATGCTGACTTAAAATCCCTTGAGTATATATCTCTGGGTGGTACAGCTGCATCATACAGTAGCTGTATCTATTTTTAGGTGTTTTTTTTTTCCTTAGAAATTTTCATACTAATTTCCATAGTGCAGTTCAAGTTTACTTTTCCAACAGAAGTGGGTAACAGTTCTTCTTTCTCCACATCCTTGGTACCATCTGTTGTCATCTGTCTTCTGGCTAGGCTGAGATGGAGTCTCCCTGTAGATTTAAATTGCACTCCCTGATGGCTAAAGATGTTGAACATTTTTCTCAAATGTTCATTTGCCACTTGTACATCTTTTTTGCAAACTGTCTATTCAATGCATTAGCTATTTATTGATTGGATGGCCTGTTCTTCTCAGTGTTTAATTTGGGGGGGGGGAGTTCTTTATATATTTTAGCTGTTAATCTCCCATTTGGTGTATAGTTGACAAGAGTCTCTCTCTCTCTCTCTCTCTCTCTCTCTCTCTGTTCTTCTCTTCACTGTGGTGATTATTTCCATTGCTGTGCAGAAGCATTTAATTACCTGAAATCCCATTTGCCTATTTCTGGGATTATTCCCTATGTAATTAGAGTCCTTTATAGAAAGTCTTTGCCTATTCCTATAACTTGAAGCGTGTTTCCTCTTTTCCTCCAGCAGTTTCAACTCTTACATGATTGCCTTTGATCAATTTAAAATCAGTTTTTGTGCAGGGTGAGAGGTATGTTGAAGATACTTACTTTTCCAACGTTTATTTCAGACACCTTTGGTGCCAGAAGGTGGCTATAGCTGTGCAGCTTTATTTCTGGGTCCTCTACTCTACTCTATTGGTCTCTGTCTATATTTCTGCTCTTTGCATACTGTTTTTGTCACTATGGCTCTGTATTATAATTTGGGATCAACTATTTTGAGTGCCTGCATTGCTCTTTCTTCTTAGGATTGCTTTGACTATTCAAGGCCACTTGCTCTTATGTAGAAATTTTGGAATTGTTTTTCTAGCACCATAATTTTGATAGAATTTCATTGAATCTGTAGATAACTTTTTCTAGTATAGCCATTTCCACCACATTCACTTTACCAATCCTGGGGCATGGAAGACCTTTCTACCTTCTAGTGTCTTCTTCAGTTTCCTTCTTCCATGTCTTAAACTCTTCATTAGAAAGCCTTTCACCTACTAAGGTTTTTTACAGGGATATTCTTGTTTCTCTGCTTGTAGAAGTTGAATCTTTTGCCCTCAAGATTTCCTTTCTTCCTTCCTTCCTTCCTTTCTTTTCTCTTCTTTCTTTTGTTCCTTTTTACTAAGTTTATTATTGTTAAGCAGAAAAGCTATTGATTTTTATATTATAAATTTATATCCTGATACTCTGCTCAAAGTGTTCACAAGGTCTAAGAACATTCTGGTGTAGTCCTTAGGGTTTTTAAGTTTAGGATCATGTCATCAGCAAATTAGGGTAACTTCATTTTCTTTCACATTTGTGTTCCTCTTATTTCTTTTATGCTTTAGCTAAGACCTTGAGTACTATTTTGAATAAAACGTAGGCAGTGGACACCCGTAAGTTTTAAAAATAAGGATATTTGCAATGTCCCTATTTAAAACAAAGCTATTTTAAAATAATTTTTCAACTGCTAAAGGTCGGTTTCTGTTTTATGAATGTGATTGCCATTATAGTACCATTTGTTAATTCCCTTATAACAAATGTCATCTCTTGTTCATGATTTCACTTATATTATTTTTCTGCTATGTGCAAAGTCATGGGAAGATGAGGGTTACACTAGAATGAAGCATTCAGATCACATTTTTTGACCCTTTTTCTCCACTCTCAATGAAACCTGTGTTAAAATGAGGCCAAGGCACAGAAGATGACAATGCAGCCACTCCTGATGTGATCTGATAGACTAAGATCAGAAAGGAGAGGAAGACCTCCCCTATCAGTGGACTTGGGGAGGGGCATGCGTGAAGAAGGGGGAGGGAGGGTGGGATCGGGAGGGGAGGAGGGAGGGGCTTATGGGGGGATACAAAGTGAATAAATTGTAATTAATAAAAAAATTAGAAGAAAAAAAAATGAGGCCAAGGGCCTAGTTCAGTGGTTGAATGTTTGCTCAGTATGTATTTGATACCCAGCTTGGATTTGATACCCAGACACTTTCTCTCTCTCTCTCTCTCTCTCTCTCTCTCTCTCTCTCTCATACACACACACACACACACACACACACACATCCACACACATCCACTCCAGAAAATTTATTGGTATAATTAGGGAATTACTTGACTTAGAATCAAACTATAAGAAGGTTCATTGCTGAGGGGTGCATATCATAGTTTTGTATGTAAGACGGTGTGAAATATGTATAATGTGAGCAAGGAAAATCCCTGTGCGTAGACCTTAGAGATGGGTATATATGCTTGGGAGCAGAAAGGGCATTAATGAGAATTCAATATATAGCTGAAGCACTTAACCTCTGGGGTGAAACCTTAGTCCAGAGAACACTGGGAGGTTTCATAGGAAAATGTCATCTGATGAATGCTGCTGTATAAAATGGCAGACAAGTGGTCATAAATCTGTTTGGTGACTCTTGTGTCTCATTCTGGCTCTGGTTTGCAATCTGATAGGCTTGATTTCTCAGGGAGTCTCCTGATACCATGTCCACTTATGTTAAGATCAATACATTTAGGTAGTATGTGAAATATGATCAGGATAAACAGAAAAAAAATTGGCATGTTGAGAGATTATCTCTGATCTTAAGGGAAATTAAAGGCAGGAAGAAAGAGGAAAAAAGGTGGAAACAGTTGAAGAGGAAGAAGAGTGTGAAAGACAGATGAATATCTGTTAGTGGATTAGGATTATTTCTAACCTGATCTATAGTGGCTTCTTAAGTATGAAAATTTCACTCCAACGCAAATGTTTTAGGTTTTCATCATTGAAGTCTGTTGTGAAAAAAAAATGAGCTTATTCTTTGTACTCTTTCGAGGTCGATTGCAAGAATGGGCACAACACAGACATTTCCCATATACCTTGGTAAGATCAGGGGTTATCCCAAAGTACAGTCATCCAACCGTGAGCACAGAAAGTGTTTCCTACAGATTATGTGTTCAGATGTAGTTGGCTCCATCATCTAGATCACCAGAGACCCAGATGGAGCACTTTGGAGTCTAGCAGGAGTCGGTGTGGCCCTTTAGACTGAAAAGACACTGATCTACTGGAGTGTTGGAGCCACAAGCAGAGCAGTTAGAACTGCTGATGGTTTCCACCACTTATCCTCAAAGCACAGATTCTTTCAGGCAGTGAAATTCAAACTCAAAACCACAGCGGCAGCAGGAGGAAAAGGTTGTATACTATTTTTTTTTTTCAAAGATGCCAGAGGAGCAGCAACCATGCATTTAAGCACGATTTTGAGTTAGGTACATTATGTACAAGTTTGAAAAGGGAAGAGCCACATTTTCCAATGATATGCAGAAAGTCAAAAGTTTGAACATAAATACACATGATTTATTTACCACATAATGCTAAGACTGTTGAGCCAAGCCAGGAATCATGGGTATGCCAGTAAAGTCTTGACAGATACCAGAAGAAAAATGAAAGCCAAGCTTATTAAGTGGTGGGATTATGGAATTCCTTCTAAAGACTCTGTATAGAAATGAGTACAGTGTTCTTGAGCTGTGGCCCATTTACACTGCAGGTTTTTTCTTTCACTTATACAAGCTTGCCACATCATTGAGAGCCAGGATGCTTCCTCCCATAGGAAGAGTAAATGGGTTATTTTCTTTCAACTAAATAACCGTTTATTGTCAAACTATAATATTCAGTTTTCAAGAGCTCTAAGGCTGTGTTGTTCAATATGGGTCATCTTTAGCCACACTCTTGTGAAACACAGTGATTGTGATTGGGGATCTGGATTGAAAATTGTACTCTATCTTAATTAATTGAAACTCTAAAAATGGTACCTGATTTGATGAGTGGAAACATCTTAGTATCTTCAGAAAAATAATATCTGAATGTGAGCCTACTTTTTAAAGATTTAGTTGCTTATTTCATAATGCCTGAGTACAGATCAAGTATTTCTGATGAAAATGTCCTACCCACATTTGAAAGGTACTATAACAAGCATGTGTGTTTTCAAGGTCAAAGTAAAAAAGAGAGTGTGATATGTTTCATTAGCAATTGTATGCACTGATCATGTATTTTAAAAGGATATTTTAGACAAACTAAATACATAATTTCATTTCACCCTCCTTTCTCTTTTTCTTTTAAAAACATGGCTAATGGAAAAATTCAGATCCATAGATGGCATGCATTGTATTTCAGTAAAGAAGTAAATTGTGCCTGCATTTATCATTTTGCCCGTAAAGATTGAAATGAAAGGGGATGGAAGAGAAATGGCAAGAACCTCTAGTATCACATGCATGAGCAGCTCTTGCCATTATTCCCTGATGTTCCTCCAATTCAATGATTCTAATGATTCTAATATCTGAGTGCTGAGAAAGGGAGGGATCACTCTCTATTCCTGTGTAACTCGGTGTCATGCTGTTGAAGCCTTAGGTCAATGAAGAATCCCATTGGGAAAAGAGTTCAGGAAAGTCTGCTTTCCTCTTTGCCTCTCTGCCTTAGATTG
This sequence comes from Psammomys obesus, assembly GCF_907164565.1. Taxonomy (NCBI): domain Eukaryota; kingdom Metazoa; phylum Chordata; class Mammalia; order Rodentia; family Muridae; genus Psammomys; species Psammomys obesus. The sequence goes on along the minus strand of NW_026592776.1, from coordinate 3,277,211 downwards.
AGATCCTGGGGCACACTCTGAATCAGAGCACCTGTAGGATCCAGAGCAACAAGGAAGAGGCTAGACTCAGGGCTGTACCTGTAGATGAGCTTTAAAAATCCGTGCAATTAAACAGAGACATCAGTTCTGGAATTGGGTTGGCCCCTGACTGTTGTCCCAAGTTAAGGAAGATGTCCTGGCTTTCCTATCTTCCAATTGACCAGTCTTTGGATGTGCTGCCCCTAGATAGAAGACAGGCTTTGAGTGAAATGGATTTCTTCCATACAAGGTAATTCCCAGAGCCAAAAACAGCTGGGAACCTTTACAAGGCAAAGGTCCCGGCAACTTGAGGTGGGGGAGGGAGGAGTCACTCACTCCAGAATGGCAGGAAAAATGGTGTTGGCAATGCACTACAGCATCTACCATATTTGTGTGAAAACAAAAAAAACAAAACAAAACAAAACTTTTTCTGGGGTGACAACATAACACATCTGCTCATTCCAAATAGGGAACTCATGAAAGACCAAAGTACAGACATCACCGATATCCGCTTTTGTGAACCCAATGAGTTTATCCAGGAGTATGGGTGAGAGATCACTTACAGGAGCAGGAATGACTCAGAGACAGCTGCATCCCCAAAGCCCACGCAAGCATGGGCGACAGCTCACAAAGCTGGGAACCTGGAGGACACTGCACAGCCTGCCCGCAGCTCAGCAGGTTGCAGCCTGTCCTTTCCAAGTGACTCCATTGGTCTAAACCTCTTCCAGGCGGCTCAGTTGGTTTCTGTTTCTTCCAGGTAGAAGGCCACTCTTCTGGTCTCAGAGTTTTTTTTGCAGCTTTTGTCCCCTGAGAGTCTTCTCAGAAGTTCAGCAAGTCTGAGTTGGGGGGAGGGGTTCTCAACCTTAATTGTTTTCTCTGGCAGGAAGGGTCCTAGTGAATCGGATAGGTTTCAGGGACTTGCTGAAGCTATTTTAAATCATTTACCTTTCTATGTTAAGAGCTTCCTTGAAGGGTGGAATGTTTCAATCTTGAAGGAAACTGTTATACAACATGCCATATCAATCTTGCTATAATCATCATCTAGCAGAACCCAGAGATGCAAAGCCTTCCAAAGGGTTTCATTCTAGACATAGGACATCAGGAAGGCCTATGAGCCTGCCAATGAGGAACAGGATATATGTCTCCTTGTGATCCTCAATTCAGGCCTTAGAAAGAGCCATATTTTCTAAAACACAGACAAAAGAAGAAAATTGCAGATAATGGAGGTAGAAGTGAACAGAGGTATAATGAAAAGGGTGACTCAGTATGATCTAATCATTAATAAATCCCTCACTGCCATACTCAGCTATTTAATTTCTCTCTAAATTCTGAGAAAGGATGAGTGGGAAGCTTGATCGCAGATTAGATATTCTATGTACATCAGATTATTTGAAAAGCCAGGGCTGTCTTTTTAGACTGGCATTGCCCTGACTTTTCATACACGCAGACAGCAAGCCAAACAAGAGAGCAGACCTTGATCCTCACTTCCTTCAAGGCTGATCTGCAACTGGCTGCTACAGAGCTTTTTAGCTGTTCAGTCTGAAAACTTGATTGTAATTCTTCTCAGTGTGCCTTCCTGCCCATCTAGCTCCCCGTTTTACTTCCGGTTTTCTCTTGGTCAGTTTTCTTTTGGTACCATCTCTTCCCAAGAACCTTACCTGCTTGAAAAAAACAAAATAACAAAAAAAAAAAAAACCCACTGATGAATAAGAGATGCACAGTAACCGATGATCATTGGATAGGACCACATTCCCAAAAAGCCTGCTCTGTTTTCCTGCCAGTTATCTGATTTAACAGTTGTGCCTATTGCACATGTACATACTCATACAGGGGTGCACACGCTCCGTGACTCACACATCTTGAAAACTACATTAGTGCAAACAAGGTTAAAGCCACCCCAATCTACTTCATTTCCTTTCCTGACCCCTCCTTAACTCTTTCCTATCTCCAACCACCTCAGTCTTTGCCTCTTATTTAAGGCCACCTTTTTTTTTTTAATGTTATTGTTTCTGATTTATGAGCTCCTAATGCCCTCCCCCTACTGCATCTCATGTCTGTTGCCAGCTTGTTACAGCATCACAAGAGAATTTGGAACTCTGGTTTATCTCCTAGAGGGAATGGAGGAATGGGGGTTGGGGAGAATAGAAACCAAGAAAGGGAACGGAAGGCTGAAGGGAAGGGTTAGAAGGAAAGGATTGTAGTTTTTAGTGTTGTGAGCCTTGGGGTGCTTAGATTAGTTGAGTCCAGCCACGTGATAAATACAGTGTATTTTTATCAGAAGTCTAAAACCCAGCAGAGCCGAAGACATGTCACCGGGGTTTGAGGACAGTTATCAAGGAAAGTTACAGTGGGCTTGTTAAGCCCAGCCCTCCCCTCTCCTCCTTGAAGGTGGAAAATGGTCAGATCCTGGTCAAGAAGGTGATAACTGAACAGCTTTCATAAATAACCTTTGTTGTATTGATTGGTCCAAAGGATAGGAATTGGGTACCCTATCTGACATGGAGATTTCTAACCCGAAGAATCACCACTACACACACAAAATCTCCATGGCAGAAACATGTACCTGCCATATTCAAGGAAGAGCAAAGAGACGTGTGTGAATGGAGCAGAGTGAGTGAGATATGGGCTCTAGGAGCTGAGCTCAGAGAAAACTTAAGGTGGGAACAACAGTTGTGTGTCATGCAGGACTTTGGAAGTGATTCATAGGCCTTTGCCTTTTATTACCAATGAGATGTGAGGAGGGCTATCACCAAAAATAACCTGGCTCATCTTGCAATGTTGAGAACATTCTAAGGTCTGGCAAAGGTGAATGGAAGCCTACAGACCTGTTAAAGCATATCATCCAGGGTTTTTTAGTTTATTCCATAATAAAATAAATAAGTATGAATGGGATGAGATCTATTGAGGCTTATGTGTGGCATGGCCATGATATTGTTTCTGCTGTATTCTGTTGGGCAGAAACAAAGGGTAAAGCTAGCACAGATTATAGGGAAAGGGAAACATACTCACCTTGTGATAGGAAGAGCTGAGAAGACACTTTTTAAAGGGGTATGGATACAGAAAGGAAAATTAGTGCAGCCATTTGTCAATGTTTACCATGACAAATAACCCCAATTTCTAACATCTTCGTTTTTATGATATCTTTAGGCACCCTTTTCTACAATGTCCAAGAAGATGTACCATGCCCACTTCAGACCACAACCATCATATGTGACAGTGAGCATGTATGTGCGAACCCCACCCCCTTTCCCCAGAAGACTTCTGTGTAGCTCAGTTTTCCCTCTGAAGTGCTTCGATAGTATAGGAAAGAAAAAGCATGTTTTGATATTTATAGGAATCCACTTTTCCAAGTACAAAATTACTTTGAAGTCTTACCTTTAAAGTGAAGGATAATTTTGCGTGTTTTATTTTATGTATATTTTACTATGGAGCAAAGTGAATGGTCCGGAAAGCTGAACACATGATCTCCTGAGCACATGAATGCTCTGTATGTCCTTGGGGTCATGGATGACAGTTGCAGATAGTAGAGTGCATCACAAACAAGGTGACTTGAAGTTTAAATTTTACATTCTTCCTATTTTTAGTGCAGCCTGAGAATGAAAACATCTAATCAAATACCTATTCAGTGAAATGAATGACCTTTGGACACAATTGGTCATAATACTCTCAGTGCACTATCAAATACCTATTCCATTTGAAAGAAAATTCTTCCCGAAAAAGCTCTTCAAGTGCACCTAATGAATAAGGTGGTGTCCTTAACTTTCTGTGGCATTTACTTTAATAAGCTGTGGGAGTGATTTAGTGATCAGTGGACACTGACATTTGAGGAGGGAAAGACAAACTTTACTGCTCCTGATGTGACTCTTTTCTTCCTTTCTTCACTCTGGCCTTGCAGCCATGGAAACTTTGAAAGATATCTGCCCTCTGGGTTTTAGAAGCAATAAAACTTTTTTTTTTTTCAACACTTAGGCCAACACTTTCGGTATCGAATGTTGCAAACGTTTCTACTGAGGAAAAGATGTTTTCCATTGTATTTGAATTTTCTTTCTTGTTCCATGTTGTGTGCAAATGTATACATGTTGTTTACAACTCATATGTACATATATGTTCCTGATTAAGTGTGCGAAGGCAGACATGTGTGTGTATGTGTGAGCATGTGCATGCATATGTGCATAGTGTTCCTCAATGAACTTTGTTTCATCTTGTTTTCAAGAAAAACACATGGATAATCAAAAGATTTTGAGACGTAATTTTTTTAAAACTCACTCCAGAGAAACATACACAACTACAACTATCTACGGCTTCATATCTTTCTGTAACTTCCACCCATGTCAAGATTAGGACATTGCCAGCACTGTTGTAGCAGACCGAATCTTGGCCAGTGGCAGAGCAGTTTCTGTGGTCTGCAAATTGGAGACTCTGTTTCATTATCCACAAAATGAGAATGAAAATGACCATCTTGGTGAAGTATTTTTAGTAGCAGAGATAATACATTGTTCACTCAACGTGCCTGAAGCTTCATATCATTCAGTGTGGTATATTGTCACAACATGAAGTATGTATCAACCCCAAATTTCTGAATATATTTTATATATCGCAAAATGGTAATGGGGATCTGATTTGTTTTAGATTTGTTTATTTATGAGTATGAATGTTTTGCCTGTGTGTGTGTGTGCCAGTTCCCCTGATAATGCATTTGCTTCAATTCTATTCTTTCCCACTTAGAAAAAAAAAGCCTATACTTTTTTCTGACATTATTCATGTTTTTATTTTATCCATAACACATACCTTCTATCTGTACTATAGTACACAAAAGGTGACTACTGTGTACACTAATAGCAAAACAATGATAATTGTTGGTGGTCTACTTATCTAGGACTCAATTCAGAGTTTCATGGGAGGTGAGTATCAATCACTGAGGTTGAGTCTGAGAGCAGTGATAGGTGACAGCTGAACTATTACTCATGACAACTGTTAAGCAGTTCAAAAGTCTTGGGATTTTTTTTTTTTGTTCAGTCTATTTATATGGGTTTATCAATTTACTGATGTAGAATTGTTTTGAAAGAATTGACAGGAAAACATGGAAGTCTGATGAAGCAAATAAATAATAAACACCATCAGAGGTGCATAAAACAAATTGGAAAAAATACAGCCCCTCAGCTGATGTTTATGTCAAACGTATTGGGATAACTGAATAATTGGCTGACCCGACATTTGGAGGACTAATGCTTAAAAAATTTGTCATAATCCTTATTCAGGAATGGAGTGTTCTATGAGATATGTAGTCAAATGAACTTTGACCCTTCATGGTGACTGATCTTTTCTGTCTGTATTTCTGCATCCGTTACTTCAGTAGCTGGCTGTAAACAGTAGGAAAACAGGATCTTCAAGATCTCTCAAGATCTTCCTCCTCAGCTGTGTCCCAGATACACTTAGCTTCACATTACTCATCCTGGATGCCTACAAAAGTTTTGATATTTTGCGGACTATGGGAAGAAGAGATCTTTTCATATTGTGTTTTGATGCTGGGTCCAGCACTGGGCTTTGCTGAGTAGCAGCTCATTTACAAGAGCTGGTTGGGTGTATATCTTCCACTCAGTGATAATCAAGTGGTAGGTGATGTGAGGCCAGCCTTGGTGGGAGTGTTTGCATCACAGAAAATCAGCAAGCACAACAAGTCAGGACCTTTTATCCTCAATGGAATAACACCTGTGAAACATCTACTAGCATAGTGTTGGTGCTGTGTGATTGTGTCAAGTAAAAATAGATGCTACCATTCAGTGGTGCTCATGGGCATAAATACAAGGCACTTTGTGGAGGCAAAAGTGCTGGGTGAAACTGCCGAACAGTTCCCAATGCTTCTTTTGAATTTGGGAACTTCAATGAGTCTGCCTGTAATCCAGGCTGAGAAATGTAAAGGTTGAGCATTGTGATGGATATTCTTGGTTTGTTTGGAAAGCACACAAAGGAGAGGAGGCTGCCTTTTCCAGTTAAAGTCAGATGTAGAAATCCTCGTATCACAGGTAAGAACAGGACTTTGCAGCACTCAGTGCAAGGAAGCTTAGAATATGGCTGAAATAGCCCTAATTTACACATTCTTTGAGAAGCAGAGGTGATGACAAAGGACTAGGAAGTATTGTTTATGTAACTGATGCTGTTATCTTAGTAATTCACTAACAGTTTCCTGTGGTGCCTAGCTGTCAAATCAACCATTTCTTTCTTCTCTTCAGATCCAATATCCTAAGGCTAATACTATAGCTTTGAATTGTCCGGAGTCAAAAGTTGCTGCTACTCACCAGTACTGTCTTAAGTATACTCAGTCGTTTAGCAGGCCCCTGAGTCTTATAGCTTATATATTTATTGTTTATTATGTATTTCTTTCTTTTTTTTTTTTTTTTGAGACAAGGTTCTGTTGTGTATCTCATTCTGGCTTCTTGACTCAGTTTTCCAAGTTTTAGAATTAAAGGTATGAGCCACAATGCCCAGCTCTATTCTTTAGTGAAACATGTATTTAGAGTAGTAACTAAGAAAATAGGTTTTCAGATTTCCTGAAATGGGTTCAGAACCCTCTTCTGCTATGTACTACCTGTGTGATCTTGGGAAAGTAGCTTTATATTATTTTCTTATCTTTAAAATGGGGATAATAATAGTATTTAACTCAAAGGTTTGTGGAGATGAGAGCTGAGTTTGGAGTACCTTGAGTGGATCTTCTGCAGTGAAGATGTCTGCTATAAGCTTTTTGATGCTCACTTCTTCCCAGCGAGAACAAAAGACTGTATGTGAGTTTTATAAGGAACTCTTGAAATGTCTCAGCTATGTGATAATGTATTAACTGTCAGGAATCAATACATAGTCCTCTACAAATTAAGCTTTATTTCCTCTACAGTACTCAAACCTAACCAATTCAACTGTTTACTTTCAAATATTTTTTCCAGTGCTCCAAAAATATCACAGGACAGATGTTCTGGCATAGAGGATGTTTGATTTGCCTCTCATGAAATCTTCTAGGGATGAAGGGATCATTTCCAGGTTTTCTGAACTAAAGAAAATGGCAGAATATTAACATTTTGATATCTAACATTAACATGTTAGATGTTAATGTCTAATATTAACATTTTGATATCACCATTTGAAGTAAGGATTAGTCAAGCAAGATTTGAAGATATCAATTGCAACATGTTAAGAAAATATCTAATTTTATTTGTAACAAATTCACAAATACTGCTAATGCCACTGTTCTCTCTCTTTTTTTTTAATGTCATCAAAGCAAACATTAAGTTTTGGTCATAAATTAAGGAAAACAATCTACCCAAGGTGCTTTCAACTAGGTTGAGAACTTGTGTGTGTGTCAAGTGTGCTGAATGCTGAACACTGATTATGCCTAGCCTTTACTGCCACCCATAGATATAGAACCATTATCTCCAGTTTTTAGATGAGGAGCCAATGGGTTGGACTTAAGTCATCCAACATCACAGCACTGAAGTTCTGGATCTAAGCCAGAGCTTTGTGATGTAAGAGAGTCAGTTCCCTTTCCCACTGCATATTTCCCTTAAAGGATACTTGCATGAAGGATGCGCAGGGACTTCTATGGACTGTAGCAACGATGCTGTTACCTGGACCTCACATAGTTTTCCAAAACCAAAAGAAGCTTCAATTTTCTTCTGAAAGCTTGACCTAGGGGAATATTAAATAGCTTCAAAATACAAGCCCTTGAACTCATTGTGATGATGCACACCTCTGTCATCCACACACAGGCAGTCAAAGGGAAGAATATCCGTAGTCAAGTTCATTTTCAGATTCATAATCAATTTAAGGCCACCCCGCAATTAGTGAAACCCTGCTTCAAAAAACCAAAACCAACCAACCAAATTGAACTTCCAGGGCCACATTTTGGAAATTTCCTTGATTCCCTTGCAAATGGCAGGAGCTCCTGTTTCTTTGGTGTGTCAGAGCCAACACACATAGGCTTGTAAAAGCTGATTATATACATTTCTTTTCTTATTTATAGCATGAAACCATCTGTGGTAGGACCTTTGACATCATGAAATCTCTAAACATGGCTTAAATTTGGGCATTTTAATTTAAAGAGCCAATTGTTCCACGTTTACTCTTATATATGTTTCTTTGTCCCTTACGCATCTGAAGTCTTGACTCCTCTAAAGGAAAGTATTTGAACAAGTACCTCACAACTGGAACCAGGTTGCTTGGTAATACAACCTGACTTGCTTGTCTACTGTCTCAGTCTTGGATACTGACGCTGTTGTAAGATAAAGGTGGAAGCTGCTTTATAGTTCAGATCTGGTGAGGCCAACAGATTAAGAGACAATTTCTTTGAAAAGACGATTTGTTATTCACAGATCCTAAGACAAGTCAGACAAGGCAAAGTTGTGAAGGAGCTCCACAGAGAAGTGCCGCTACAATGAAAAGGAGAGTAGATTGAGGATAAGAACCTTGACTGTGGTTTCCTGATGAGACAGAGTGAGAACCCTTAGGATTGGATAGCCTGAAGTTTCTGTCTGACCTGGGGCATAGGGGACATCCTCAGTCTAGTATCTGGCTCTTGGTGGTGAAGGTTGTGGAGGTGATGCAATGTAAAAGCTCCATAAAGGGGGTGCTTGTGGTCTGGACTCTGGACTGGTTCATTGGACATGGAAGGCATGCTGCTATCTCCAGGAATTAACTAGCCCTGGGAAGGGTATACAGGATTTCAAGATGTCAAAGCATCAGCCACTATTAAGACAGAAGCTAATACTGTTATAAAAAATGAGAAGGAGAAAAAGGAGAAAGCACAGGAGGATGAGGATGACTGACCAGATGGTTTAGAAATGGCTAAAAGTGTTTACCACAAAAACTTTAGGATCTAAGCCTGAATCCTGAGGACTCCACTGTGGAAGGAGAGAACTGACTCCCAAAAGTTGTACTCTAATCTTCACACATGCAGCGTATATGCCACATACATAACACACACTAATAATGAAAAATAGAAATGAAAAGGAAGAAGGGGGAGGCAAAGAAGGAAGGGAAGAAGATGATGATTGGAGTGTATTATATGGATTTTTTTCCTGGGGAGAGCTGAACAAATGTTTACTCATCCCAGTTAAGGAACCATTACACAGACCAAATTAACAATTCTACCCAAGTCTAGTTTGATCAGTCAATGCAACTATTGGGGTTACTTACAAGAATATGAGTGAGGAGTTACTTAACAGGGCTATGAATGATCTCCAAACAGGCACATCACAAAAACCTCTTACCCCAGCATAGATGGTGACATCTCCATAGTAACATAGATGGACACCCTCCCCCCTTTTGTTAATCTTGGATCTTCTGTGTATTAGTTTAGCTCCTCCTGAGACCATGTGTAGTTGGATAGAATTACACAAAGCTGAAAGGAGACACAGGAAGAAATGGCTGAAACATCGGTGATGACCCCTCCCTTCACTGAGGAAATAGCCTAACTGATCTTAAGGGTCTCTTTTTGATGACCTCAGCTTTTCTGATTAAAGTGGAATGGCTACTGTACTTGGAGGACAGGCGTTCACAACAGTAGTTTTCTCATCAGTGGTATAAGGTATTCCCATCCGTTCCTTGGCTACATTTTAGCTGTAATTGTGAGAATGTCTCGCATCACACATATCAGTAGCCATTGACTAAGAAGCACTAACGAAAGTAAAAGTTAAGATTTATGAACAGCTTAAAGCTTGAGACAGCTCTGTGGTGGTAGATCCATAGAGAGCCAGGTCACCTGTAAAGAGACCTGTATGCTTTCATTCAAACACACATTTCACACTTCCAGAAACCAGGTGAACACTTAGACAAAATAAACCCTCGCCAGTATTTTTATGTCACTGCTGTGTCGTATAGAAGAAAAGCAATGTCTTCTAGGGACTGGGGACTCAAGATCCATTCTTTCAGAACTTACAGTGGTGGCTAGATGAAATAATCTGCAGGCTAAACCCTTTCATTATCTTTAGAGCTGAGGTTGAGGTCAGGGAGAGCAGTGGAGGTAAATCGGCTTCTGAGATGCCCTCCAATGATGAAATATGCTGCCCTGGAGCTTTGCTGGTTGCCCAAGGTTAGATAATAGACTCTTATGTGACTCACATCGAAGAGATAATAAAATAGATAAAATAATAGTGTGGCCCTTAATTCTTGTCCCTGCCAGGTTCTAAACAGCACCAATTACCAAAGAGCTTTCCAGATGGATTGATTTGCAGTTTTCCAGGGCCCCAGAAAAGCAGTTCTCTGTGAAAGACAAGGGCTGATTTAGCCAGGAGAAGCTACCTACCTTTTCAGTCCCAGGAGTGTGCTGAGTTGTAGCCAGGAAAATGAGAGCAGTGCTTTTGATTCTGAACACACTGGCAATGCAGAGGCTGAAGAGCCTTCCGGGGGCCTGAAAGGATCTCAGATACTGACAACATTCCTGCTGTACAGACACATGCCTACCTAAAGATTTTGATGGGTTCTGGTGGTGATCATGGCCTGCAAGCCTTCCGTTCCTGGCTGGGATTAATGCATGACTCAACCTTTGAAGAATCAGCTGGTTGGGCAGCAGAGTGAGTTTGCTGCAGGAATTAAATACAGATGCTTCAGAAAAACATGTTGTTCCCAGTACCTACTGTGGTATCTGCACATAGCTCAACAAGTGAAGACTATAGAATGGATGAACACATGCTTGAGGTATCATATAACAACTCATCTTTCATGTTTCTTTGTTTAACAATGAAATTTATCTAAAGCCAGAGTGAAGAATTTTTTTTAAATTAAACATCAATGCCTGAAGTGTAAAAGTGACAACTGATTGATAACAATAACTTCCAGTTAAGCATTGCTTCCTAACAAATACTTCCGGATTCAGTGCTATGTATCCACTATTATGCTTTCAGTTTTGCAGGTCAGCATGATGTCTCCGCTTTAAGCAATAGCTATTCATGCCAGCTAATCTAGCCTGGGCTTGGCTCCCATCTTTGGGGTTACATCTAGTCTGTTATGAATGGGTCAGTGGCTTCCCCAGTGTGTGTTCTTCTTGCAATGGTAGAAGCCTACAAAGGCAAGCCCTGTAACATAAGCACCTTCTAAAATTTGGCTCAGACGAGACATTTGGCTCAGCATTTTGCCAACTTCACAGTGCTCCACAGCTATCTAGAGTTTGTCTTGCTATCTGAAAAGTAGAAACAGAACATTTTGGAGAGAAAGCAATGTGATCAGATGAGCTGAATGGGAATTTTAGCTCTATAGTCTCCTGAATGTCCCTGTACAAGTTTAGTGATTTTTGTGCCTCACTTGTAGACTGAGGCTTAAACCTTGGAAATAGCTCATTTGGTAGAGTGAGTGCTTGCCTAGCATCCATGGGGTCCTGTGTTTGATTCCCAGCATCCCATAAACCAAGGTTGTCACTTAATTTCTCCTAGAAACTAGGTAGGGTCTGTCATGCATTCTCCATTTATTATCCGTGAAGATCCTGAGGCTCAGAGAGGTTAAGGGAATGCCCAGAGTCACACAGCTAAGAAGTAGTTAAACCAGCCTGGAGTCCTGGGCCTTGCTCTCAGTATGAATGCCAAGTCATTAAAGGAGGAACCAACACAAAAATTACCAAGTTGGTATTTTTCTCCTTATTTTTTTTATAATGCTGCCCCCAGGCTTTGGGAGGAAGGATTCTAATTTAGGGCTGTAACCCTCCAGGGCAGCTTTTACTTCGCTTATTTATTTTTTTTCTGGCTAGGCCAATCTACCTACTGGTTCTTGAGTTCTGGATTGATGCCATGATCAGAGAACTGCATTCTGGTTCTCACGATCTCTGAGTCCCTAGTTTCTCATGAAATGGCATGTCCCTGAGTGTCCCCTTCTCTCTCCAAAACACCACCCGCCCCAGCTTTCTTTCTTTGCTGAGGGCTGGAACAATCTTGGCTGTCCCCTGGTGTTTGGTTACAGGCTCAGAAGGGTGAAGCCAGCTCAGAAGCTGTAATTTTAGTCCTTGCTGAAAGGCAAGAGGAAGTGAATCAGGCACTTTAGGCCATGCTGACAGGTGTCCTCAAGCCACAATGCTGTCTCTTGAACCCTGGAAGAAAGCATGACTTTTTGGACTGTAGACAGACACTAGGGTTTTACCTAGAAATCCTGATTATAATAGTGTCTTGGCATAAGAAAGTCTCAAGAAGACGCCAAGCCATCAGTTTGGGGAAACTGGAAGTTCTCAATCCCCTAATAACGTGCAAATCCACAGCTCTGACCTTAACCTTGTGCTTGCTTGCTGCCTTCAAGCGGGGTGTTTGGCCAATAGAAACTGCTATCCTTGCAACAGTTTGAAGAAATCTCCCAGCCAGCAAAAATTCAGTTCATATATGTCTCTCCTCACCTGTCTTCTGCTAGCACCTCACCTGCCAGTCCTATGCCCTTTCCTAGTCTCAGTTGCTCTTCTGTCAGCATCTCCTGACAACACAGCTGTCATTCAAGAGTTTTCACGACAGGCAGAGATTCCCGCAGATAAAGCCCCAATGATGCAGAAGGAACAGGCAGAACAGAATGTTACATTTGGCCTATTGCCCAACATTTCTTAACCCATTTCATACTTCTCTTTTACACTAGAATCAGGGCTTATCTCCAAGATTCTGCAGACTTCCAAATGATTACCTCTTCTGCCCTCCCCTAGTCTGAGGGTTTCAATCAGAATGACATCTGGGCCTGAGGACTGCAAAGATGTACATTTTTGAAGGAGGAAGGCATAGATGATTTTTCTGCAATTTTAACAGGGAAGCCCCTGTCCTATGTGGAGTGTGTGGGGCCATGGTACCAGATGAAAGAGCTGTACTATCAATCTATATCTTGAAACTCAGATTATAGTTTAGAAGTTAGAACTTGCAGTCCTAACCTTTTTGCTGCTGTGAACATTGCTGGGGTAGCCTGGTGAAACCTAACCTCTGCACATTCAGGGGAGAATAATGAACACAATGCAATACATACAATTGTAAAGGGCCTACAATTGAGAAAAGATGATGTTGCAATATAGAAAAGTATACATTTCAAAATAACCCACCAATTTCCAAGAAAACCTGGTTAAAGAGTTAAAGTTATGATATTGCCACAAACGTGGGACAATTTGTATATATGAAAATATTTGTTGTTTCTGTTGGTGACAGTGGAACAGATTCTGCTAAGCATGACTATGGCTTATTGCCAATGTTCCTAGTGAAAAGAAATACAATGTTGTGTTTAAAGGGGAGCATATATAAAATCTGAAGTTCCTTCCAGGTTCTCAGACCACGTAAATTCCAGGTTAAGCATCTCTGATCTAAGACTGAGCCAAATATCCTGTACGTTCTTTGAGGGCAGGTCTTCCATTCCACCCATTTTCATTTACATATTATATGCATAGTATGAATATGTATATATTTCATGTCTTTGTATGGGAATGAGTTCATGAATGCCCACATCTAATTCCCACTCCATTCTCCTGACCCTCCCCACCTCCTCTCCCGTCCAGTTTCCTTCCTCTGTCTACTTCAGATGTCTATTTTATTTCATGTTCTGAGTGAGATTCAGGATCTTCCCTTGGACCTTCCTTGGCTTCTTTGAGCCTGTGGATTTTAGCATGGTTATCGTGTATTTCATGGCTAATATCCACTTTTAAGTGAGTACATGCCATGCTTGGCTTTCTGAGATGGCTCATTTTTAAATTATGTGTATGTGTGCGATAAGCGAGGGTATATGCACATGAGCACAGGTGCCCTTGGAGGCTACAGGTTTTTAAAGCCTCAGTGGCTGAAGTTAACGGGTGGTTTTTGGTGTGGGTCCCATGAACCAAACTTGGATTCTCTTGAAGAGCATTGCATGATCTTAACTACTAAGTGATCTCTACCATCTCCCCCTATTTGGAGGCAGACATGCTATATCCTTTATCTCATACTTTTATTTATACATAGCTGGTGGGTCATTCCGTTTCAATGAATTGCTGCCAGTTTACTTCAGATGCCATTAGAAGTGCTCAGTTTCAGCTGGGCAGTGATAGTGCACACCTTTAATCCCAGCACCTGGGAGGCAGAGGCAGGGAGAGCTCTGTGAGTTCAAGGCCAGCCTAGTCTGCAGAGCTACACAGAGAAACATTGTCTTAAATAAAACAGATTATGATTAGAGTCTCCCTTACCCTCCTGTCACTGTCTATCCCATCCTTCCAAGCATGCATGTGATTTTGCACCATTTATTCATTTCTATATTTCTTTTTGCCATGATGTAAACTATACTGTAAACTTTGTCCCTTGAGACAAAGTCTTTCTCTGAACTTAGAATGTAGGACTTGTCATTTGAGCTATGCTGGATGGCCTTCGAGGTTCTGGGACCAACCTATGCTCACCCCACTCAATACTGTGGTAACAGGTGTACACATCCACACCTAGATTTTTTTTTACGTGACTTTTGGGGACCTGAAGTAAGGCCCTTAAGTTTATGCTGCAACTGAGCCCATATCTCCAGGTCCCAGGATCTCTACTTCTCTTAATAGTTATATATCTCTGAACAGTTTTTTGTTTGGGGACAGAAGAGTGTGGAACTCCTTTGAAGGTCCCCCTCTGAATATCAATATCAGCCATTATCTACAGAAAGATGAAATGAGGTGTTGGTTCATATTCAAAGTACAGACTAGCTCACAAATGACTGTGTTTAATTCCACAAAGACCATATTTCCATGAAATATGATGATAGAATGTAATTATCATTCAAAAGCTCTGATAATTTTTCCTTCTCACTCTAATGTTGGAAATAAGCCTCCTCTTGTTTAATCACAGCTGCAAACAGTTCTTGGAAGCATTGTGAGGCATGGCCTTAGCTTTGGGGCCCTTCACCTCTTGTTCTTGCATCCTTGCCTCTTGTCTAGAGTACCTCCTTTTTCAGCTGGAACACAGGTTCTGTCACTCACTATGATCTTTGCTGATGAAACAAGCGATGTCAGCAACCACAGAGCAGTGCATTTCCTGAGAAACTGAGGCCCTTCCTTACAGAATGAAAGGTTTTCCCCTTATGTACAGGTCAGAAGTTTAAGCACAAACTTTTTTGCATGAGTATGCCACTGAGGAAGGAGCATCCCTGCCTCTGAAATCACTTGCTCATATTGGCTCTGGGTCTTGGGTCCTGAGGATAATGTTCACTTGTTATTGGAGTTATGTACCAAGAAATTCAAGTAGGTTCAGCTCAATAGCAATTGGATAATTTAGGACAATTCTTATTTCTAAGCTCATATTTCCTTTCTCTAAACTGATGGAATTCCATACAACTGGTTGAGGCAGGAAAGTGGAAATTAGGATTCTTAAAAGCAAACTAACAAAAAGCCCCTACAGGAAATAGTGGTCACCCAGGTTACTGTCCCTCACCACTGCCATTTCCAAGCATTTACATCTTGCCTCAGACATCTATTACATGGTACCCCGTGTTCACATGGAGCTTGTTCCACCAGAAGTTAGCAATCCTATCTTAGTCTGGTTACGTATTTACATAGTAAACATTCTATAAAGGAAAGGGAAATGTTCACTTAAAATGTGACCTAAAAATGCCCTTCGTAGATAAGCAAATAGGCAAGAGTAAACATTTTATATTTATAAAATGAATCATTTTATTTAAAGTTACCCATGAGGCCAAAAGTTAACGATGATAATGGAACTGATGATACAGTAATAGGTGTTGAGGTTTATTAAGAATTCCATGAATTTTAGGTACTTTTACATTCAAAATCCATCAAAAATTCTTAGCAATCTGATAGACATGAGTAATTCCATCTTAAAATTGAGAAAATGGACGTTTATAGGCAGTATTAGGAGAAAGACATAAGCCTAGATCTACTGACTCAAACCCAAATCTTTATTGTCATGCAACAGTCAAAACTAATTTATAAGCCAATTGTACTTCTGGGAGCATATAGTTGTCTGGAAGTGTCTGTACCATTCAGCACCTAAGAAAATGGAAACGGCCAAGGTCTCTCTCCAAAAGTAGTGCAAACAGAGAATTGTTGACACAGATGATGCGTGAACTAAGAAGCCAAACAGAATGATGTGGGGAAGTAGAGCTTAGTGATGAGAAGGAACTGCTCCCACTCTTGAGCTGGAGGGACGAAAGAAAGAAACAGCGTCATGATAACCTGACAGCTGGAGCTACCCTGCCAAGGATGAAGTAGGGGTGAGCCTGCCTGGTGGGAAGTGGAGCCCTGGAGGAAACACGGTCACAGGCTGATGGAAGGGCTGAGGTATCCAAACTCTACCTCCCCTCTTTCACTCCATTCTCCTCTTAGTGCCTCCCATTGGCTGATCCCAAGTGGAAGCCAGTGAACCCAAGAGAGGCAGCCTGCACGATGAGAGGCAAAGCAAGGTAAAGGAATGGTCTAGAAGCAATAACCCAGTGTGCATGGCTACACTCCCAAAACTAGGTTTCTACACTCAGACATTTATACTCAAGGGATACCTGGTTCTAGTTGGTTATGACACCCCCCCCCTCATTTTGTCTCCTTCCCTCCCAAGGATATTTGTGAGTAATCTGTTCCTAATCGATTTCCAGGTCAAAAGGGAGGAGCGTGGAAGTTTGCGAAAATGAGAGAAAGTCATTCAGATTTGTCCAGTTACACAGTTGAGCCCCAGACAGAAATTTCAGTTGCTTTGGGAATAGAGAGACCAAAGTTCTAGTGACTCAACAAAAGACAGTGTCAATGAATATCTTGGCAAGCCAGTGTCAGAAAGTGCAGCCAAATACTTTGCCAGGGGAACTGGTTTGGCAACAAGCTGATAGACCCAAAGGCCTGGCACCCATCTTCTGGATATTAGTTAATCATCACTGATTCAAACAGCCCTGTTGAATCTCTGTAGCTTTGTGAACCCCCATTCCTTATTTGCAGGGTTATTATCTTTTGTCTTTTTCAAGAATTTTATATCTTGTATCTATTTCTCTTAAAGATAAATTTGTTCGCATGACTTTTTTTTTCCTGTTTATTTTCCAGCCTGTGTGTAGACAATTAGAGCCATCTGATGCCCTTACACTAATGTAAGGAAAGGCTGGCATATAAAAAATCATTTCTGTGGCTCATAGCACAGTTTTGCAGGCTCGTACCAATGTAAAAGGACACTCATGGTCATTTGGGTTCATGATTCAGAAGAGATAAAAGGGAAATTCTACACCTCATTCAGGGCTGGGCAAACAATAGATTCTCAAAGAAAGAAGTGCTCATCAAGTGGATGGGAACATAAAAATTGTACAGTACCTTGTTTATTTTCCTTGACAGGTGTTTTTTTTTTTTTTCCGTTTCGTTTTGTTTTGTTTTAAATACACACAGCAGCATTTGATAGCATGAAGCTAATGCTTTGGAGTTTTCATGGGAACTTAATAAAGCCTGAATAGTAAAGAGGTGAAAAGTTTTTGTTTAGTTTCTTTCTACCTCCACTTTGTACTGCGGAGGTAATGATGAATCAGGGGCTTATGCCTATGTAGAGTCATTTTATCTGCTTGATCACTTTAATGTCCTATAGCTTTGAATATTTATTGTACAACTCTTCTAACAGAAAACATCACAACAGCCACCTATCCACCATGCAATTCTATCAAAGTTAACATTTCTCCAATGCTTGCTTTATGTCTATTTAAAGAGATGAAATGTTACAGTTAGAATAAAAAACCCCTATGCTTCCTATATAATCTGGTTATGCTCTGTTTCCCCAAGGTTAACTATCATCTTATTTTCTGTATTTATCAGTCTTCACCTCAATATGTCTTAGTATCATTAATGTATATATTAAAAATTGATGTCTGCACGTTTTAAAACTTTGCATAAATCATATACTACTATAACTCACTTTGTGTCTTAAAGATATTGATACACATGACTCTACTGCATTCATCTTTAACTGCCCCAAGGAATGCTGTTAAAAGAACACAGTACAATTTATTTATGCACTCTCCTATTCATGGGTATTTAGGTTACTTTGGATCTTCTGCTCCTGCAAACAATACTGCCATAAACAATTATGCGGAGTGCCTTTATGGCACATGGGAGAAAGGTCTCTAAGGCAGTAGATCTCAGTCTCTTCTACACATCAGAATTGCCTTGAGGCCTTTCAAAACTCTTACTGCTAGGCTGCCTCCAGCCCAATTAAATAAGCAACGCTGGGAGGATGGGATACAGGCACTTGTTTTTTGATGTTTTTGTTGTTGTTTTGTTTTGTGTGTGTTTTTTTTTTTTTTAACTCCACAGATAATTCCAATGTGTAGTCATGTTATTAGAAAGGCAGTTTTCTGGGTTGCACGGCTTATGGCTCTTCAGCTTTGTAGATTTTTGAATTATTCTTCAAAATGGTGTTTCTCATAGGCACTCAACCAGCAGGGTATAAGATAGGATAAGATAATGCTTTGGAGTTGATAAAGCCTGAATAGTAAAGAGGTCTTCAAGGTTTTGTTTAGTTTCTTTTAATACTTCCTACCTCCTCTCTGTACTGCTAAGCTGATGATGAAACAGGGGCATCATTTCTGGGGCATCATCTTTTCATAGAGATTTATTGAGTTTGTCCCTAGAGCAGTGGCTCTCAACCTTCCTAATGCTGTGACCCTTTACTATAGTTCCTCATGTTGTAGTGGACCCCAAACATAAAATTATTTTTGTTGCTACTTCATAACTGTAATTTTGCTACTGTTATTAATTGTAAAGTAAATATCTGTGTTTTCTGGTAGTCTTAGGCAACCTCTGTGAAAAGATGGTTTGACCCCAAAAGTGGTTGTGACCCACAGGTTGAGAACCATTGCCCTAAAAGGGACCACAAAGAGGCAAAGAAATAGCCCTTTGATGGCCTCCCATATATGCTTACATCTGATTCATCCCCTGCGAAAATCTTGCTTTTCCGCAAGATGGTGGAGTTGTAGGAACTTTGTTCTCACAAAGTGTAGTTCAAAGCTTGGGGCCACCCAATACCACATTATTTTGCAACTCAGTATTTGCAGTCATGACATCCTTGCCACACACTCTACTTAGTATCATCTAATGTGGTATGATTCAGTGTTTATCTGAGAAGTGTAGCTTTGGAGGTTCCAAAGGACAAAAGCCATATTGCTGTGATGTGGCTATACTTTCCTTTGTACCACAGGTACAATGTGATGGTCTCCTGAGCAGCCAAAAAAACAAGATGTTCAGCCAAACCCAGACCTCCGTGATAGCTCAGCATGACTGTGGAGAAACATCAGCTATTTCAGCCTTAACTTGCTCTAACTACAGCTGTGTAGAAGTATCTTTTAGCTGTGATTTCTTTGGAAATCTGGGCTGTTAAAACTCACTAGCTTACTCTCACATTTAATTCTCACAGTAGCTCCCTCCCCCATATTGTTGTAAAAGATTTTCTGCATTAAAAACTGCTAAGGTAATTCTTGTTCACTTTGGATTTAACAACTTTATCTGGAACGTCATAAAATCCCTTCTAAAGCATGTGCAAAATACCATGCCAACAAGGTTAAGAAAAACTGGGAAAGTTTTATACAGGCGCTTGGCCAAAAGCTCCTGGAAATGGTACTAGCTAACACTGGCTATAGTTTCTTATGGAAGTAGCCTTCTGTGAGTTAAATATTGGTGAGATGATTCCAGTCTATGACTATCACTATGACATTTCAGATATCTACCTATGGGTTGGCACCTTTGAAATAACTAATTAGAACATACTAGACTAGGGAAATCCTGAGAGCTCCCAGGAATCCACCTACCTCTTCCTTTCTGCATTGCTTGCTGATGCAGGCTTGCCTTCTATGTCTATGTCTAACATCACATCATTACTTCCATTCTCTGTTCCTCAATTAAAGGTGTCATTTGTACTGGTTGAATGCAAAAATCAGCAATTGTGTTACATATAGAATCTCATACCATGGTTACCTTATGGCTGGATTTTACTCTCCTATGTACCTTTGCTTCTAATTTTGCATCTTAGATCTTGTTCCCCAGAGACAGCATCAGAGCCAGGGATTCTAGTGAAGGGAGAGAGAGAGAGAGAGAGAGAGAGAGAGAGAGAGAGAGAGAGAGAGAAAGAGAGAGAGAGAGAGCTCAAAGGGATTGAAAGAAGCTGAGTGAGGAAGAAAACATGATTGAGGTAAGTGTGATCTCAAAGATAGCCTAACTTTGTTCTGTTGTATATGGAGAGGGTAGTTGCATCCCTCAATGTCCAGAGGCTCCCTTAGGGAAAGGAGCAACTTACCTTCCAGGAAAAAATGGCTCTCATCAGCCAAAAGCATCTCCTCTGAGAAGAGGGAAGTTGGGAGCCATTATCAGTCATTACTCAGATCCTAGAGAACTGATACACAAGCAGAGTGTCTAGGTGAAGTATCCTGTCCCTACTATCTTCTGCATCTTTCTTTTGACTACAAGCTGACTACTTTTCTGAGCATAGTCATGGAACTGAGTGTAGAATTTCTACCATGCCTGGAAGCCACATTGGCTTTATATTGAAATAACTCTTTTTTAAAAAAATAATTATTATATGCACATGTGCTTATGTACACGTGTGCATGATGAATGTGTATAGGCACATGTGGCCAGAGCAAATACATGGAGGTCAAAGGAAAACTTTCTGAAGCCAGTTCCCTCCCTCCACCTTTATGTGGGTTCCAGGGACCGAACCTGTGCAGCCAAGCTTGCATGGAGAGCTCTTTTGTCCAGTGATGAGCCATCTCTCTGGCCTGATATCCAGAAGAATTCTAAAGCCTGTCTGTGAACCGATGACCTGGAGAAGTGGCATGGTGGAATTTATTCACTGGTGGATGGGAAAGAGAGGCCAGTGCCTTTCCCAGTCTGGCCATTTCCGAGATGATTCACAAGCTGAGGCTCTGAGGCATGGAAAACAAACAGCAGAAGTAGGAACACTGGATGCAATTGCTTCCTTGAAGCCATAAATAAACCCGGGGCCCTCAAATTCTGAACTGCATGTTTACTAGGCTGAGGTCAAGTTTTGTTTTGGGAGCTTTCCTTGATTCCAATTGCATCTTATTATGTGTTTGACATCTAGAGCTTGTCGAGGAGAGGAATGAATTCATAAAACTCGCCCAACTATGAAAACATTGTGGCTTGCTGTAGTGCCCGTCCATGTTTCACACTGACAATGCAGCAGTAGTGATCAGCAAGAATACAGTGCCTTAATGAGAGGGGAAAGGAGCCCCAACGTTTTTCTCAGTGCCTCCTTAGGACTTTTTCTCTGCAAATATTGTAAACTCCTCCCCCAGACTTCAGCAGGGAATAACAAAGGTTAGACGCAGTGCACACAGGGATAGGCCCATGGGGCTTTGGTGTTATGCAGACTCAGGTTTGAATGTTGGCTCCAGCACTAAGATTTTGGGACAGCTTCTTTAGTGGGCAGTCCTGAATGCTCTCAAAGTGGGGATAGTATTGCCTAGGGGATAGTATTGCCTATCTTGAAGGATTATCTGGAAAATTCCATGAGATAGCACAACAAAATTTAATGTTATATTATAAATAACCATTACCTGGAAGCTATTGTTACTTTTGAAGAAAGTTCTGTTGCATTTCTGGCTTATGGAGATGCAGAAATATACAAGAGCCTTCCTTGGGGACACCAAAACGAGGGAAAGGTGCTATTTGGTAGAACTAATTTCCCTTACACAAAGCCAAAATGAGAAAGAGGCATCCCGATATATGAATATGGTAAAAACAGGTCTTGAATGTTCTACAATTGTAATTTCAGATATCTTATCTTGGTGAGCAGCCAAATATACAAGTTTGGGGTTTGTAAAATATAACCTCTGTCCTTCTGAGAAAATGCAGCTCTGGAGTGACCTGTTTGAGAATATTGAGAGTCTTTGGCACATCTTCAAAGAAAGCAGTTTCCCCATGGAGCTGCTTCTGTTATTTACGACACCACTTTCAACTGTTTGGTGGTGAGTTCATTGAACTAGGTTCATTCTTTTTTTTTTTTTTTAACTGCCTTGTTCAAGATCACATGCCAACCATTTAAATAGTTTTTTTTTTATGTTGATGCTTGTGTGTCAACTTGAGGGAGAGAGGAAGCACATTCATATCTTAGATTTATTCCATCTTCATCTTCTTCCTCATTGGCATCAATAAATATTTCAGCAGTTTAGTTGTACAACTTGGAAGGGGCAGGTCCCTGAGGAAGGTGGACAGAATCTCATTGAGCCTGCACAGCTTTGCCCTTTGCCAGTGGGGAGGGAGAGCGGAGGACAGAGGACTGCTGACTGACTTTCAGCCTTCTCTTTGATTGCCCTTCCTTCCCATTCCCTTCACTGTCTGGAACCTTCTCTATGCTCCAGTTAGCAAATATGCATTTTAGCAGTCAGGCTGAAACTCAAGTGGCAGCTCTAGTCTAATGACATCTGACTTAAGAACAGCCTGTATTTAAGAAGTCAGAGCTCTGGCCTATCCAGTGTACCTGCTTTACAGGAAATTAAAAGGAGCCTTCAAGATCTTTTTTTCAAGATCTTCATGATCTTTTCTAGTTCCCACCATTTGCCTGCAAATTTCATGATTTCCTTGATTGTAATTGCTGAGTAGTATTCCATTGTGTAAATGAACCACAATTTCTGTATCCATTCCTCAGTTGAGGGACATCTAGGTTATTTCCAGATTCTGGCTATTATGAATAACACTGCTATGAATATAGTTGAGCAAATGTTAACCCAGAAGCAGAAAGATACATATGGTATAATGCTCACTTATAACTGGATATTTGCCATATAATATAGGATAAACACTAAAATCTATAGTCCTAAAGAAGTTAAACAACAAAGAGGCTCCTAGGAAAGAGGCTGAAACCTTACTCAGAATGGCAAACAAGATAAACATCAGAAGTAGGAGAAGACAAGGAACAGGACAAGAACCTTCCACAGGGAGCCTGTGAAAGACTCTACCCATCAGGTTATCAAAGGATGTACTGAGACTCGTAGCCAAACATTGGGCAGAGTTCTGGAAAGCCTATGGAAAAAGAGGGAGATAGAAAGACCTGCAGGGGACAGGAACTCCACAAAGAGAACAACAGAGCCAAAATACCTGGGCCCAGGGGGTCCTGCAGAGACTGATGAATCAACCAAGGACTATGCATGGAGAGGACCCAGAACCCCTACTCAGAGGAAGTCCATTGTCTGCTCAGTCTCCAAGTGGGTTCCCTCCTAAGGGGAGCAGGGGATGTTTCTGGCACGAACTCAGTTGCCAGTTCTTTGATCACCTCCCCCTGGGAGGTGCAGTCTTGCCAGGCCACAGAGTAAGATGATGCAGCCAGCTCTGATGAGACCTGATAGGCTAGGGTCAGATAGAAGGGGAAGAGGTCCTTCCCTATTAGAGGACTAGGGAAGGGACTTAAGGGGAGAAGAGGGAGGGTGTGTAGGATTGAGAGGAGATGAGGGAGGGGCTGCCACTGGGATACAAAGTAAATGCACCGTAATAAATAATTAAATAAAATTTAAAAAATAAAAGGAGCCTTGATCCCACTTCTATATACTAGCTTTATCCACTGAACTTCCAAAAACACATCCCATTTAACTTTGTGCCCAAGATACCCCACTTTTGACTCTATTCCTCCAGGATTCTGAGTTCATAGTCTTTGCTCCCCCACCAGCTTCTAACACAGCTTGTTGCCAACTTCTTTGTTAAAAAAAAAAAAAAAGACCTAATCTTTCTAGAACCTTAATGGTGTAAAGAAAAAAAGATCAATGTATTTCTTGCCTTTGTAGCCCATATATTTAAAACATAGATACAGCATTGTATGTGTTTCTGGAGGGGAAAGTGTCATTTAAGTTCTTGGGATTTGCACTCATAATGGTAGGCCTATTAACCTTCCATTAATATTGGCTTTTTAAAGGTAGCCAAGACATTATGCCTTTGATTTCATTTGTTAAATCACTATTTTATTGGAGTAAAAATGTTGTATAAGAATGGTGATGTTGGAACAGGATGCTATAGCTTAAAACCGTGTTTGTAGTCAGGGTGCCTTTATTTTGCATAAAGTGTTAGTTACATGCTAGGCACTATCCTGCATGTCTTACAAATATGAACTCACTTGATCTGTCTCACAGTCTCAGGAAGTATTTTGAAAATTTACATTTGAAAATTTTACATTTATATATTTGAAAACTTACATTTATATATGTATATATATATATATTTACTATGTATGGGAAACACACACATGGGAGAGAGAAAGAGAGAGAAAGAGAGAGAGTCACAGTGCATATGTGAAGGTGAGAAGACAACTTTCAAAAATTGGTTCCCTTCTTCCATCATGTGGGTTCCAGGGATTAAACTAGGGTTGTCAGGCTTGGTGGCAAGCACCTTTACCGACGAAGCCATTTGACCGCTTAGTAGAGTTGACTGTTACCTTCACTTCACAGCTGAGGCAATAAGAGGCCTAGAAGGGTCAAATGACTTGCTCAAGATCTTGGGAAATGCTGAGATTTGATCCCAGACATTCTGGCTTCTGAGTCCCAACTTTGGATTTCTTTGTTCCTTCCCTGTTTAAAATGATCTTAGGCTCCACTTCCCCCTTTGTACAATGAAGAGCTGGAAATGTAAAATATGTCCACTTTCTACACAATGGGGAACAGTGTTAGTTTCAGGGTTGTCTTTTCAGCTATTACACCGGATTTTTATCATTTCCCCCTGAATCTATGCTGAAGCAGTTCCCTTGGGTACTCTGTTCTGTGGGGTGGTTTCTAATTCAATGCCCTTTTTTTTTCTTTCTTTTTTTTTAAGTCTCATAATTGAGAAGTAATAGATGAATAGATGTACTGGCTTCCCAAAGCACATTCTATGACCCAGTGGACCAGAATCATGCTTTATTTTTTTTAATAAGCTTTTCACATTAGCTTACAAGGTTATAGATTTCTTTATGGCATTTCCATGTATGTCCTGTTTTTGTTGGTGCTATTCTCATCCCTACCTCCCTGGCTCCCTTCTGCTGGTCCCCTTCCTCCCTCAGTAGCCTCCTTTCTCCTTTTATACCATTTGTGTTCTATTTCTTACCCTCTTCTCCCCTTAAGATCTCATTTGTTTTCTCACAAGTCACTTTCTTTTTTCATGACCTACATTCACCCCCATGTGTTTGCACATACATAAAAATGAAAGTCTAGGATCTGCATATGAGAGAAAAAATGAGATATTTGTTTTTTTTCAAGCCTAGATCTCCTTGCTTAATGTAATATCTTCCAATTCTCGTTCATTCTCCTGTATATCTCACAATTTCGTTTTTGGTTTTGACCAAATAAAATTCCATTGTGCATATGCACATTTTATGTAGGCGCTCATCAGTTGAATGGTACCTAGGTTGGCTCCATATCTATGCTCTTGTGACTAACCAGCACTCTTTAAAGGTAGGAGTCCCTCGACCAGAAGCATGGGAGGCGTGATATTCAAGGCTGCATGCTGAACATGTTAGAGGGCCGTAGATGTTCTACAGTTGGGAAACTACAGAGATTGGAAAGTTTTGTTCTTTGTGCTGATCCCAGCTGGGTACGTAGAGCTGTGTAAATACCAGGAACAGGTATTTCCTGAGATGCATGTCTGAGAAAGATTTTGTGTTTGTTACAGTTTGGATGCTTTTGCTAAGGATAGGTAGGGTGTATGCGTTTCCAACAGCCATCTTTCTCATGAACATATTCACTCCACTACAAACTGTACATGAAGAGGTGTGATACTGACCCATGCAGCTCTTCCTTCACAGCCCAATGGCAACTTAGGCATATGGTTTCTTTTCCCTTCTCCTACACTTCTTACATCGTGATTTCTCCACCTTTATTTATGGGAGTTTTCATATGTCTTTCCTTGCTTTCCTGTTCCTATTTTCCTCTTTCTCCCTCTATTTTTCATGATTCCCATAGGCTACAAGTTTCAGAGGAATGGGGGGGTGTCTTCAAGCCAACAGAACAATGATTTCTACACATTAAGCTAGGCCAACTCATGTGGCATTGCAGTGTTTCCACTTGCTGATTTTGTAAATGGTTTCCTTACTCCATTTGCTAGTTGCTGTTGTTTTTTAATAGTGTATAATTCAAAATAAATACATGTGCTTGGTTAAAAATAAAGCCTCTAGCTCTAAAGAAAGGAATAAAATGAAGTGAAATGTAAAGGCGTCCCTTTTTCTGATTTCTAGTCTTCTCTCCAAAGATAAACAAAGATAACAAGTTCAACATGTATAATTTCAGCAAGGTTTTATTCAATTATCTGTGTGTGTTTGTGTGAATATTTCTCCCTCTGCCTCAGATTACACACAATGCTCATTTACTTGCTATTTACTTGATTTGATAACAAGCATCAGAAACATTTGCAGTTCCAAATGAGCTCCTTTCTTTTTCCCAGACACATAGTATTTAAAATAATAGTTCATAACAGGCATACATATTTTTTTTTTCATTTTCTGCTACCAACATTACTACTTTGTGTATTCTTTTTTCTATAATTTGGCTCCCTTTTGCAAATATATCTAAGGAGAAAATGGAATCCAGTAGAGTTGCCATTTCAAAGAGCCCTGTGTTTTCTAGCCAGAAAGAAGCATACAGATTGCCCTTGTGGTTAGGCTGTACCATTTGTGTTCTATCCCATTTGGATATGAGAGACTTTTCTTCCAACTTGCAGTGACGTCTAGACATTACCATGCTTTTAAGTTTTGCTCCTCTGAAATATAGGTTACACGAGGCATAGCTACTGATTTGACATGACAGCTATCATTTTCATCATGATTTACTTCTCAGAGCATAGATTTCATCCTCTTGTTTAATCTGCATGACAAACAGTGACATTAGAGAACCAGTTTTCTTCACATGAGGAAACTGAAGCCCAGAGAGGGAGAGTGTTTCTTCCAACCAGTCTCCTGTAATACTCCTCTACCCCAGGGGAGCACACAGTCAAGCCTCAGGTACTATCTTCTATGTTATCTATTTTAATTCTCACATCTAATGTTGTTATTCTTCATCTAACTCAGAGCAAAATCATCATGTTGTGGATTGCTGGAGAATATGGAAATAACAGGTCATGTGTGAAACTTAAGTTGGATTCAAATAAGAACTTTTCCATCCTGTATCTCCAAACCCTCAGGAGTAGGACTGCCTCTCCCATCTCTGATTCTCACAATCATGTTGACCAGTAACATGAAACTATCACAGACATCACTTAAGTTCATGTACACTGGCTGGTAGCACGGGAGAAATTTGAGGAGCTTCTGAATCATTACTGTTTCTCTTTGTAACTATTGTTAATTCCTCAGGAGTAAGGGTAACTACAAAGTATTCTGTATTTCTAGTTATTGAAAAATGGTGGACTGGCACTAGGAATATACTTACTTTCTTCCCGCATACCTTTTTGTATATGAGAGGCTGGAAAGCTAGAAAAACTCCATCTCATAGGCTTCCTTGCAGCTAGATCCTAGTTGATCCTAGATTTTGTCAAATAAGTGTAGCTGTGTTTTCTTGAATCTGCTGTTGGGGATTTTCAGATTCATTGGCTTCTAGGTCAAAGAACAGTGACATACTTTCCCATGGCCACACCTAAGGCTGGAAAATATGCTAGTTGGCTTAGATGAACAATTTTATTATGCTGGAGTATAGTTTAAACTGTCTAATTTTAAGATTTCTTGTTATCTTTTATAATTGTTTTTCCAAAACCTGTATGTGTTTTTTTTTTAAATCTCATTTGTCAATTTTATTAGATTCCTTGTTGAAATAAAGAATAAAATAGCTAATAAACAAAAACAGGGCAAAAGCACCTGCCCTTTCTATTATCAAAAGGTGAGATCTTCAGATGCCGTATTTCCTGGGTTTCATAAGTGGATACTAGTTTATGGATCATTTGCAAATAAATAAGATATAATATTGTTACTATTTTAACATGTAGAGTATTTAAGTGATCTTTTCTATTGTGACTTTTGTGCTCCTGTAAACTTATCTGTCATTCTTTTCCAGCCTTTACTCGTGTTAGATTTTGCTTTGGGCTGGAAAGACACAAATACCTAAAACTACACCTTACCACAGAGTGATGAAGATCAAAGTTTTTTTTTTTTTTTTTTTTTTTTTTTTTTTTTTTTTTTTTTTTTTTTTAATGAGGAATGGCAAGACATCCCAGGTGTGTTTTTAAATTCCAGAAAATTTTGCCTCTGGGGATTCTCTATGCTTTTTGCTGAAAAAGATTTTTCCTTTTAGACTATAAAACATAGTAACTAGTTTTCTTCTTGAGTTTTTGCTGGGCTTCTAGTAGAGACCTGACCTGTTCTCACCAGGGTTGGGTTTTCACAGGGAGTCTGGTCACTTTGTTATTGTTACATTACTCAAGATATAGGGAAAAAAAAACACCTAGATATTTTGTGAGGTTTATTAGGTGATGGGAAATAATGTGTTCCTTGGTTTTAGAGCACAAGTTAGATCAGCACTTTTTGTTAGGAACCAAAAACAGACACCCAGAATCAGTCTGTTTCATCTCTCAGAGTATGCATTTTGTGTTTTACCTCCTTCCTCTGAGAAACAGAGGCAAGAATGATAAGGGCTAGCACTTATTGAGTATTTACTCTGTGCTAGCTTTACTACTATCTGTTTTGTACATATTATCTCAGTTACACCTTCTACTGAGTGTGATGTTGGTATTCATATTATTTTAAGTCTGCACGCCAAAATTGAACACTTTGTTGCCGTATGTTTATTGTATGTAGTATTGGTGTTTGTGAAGACATTTCCACACAAGTATATAATGTGCTTGGCGATGTTCCAGTCATGCCTGTTATCCTTCCCTTTCTTCTTCCTCTATCATTATTTCCTTAGTTCCCCCTAGAGCGAAACAGTATAAAATGGACAAATCAATGGCATGTAGTATATTTACAATAGTGTTCACTTCTAATTCCATAACGTTGACATCACCAAACACACACACAACACTCCCATATCCTTTCAATGGTCATGCTTATTTCCATCTCATTTTGTAACCACCAACTTCTTTTTTGTCTCTACGTCTTTTCCTATCCTAGATATGACACATAACTGGGATCCTATAATATTGATACTATTTGGTTTTCATTCACCTAGCATGTTTTTAAGGTTTATCCATATTACAGTATGTGGTAGCACTTTATTCCTTTATATGGCTGGATAAGATTCCAATATAAGGCTGAAGGGAGACTCAGCAGTTAAGTGTATTCACTACCCTTACAGAGGACTGGGCTTTGGTTTCCAGCACGCATATCAGATGGCTCACAACTACTTGTAATTCTAGATACAAGGAACCTGAATTGGCACCTGTGCATACAAGCATGCACATACACATGTGTGCATGTACACACACACACACACACACACACACACACACACACACACTAAACTATATCTTAAAAACAACTTCAATGTATGTACATAACACTTTCTCTTTAATCTAAGTACTCACTCAGGGAACTTCGGGCTTCTTCTGACTATTGTGAGTGGTGTTGCATTTGACTAACATGTATACATGTATCTATGCACCAGTTTTCATGTCTTCTGGGCATACGTAAGAAAATTGGGTATGTGGAAAGTCGCATAGCTGAGGTTAAATATGGTACTCCAGGCTGGAGATAAGATTCAAACCCAGAGGCTTTATGAAACTAACACATGACTCTTTCTTGAGAAACTAGTTTATAACAGACTGTCTTTAGCATGTCTATCCCATAGCCATGACAGGATTCAGGTAGAAGGCCTTTCATCAACTAACTGTACTCTAGCATATAGTGTTACCAGGATGCATCTTTCTTTAATCCTGATTTTTAGACAATAGCTGTAACTTACTTAAGTCACGTTAGAATATTATTTTTAGAATTTTCTTTTTTGAATTTTTTTGAGATTATAATATAATTGCATTTCCCCTTCCCTTTCCTCCCTCTGAACCTTCCCATATACTCCTCTATATTCTCCATCAAATTCATGACCACTTTTGTACATATATTTTTTTTCCTAACTATAATCTGTATTTTTGTTTTGTTTGTTTGTTTTCTTTTTATTCTGTTTTTCGAAACAGGATTTCTCTGTGTAGCCTCAGCTGTCCTGGACTCTCTTTGTAGACCAGGCTGGCCTCCAACTCACAAAGATCCACCTGCCTCTGCCTTCCTGAGTTCTGGGATTAAAGGCGTGTGCCAGCATGCCTGGCTGCTAAATATAATCTGTTTAGTCTGTATAGTGTTGTTTGTATGTATGTTTTCAGGGCTGACCATTTGGCACTGGACATTTAATAAGCGGCTGTCAAAGGGTGTGGAACATACCTTTCTCACTCCTAGTTATACACAGTTTGGTTTTTTTTACACAAAGTTTTTATTTGACTTTCCTCTTAGCCATAGGAGTTGGGCAGGGTCAGCTTTAGAATTGACATCTCCACTTCAAAACTGAAGCAACTGGGACTCATGTAAAGGAACTTGCTCTTGTCACCCAGCTGAAAGGTCCATAAGCACAGGTTTTCTATGCTTTTTTTCCATGCTATCACATTACCTTTCCAATAAATAATGAACATGCCATAGAAAACAGACCCACACAAACTGTCTTCTTTAAAGCAAAAACCAATTGTAATATAAGGATGTGAGTTTAACACAACTTTGCTGTAACAAGTATAACTGAAGAAATAACAATGATAACCATAGCTGACAATTTCAGTTTTTCTGTGTAAGCCAGCACACAGTAACTTTTCACCAACATCTCTAAATCAGCACACTTTAGTACCTAGATCAAGCATTATGAAAGCTCTCAACATTGATGGATGACCTCCTGTACCCCCAAGCCTACATCATTGTTTATCTCCAGTAAATGTTTGCTCTTGGTTACATAGTCTTGACTGTTCTTAGGAATTGTTACTTCTTTCTCTTTTTAGATACTTCTCCCTCATTTCCCATCATCCTGAATAATAGGAACTTTTTTATTGTTGTTTTAGTTGAGGATGCTAAAACCGAGAGGCAGATTCAAAATTCTGAATGCCTTTCTAGAATGTATCTGTCTACTTTCCGTCTGTGGCAGTACTGCATAGGCTCCTAATCTGAGTCTCATTACTCATCCTGGTTTTCTGCTCTACAGATACCTGCCTCTTTCCTGGTGGAACATTTGCTCAGGGTGATTATTCGCTCATATGGAGATGGTTTTAATATAAACCACCACTGACTAACGATGGAAAAAATTATTGCTTTCCCAGATGGCTGATCCAAACCCCTGTCGATGGTTAGGACTGTTTCTATAGCAGCAGCTGAGGTGGTACTTAAGTAGTGAGATTATAAATTGAGTGCCGAAGCTGCTTAGATTTTCCCAGAGGAGTTTGAATGGCTGGGCTCTCCATTTCCCTTTTTTACCAGGAGAGATGATTCTGTCTTCTAATTCAGATACTGTTGCATGTAAAAATCTCCATTTTACTTTTGGACTTTTTGATGCAGTCACAGGGCTTTAGTAGCTCATTTAACTGAAGATATGGGGTTTGTTTAGTCATTGACTCTAGAGCAACATTCTCCACTAAGTTATTTCATTCTATTTTATAGATAACGTGGTTTATTTCATTGACCAGGCTTTGAAATAGGCCATTATCTGAGGCCGAAGAAAAATGAGAAATTGAGCTACTGCACTTAGGGAGCCAACCTGCTGTCAATAGGAGTCCTGTCTGCGGAATTCCAGTTGTGTTCAGCCAAGGGTAGTGAGATGGGTTTCATTGCCTTTAATCTCCATGAGATTAAATGCACAGCAATTCCTAAATGCTAAGTTATCTGTGGAGGAAGAGAAGCTATTCTGGGGTCTTAAGTAGCTTTACTTACGGATGGACTGGATGTGACCTTGGATGAGAGGTCTTCATTCCTAGCCCCTTGATCTCTCCATAAGCCATTTAGGTTGAAGATTAAGCAAAGAGACAAATGACCAGCGGTAGGCTACTCCCTCTTGCTTTCCTGAGAGTACGTACACTTGTGAGGTCAAATGCCTGAGCTCCTGCCACAGCGGTTTCTAATTTTGCTTTGCCCCCTACCCTACCCCGCTGGGATTAGTATAGGAACATTTTCCAAGGCCAGTCAGAATACTGCAGAACCAGAAGGCTGTGCATTTGACATTTTCCAAGCTTGTAGGCTGATATGGTCTCCTTTGCAGGATGGGCAGCAGAGTACAGGGAGTTTTCTTCATTATGAAGTTGTTTCTCGGGCTCTTCCCCTGCTCTGTTTGATTCAGCAGATGTGGAGTGTATGCCAAGAATTTTTCTTGAAGCGATCTTGGTGATTCCTATTCCCAGGCAAACTTGGGAAGCAGTGGTTTACAGTAAGAGGATTTGCAATGAATACCCTACAGTCTTCTTTTCTCCCTTTGCCTTCATGGCAGATGCTTGAAGGGATATGGCTAATAGCTCCTGGACCTACCCCTTTAGTAAACTTCAGTAAGATTCCTAGCTATCAGTAACTGTATCTCTTTGCTTTCCTGGACATTTAGTGTTCAGAAATTAACACCCCCGGAAGCAGCCTGCAGCCCTCTCTAGAGGGGTAAATCTCAGTTACATCTTGCACTATTTCCCAGAACTTCCTGGTGATATTAAACACCTACCATTCACAACAGGGATATACTTGGGATTGTACTCCTTATTGGCTACTTTTCTTCACTGTTTCATTTCTTTATTTCTTTCCTAACTTACCAGCCTTTCCTCCCCTCTCAATAAACTACAGTCAGTGTTTCTATAGCATGACAAATAAGTCTCTAGAAAATCACCTTGCTATGCAAAAAGTATGCAATAAAGACCACGGGGCTTTTGGGACAAATGGGATTAGGGGTACAATTTCTTGAAACTTAATGAGACATAAAAAAATTGGGAACCTAATAAAATGTTAGTACAAATTTACGTGTGTTATAAAGCTAAATTATACAAATATGGTACCTTGAATAGAAAAATGGCCCGGAGGTAGCTTGTTCCTGAAAAGAGGGCATTGGAAGAGACACAGCTTGAGACTCCCCATGCATGGGTGAGAAGAGGGTCATCAGAAACCAGGCAGATAGGGATAACTTGTAACTCCTAAAGTATCCTGGGGTAACTGATAGGTGTCTGAAGTGTGTGTGTGTGTGTGTGTGTGTGTCTCACATTAGCAGGGAGCCCTTTTTCCTTCATTCACCTACCATTTCTTGCAGACAAAGCTGGACCAAAGCAAATGTGAAACTTGTGTGATATCCCAATTTTTTTCTTAATTTATGGATTGCACTGGGACAAATTTGCGTTTTCAACATCGATGTTACAGCAGAACCGTCGGCACTTTCACTAGCCTCCTCATTACAGGACTTCTAAATTTGAACTGGGAAGCCAAACAGTGGTAGCTTAACAGAGGTTTCAGTACTTACTGGAACCTTCTCCTGGTGAACAAGGGTAACATTATAAAACACAAGCTACTTCATACCTAGGTGAATTCAGCAGGGAATGACTGCCTGTAGGAAGTAGTAGTTTTTTACCTAAAATGCCTTTGCAGGAGTCTCAGCACCCGGAAGCCGGTTGGTCTCATGCATTCTCTTACAACTGAACTCGTTTGAGTATTGTGAATGTGACTCTGTACATCAAATTTCTAGAATCTTAGTTGCCTTTTTACAATTTCTTGCAACTGGTTTTAGACCCAAATCAAATGTCAGATTATTACAAACTGAAGCAGGGTTTTGTAAAAAGCTCAGTACCTTCATTAGAAGGAGAAAATGAACATGGAACTTTGGTAGATTATTATTCATTTGTATTCAGTGCTTCCCAGGAGGTAAAATTACAGCTGGGGCTCAGTTCATTCTTAATTTCCCATGGTAGACTGAAGATTCTTTTCTGTTCTACAGCTTCTTTAGTCTTAGGACCTGCTTTTTTCTCTGTGCAACTCTGCACACTTAAGCACCTTATTCACAACTTGGCTCATTTGTTTAACTGGTTCTTTGATTTCAAGTGTATGCTTTCTGCAGCCTTGATTTTGATCTGGGTATGCATGCAGGCTACAAGATTCACATTTTTCAGAATGTGGACTCCAGACCATGCACATCAGAATCCTCCACCCAATCCCCCACCCACCCACCCACCCACCCACCCAGGGAGTTCGCCACAGGCATTGCTGCCTGGGATTCACCCCATACCTCCTGAATCAAATATCCTGAGAGTGAGACTCAGGGATCTACCTCTTCTACAAGTAGCAGGGTGATGCTTATATGTAATTGGTGTAGATACTCACTGGTACAGACCAGTAGGTCTCAGGTGGAGAAGCTATGGGGGTATCTAATACTCTGGAGATATTGGGCAATGTTTGGAGACATTTTGGGTTGTCACAACTGGTGTTACTTGCATCTAATGATTAGAGGGTAGTGACAGTGCTAAACATCCTATGGGACACAGGACAGCACCAAACAATAAGTCATTGGACTGTCCCAATTGTCAGGAGTGCTGAAGAAGAGAAAACCTGAGTTCAACCTCAAGGGATTTCCTTTGGGTCTGCTGTGCTCATAGAGTTGTGTTTTCTCATTATCTTCCTTTCTGTCTCCACATCTGGCTGGTTTAGAAGCGACAAAGTTCTTAGAATAGACAGACACATACATACAGGACCCTGTCAGCTTCACACAGTGGAATAAGAGTGTGTAGGACAAGAGCTGACTCTCTGAGGGATGCTTTCTCTAGCATCCCTGAGTTGAACTGTAAATCTGGCCCACAGAAGTCATCTTGGAGATTAAAGGCCCATGCAGAGTTAGAGCAAATCATACAAATTTGGGGTTGCAGAAATGAGTTCTCCTGTCAGTGTGCATAAATTCTTTGTCAAACATCCTCAGTTTTTTATTACCTAACTGACAAGTGCACGATAGAGTGAAAGCTAGCCTCATTCATCACCTAGGACAGGGCCTCAACTGGTTTTTCCATGCTTCATTTCTGACTGACCCTTGCTTACTGAAAAGTCTGAAAGTATCCTCTAAATCATGAAAGAAGGGTTAGAGTATTTAGTATCCCTTCAAGCTTGGGAGCATTCCACTGTGCCATGAATCTTTGAAAACTGCTCATTCATACATAGCATAAGTGGTGATTCAATTTCCCATTCTAAAAATGCTTCGAGTTTATATTTATATCACAAGGAATGTGTATCTGCAGTATAATTCTCCTTCAATGATACCTTCTGACCAGATAATGCACAAAGAAAGACCTTTTGAGTCCTGACTAGAGATATTTTATAAATTCAGGTATATTGTTAAATACACTTTTGTATATATTATAGCTTTAATGCTGAACCTCTTTGATCTATAGCCTGTTGGGGTTTTGAAAACCCTGTCAGCGCTTTTAAAATTATTGAAATGTGAGTAGTGTCTGGCTACATAACAGCTATTGTAGACGTACTGCCTGATACATTTCTAAGCATTATAATCTTATTTTATTCAATGTATCCTCACAGCAACCTATTGGGTAAGGCTATCATTTTACAGGTAAGGTT
Source organism: Psammomys obesus (assembly GCF_907164565.1). Taxonomy (NCBI): domain Eukaryota; kingdom Metazoa; phylum Chordata; class Mammalia; order Rodentia; family Muridae; genus Psammomys; species Psammomys obesus. Next base: position 3,241,803 of record NW_026592776.1, on the reverse strand, counting down.
GAATTCCAGGGACACAGAATGTAGATGGCCAATCTACCCCTGGGACTCAGGTAGTCTGGATTCTTAACAATGGTATTATTATTGGGCCAGCAATATGATTCTGGGCCTAAAGATACTCGCTGCCAAGGCTGACTACGTGATTTCCAATGCTGTACCCTCAAGGTAGAAGGAGAGAAGCTACTATTGTCCTCTGACCACCATATGACCTCCTCTGCTTCCCCAACGAAACAAATAAAATGGAAAAAAATGCATGATTATGCCTGGTTGTTTAAATTAAATTTTTATGTTTTATATTAATTACACTTTATTTGTTCTGTATCCCCAGCTGTAGCCCCAATACCACCCTCCCTCCCTCATCTCCTTCCGTGCCTCTCCCCAAGTCCACTGATAGGGGAGGTCCTCTCCCCCTTCCATCTGAACTAGCTTATCAGGCCTCATCAGGATTGGCTGCATTGTCTTCCTCTGTGGCCTGGTAAGGCTGCACCACTCTCAGGGGGAGGTGATAAAAGAGCAGGCCACTGAGTTCATGTCAGAGACAGTCCCTGTTACCCTTAACAAGGGAAGCCACTTGGATACTGAGCTGCCATGGGTTACATCTGTGCTGGGATTCAAGGTTATCTCCATGAATGGTCCTTGGTTGGAGTATCAATTTTAGAAAAGACCCCTGTGCCCAGATATTTTGGTTCGGTTGTTCTCCTTGTGGAACTCCTGTCCTTTCCAGGTCTTACAATCTCCCCTTTCTTTCATAAGATTCTCTGCACTCTGCCCAAAGCTTGGTTTTGAGTCTCAGTATCTGCTTTGATACACTGCTGGATAGAGTCTTTCAGAGTCCCTCTGTGTTAGGCTCTTGTCCTTTTCCTGTTTTCTCCTTTTTCCAATGTCCATCCCATTTGTCTTTCTGAGTGAGGATTGATCATCTTACCCATGGTCCTTCTTGCTTAGCTTCTTTAGGTGTACAGATTTTAGTATGTTTATTCTATATTATATGTCTAATATCCACTTAAAAGTGAGTATATACGATGTGTGTCTTTCTGCTTCTGGGATACCTCACTTGGGATGACCTTTTCCAGTTCCCACCATTTACCTGCAAATTTCATGAGTTCCTTGTTTTTAATTGCTTAGTAGTATTCCATTGTGTAAATGTACCACAATTTCTGTATCCATTCCTCTGCTGAGGGACATCTGGGTTGTTTCCAGATTCTAGCTATTACAAGCAAAGCTGCTATGAACATAGTTGAGCAAATGTCCTTGTTGTGTACTTGAGCATCTTTTGGATATATGCCTAGGAGTGGTATAGCTGGATCTTGAGGAAGCACTATTCCTAATTGTCTGAGAAAGCGCCAGATTGATTTCCAAAGTGGTTGTACAAGTTTACATTCCCACCAGCAATGGAGGAGGATTCCCCTTCCCCCACATCCTCTCCAGCCTGTATTGTCACTTGAGTTTTTGATCTTAGCCATTCTAATGTTGTGTAAGATGAGAAATTTCAGAGTTGTTTTGATTTTATGCCTCAGATTTTTAAAGGTAGTCAACAATTTTCACTTCTAACTTGAGTCCAATGAAATAAACACTGAGATAATTTCCTTAGAAGGGCTATAGTGTAGCTAAGTGGTAGAGTGCTTGCTTAGCATGTGCAAAGTACTAGTTTCAATGCCCAGCACCACAAAAGAGTATAGTTGACATATAATATGATACTTTTCTTAACATGGCATTATCCTGTAGCAATAGAATGCAAGTTGCATGTGTACTTTTCAACGTGGTAAGAGACAAATTTTTAAAAGATGAAGAAAAAGAAAAAAAAATGAGGTGTAATAGTTTTAATAGTATTTTGTTAACCCAAATAATTTGAACAACTAAAGTATTACAATTTCTACAGGTAAAAGTAATTTTAATATTATATTTTGTTAACCCATCATATCTAAAATAGAATTTGTACGTGAGATTATTTTAAAACTGTATTCATGAGACATTTTTGCTTTGTACCATTATGAGTATTGTAGGGGGTGTTGCTTTTTAAGACAGGGTTTTTCTATGTAGCTCTAGATGTACTGGAACTCACTCTGTTAGATAAGGCTGGTCTCAAACTCAAGAGATCTGCCTGCCTTTGGCTCCTGAGTGATGGAATTAAAGGCTTGTGTCATCATGCCTGGCTGAAATCTAGTACATATGTTACACTTAACAGACTATTGCAATTCAGTTTAACAACGTTTCAAGAACTGTGGTGTGGCAATTGGCTACCATATTGAGACTTAGTGAGAATTCTCAGTCTTGGCGAACTGAATCTAGGTGGATTTTGAAAGGGAAAAATGACATTTTTCAATCCTTCTTAGTTTTATTAAAGGGAAACCTCAAGTGGTTCTCCATATTTTGACAGAGCTACATCTGTCCAGATGTAGGCTTCTAAAAATGGCCACAAGTATTTATATCCTCTTTTTTTCATATTTTTTTTTATAATTTATTCACTTTATACCTCAATTGTAGCCCCCTCCCTCTTTTACTCCCCATCCCACCGTCCTTCCCTCAGGGTCGTTTTGATTTGCATTTCCCTGATGACTAAGAACATTGAGCATTTCTTTAAGTGTTTCTCTGCCATTTGATATTCCTCTATTGAGAATTCTCTGTTTAGCTCTGAACCTCATTTTTAAATTGGATTATTTGGTTTGTTGGGCTCTTTATATATTTTAGATATTAGACCTCTGTTGGATGAAAGTTTGATGAAAATCTTTTCCCAGTCTGTATGCAAGTTTTGTTCTGTTGACAGTGTCTTTTGCTTTACAGAAGGTTTTCAGTTTCACGGGTTCCATTTATTAATTGTAGCTCTTAGATCCTGAGCTATTGGTGTTCTGTTCAGGAAGTTGTCTCCTGAGCCAATGAGTTTAAGGGTCTTTCCTATTTTGATTTACATCTGTATTCATTACTTTTCTGGTTGCTGTGACAGCATAACTTATAAAAACAACTTTAGAAAGAAATATTTATTTTGTCTCAACTGCTTGTGAATAGTCTATCATAGCAGAGGAAGCATGGCAGTAGGGCTGTGAAGCCACTGATCATTTTGAGCCACAGGCAGAAATCAGAAAGAGATGAATGCTCACTTTCTTCTTTTACTTCCTCCCCTTTCACTTTTAATTCAGTCCAAGCTCAAAAGGGTATTTGGCTCACACAAACACACACACACACACACACACACACACACACACACACACGATGGGGGGAGACTTGTTTCATTTGATTGAGAATGTGAAATGAGTGCACAGGAAATGTTTGTTTTGTTTCTACGAGAAAGAAACCTTCCTATGTCTGATTATAACACAATTGCCCCATCCTGTAGTTTGATTGGAATACCATAGACACTGTAACCCAACAGTGGAAATACATAAACCTATAGTCCCAAGAACAAACCAGCTTGTTAAGTTGCAACCTCAGAACTCCACCAAAAATCCACCACCTGTCTGATAAAGGTACCACTAGCTCTTTTGTATACCTGTGTAGTGCAAGACACCAGTCCCTCATTGCTGAAAAAATTGTACGGAGGAGTAGGCCTTGAACACTCATATGGGCGAACAGAAATATTAGCTATGGAATGCCCATCTTTCTTTTCATTAAATTCATGGGAGCAAGTGGATCTTCTAGAAAAACACATAGTTATTGAGAAGCAATGTATTGTAGGGAGATCATGGTTGAAAAGAACTTGAGGTCCAACCTCTACCACTGATTAACTGTGTGGGTCCCATCTACTTTGGGTGTTTGAGGTATAAAAGGAAGGTAAGACTAGATTTCAAGCTAGGATGACCAGTAGAATCACAGGAGGTAATTTTTGGAGGGTTTTAGATGCTGATATCCATGCCTAATTCCAGTCAAATTAAAATAATTTGTAATGTAGGGCCGAATTGAAACCACATAACTGCATGATCTGTAATTTGTATATAAATCTTCAAAGATATTGTGGGTAAACTAACATAATTTCAAATACTGGGGGTGAGGAAATGGAGTGATCTCTGTTTCCAAACACTGGGAAAGAAAGTTTGAGTTGCAGTATGTCTTTTCTATTCCTTTTGTACTGACCAGGATCCTAGGTTCAGCATTGAAAATACAAACAAGTTGCTATGCTCTTCAAAAAAAAAAAAATCATTTATAGTGAGCTAGTATCGTTAGGCGAATGGCAGGAGTGGTGTTCTAAATGAACAAGTCCTTATTTGGTAGAGAATTAGAGGATCAGGGAGAGAGAAATGGACCATTTAGATGTCTAATTTCAAATGCCATTTGCTTATAATGCACTCGTAAGAGAAAAGGAAAAAAACATTTATTTTAATTTAATTTCAATTACTTAGGCCCTTTCTAGACTTAGAAAAGATGTAAAGTGTGAAGGCAAGGAAACTAATATTGTGTGTCTCCCGCACTCTCTTCCAAGAATTTAGTTGAGAATGAAATGTTCTGGTATGTCTCACCCTTAGTACAGATTAAATCAAAGTGTTTTGAATGTAGGTGACAGCATCACTGAGGGCAGACTTGGTAACAGATAAATCTCAAATATCGGTAATGAACAGCATCACAAAAATTATGATTGACAGTTGATTTTTTTTTTTTTTTTTTTGCTCATGAAAAATGTCTTTCCTAGGTCAGCTCTAGTTCTAGCCTTGGTCATCTTCGAGCTATGACTGAAACTGGTGAGCTCTGTCTCTGCTTACGTATACCAACAAATAAGTGGTAGAGAGGAGAAGAGAAATTGATAAAACATGTACTTGATCTTCGTGCTTATTTGCAGAAATAGACTTAGTCACCCAAAGCAAGTGGTGAGGCTAAGACAACATTGAATTGAATTGAATGCAGCAAGCATGTGCCAGCCTTCTGCTGTGATCAGGCTGGGAATCATAATACAATACAATCTAAATTAAAAACCCGACAAATATACATTCGACCTTAGCAACGAGGAATGCTGTTATAGAGTCACAAACTCTTATCTTCCTAGCAATGTGGCTGTGAGGTTATCACATGTCATCCTGACCTGCCCCACCCTACTCCTCCAGTTGTGAATGGAAGTTCACTTTCACTATAAACAAACCCAGCAAGAGTTCTTCCTGGGATATTGTAAAGGCATCTCCTGTCTGCCTGGCCTCAGTTAAACTTTGAACTTTCCAAGTCCTTCCACCTGCTAAAAGATGCTTGTTTTCTCTCCTCCTAGATTTACTGAAGACTTCAACAAAGAACTAGGAGGGAGTTGCTTCTTCATATGATAAAGAGGCAATGAGGAGAGGTGGTTGAGAATACTGGGTCTCAAATTTTTCTGTACACAGAGTCTCTTGGGAACTTTAATAAGTACTCATGCTATGGTTCCACCCCCATGCTGGGAATTGTGATTTAGTGTAAGTCCTGGGGGTAGCCAGGGGCTCACTAGTCCTTTCTATTTTTTTTTTTTTAGTTTTATTTATTACAATTTATTCACTTTGTATCCCAGCTGTAGCCCCCCTCCCTAGACCCCTCCCAATCCCGTCCTCCCTCCCTCTTCTCGCCTTATTCCCCTCCAGGAGTCCACTGATAGGGGAGACTCTTCCTCCCCTTCCATCTGACCCTAGCCTATCAAGTCTCATCAAGACTGGCTGCATTGTCTTTCCCTGTGGCTTGGTAAGGCTGCCCCCCCCACACACACACAGGAGGAGGTGATCAGTGAGGTATCCCAGAAGCAGAAAGACACAGATGGTGTATGCTCACTTATAAGTGGATATTAGACATATAGGATAAAAATACTAAAATATGTACTCATAAAGAAGCTAAGCAAGAAGAAGGACCCTGGGTAAGATGTTTAATCCTCATTCAGAAAGGCAAACAGGATGGACATGGGAAGAAGGAGAAAACAGGGAACAGGACAGGAGCCTACCACAGAGGGCCTCTGGAAGACTCTACCCAGCAGAGTATCAAAGCAGATGCTGAGATTCATAACCAAACTTTGGGCAGAGTGCAGGGAATCTTAGGAAAGAAGGGCAGAGATAGAAAGACCTGGAGGGGTGGGCTGACTAGACCTAATGCAAACTGAGAAACCCCTGTCAAAAGCAACAGCTTCCAAAATAATTGTTTAAAACTTGGATTTTGAGTCCTGTTTGGTGGTTCATACTTCTTATCCCAGCACCTGGGAGAGAGGACAGGAGGATCAGTAGTTTAAAGCTAGCCTCAGCTATATCAGAAATTTGTGATTAACCTTGGCTAAATAAGAAGGATGTAGGGGTCTCCAGGCTGTTTCCTCTAATAAAATGCAAGAGAAAGAGGAATAAATACAACACCTTCTCCTCCTACTATTTCTACTACTTCTATTATTACTACTACTATAATGTAGTAATAATTTACTGACTGAGGGAGCTAGCTCAGTCAGTAAAGTGTGTCTCACAAGCAGGAGGGCCTGATATAGGTCCCCAGAACTCATGTAAAGAAGTCGGGCACAGAAAGACAGATGGACCCCTGCAGCTCACTAGCCAGCCATCTTCCATTACTTGCTGAGTTCTGGACTACTGAGAGAGCCTCTCTAGAAAACAGAGAAATGGGAAGAGAGAAAAAGGAAGGGAGGGGGAGGAAGAGATATCAACCCCAAGAGAATGACACTTTGGATCATCCTCTGACTTGTACACACACACACATACACACACACACGGGGGGTGGAGTGGAGAACTTGATTTCTCTATTTCTCAGGCATGTCACTTTTACCTAAGTGACTTTATGTCTCCATGGCTTAGTTTTTCTTCTTTTGTTGCGATGGTTCCAGAAGAGGTAGATAAAACACCGGGAATTGTGCCTTGGTCCCAGCAAGTGGGAGTATTTTCGTTATTGTTATGGTTGCTGTGCTGCAGCTTCCTAGTCTGCAGTCAGTCATGCTGCCTGGAAAGACATACTGCTCTAATAGTTTGGCTGGTGGAAAAAAAATGGCCTTAAAAGCCACACTATGCTATTAGACATGATTGCATTTAGCAGTGATTTAGGGTATGGGAATAAAAGATGCTCTTTGCTTTCCCTGACTTCTGAGGGACTCACAGCAGGAAAGCCGTTGAGACCCCCTGAACCCCCACTGCTCACTCTCCTGTATCTAGCATAGAAGGATTGATTGCTTTGGGGAAGCTTTTATTATGCTTTCCCTGCAACAAACAGTAGAAAATAGGAAGGTGGAAAGCAAGCAACAAGCAATGATTTCAAAATGTGTCCTTTTAATATGAATGAGCAGGCTGTTTGGAAGCAAAAGGACAGAGTTTGCCTGTCTTTCCAGCTGGATTGAGACCAAGAAACATTCGCACATACATGTACCTCCACCCCCAACCCCAACGTGTGCCTGAGTGTGTGTAGGTTTCATTTTGATATAAAACACAACATAGCTTTTAAATGCCAGGAAAGGGTAGGCTGGCTACCATCTTGAAAGAGATCTAACCTTTTCTTCTACTTATTAATCATGTTCCTTTGTGGTTGAAGATAACCCTTCTCTTAGGGGAACGAGGGGATGATCACTAGGGCATCTTCCATTATCCTTATTCACTTCATTTTAAAGAAGCATGCAGAGCTGTTCAGCCTTTTAAGGTTCATTTGGCAAGTGTTTTGGCTTTTCAAATCCTGAGATATGGCTTTCCCCACCTCCACCCCGTTTTCTGTCATGGAGTTTTTAATGATTTAATGAGAAAAATGTCAAAACTTACATTCTGCTTCCTAATTCTTTGCATATGACACAGACATCAATGTTAGTTCCACTTGATATTTGTGAATTTATGGGAAACATCATCTTTGCTGACATTTAAAACTTGGCTGTGCCAAGTGAATCCTCAGTGAATTTCCAGTGAATCCACCCTAGGGAACAATTCTGCAAGAGCCCCCAAAGGATGAGGCCAGATGACCAATCGAATGCCATTTGTGTGCATTCCAATTTCTGTGGGATTTGGATGAGAAAAGTATTTTTTCATTTCTGTTTTCTTTCTTCCACAAACATGGAAAATAGGAATGTCTCTTAGTGATAAAGATCTGAGAGTGGATAATGAGAGCACAAACATTGATAGTCCTGCTGATTGCCAGGAAAGCAGACTCTGTGGAGATTTGGGGCTGGCTCTTAGGATAGCATGGATTGTTCACATTCTGTTTTGACAGAGATGAAAATTGCTGCATCCTAATACATTTCACCCCCTTTAGGATTTGCTTCTAAAGGTGGAGCCCTTCCTCTGGGCATCATGTTTATTGTCAAATGAGAGGTGTTGTAGGGGAAGAGTCAGAGAGGGTGGATCAAACGAAATTAGCAATTTGTACATGAAATTTTTCTGAAAATGACTGCAAAATAAAAGCACATTCTCATCTATCCTAAATAGTGCCATCATGAATAGCAGTTCTAGCCCTAATCCCTTTTATTTAATTAGAAATATAATTTCCCACCATTTACCTGCAAATTTTATGATTTCCTTATTTTTCATTGCTGAGTAATACTCCATTGTATAGATGTACCACAGTTTCTGCATCCATTCTTCAGTTGAGGGGCATCTGGGTTGTTTCCAGCTTCCCGGAAGCAAACAGACACACACAGTATATACTCACTCATATAAACATACAATATAGAATAAACCCACTAAAATCTGTACATCTAAACAAACTAAGCAAAAGAGAGGACCCTAACTAAAATGTTCAATCCCCATCCTGAAAGGCAAAGAGGATGGACATCAGAAGAAAAAGAAAATAGGAAACAACTTCAGAACCTGCTACAGAGGGCCTCTGAAAGCTTCTGCAGTATAGACTGTCAAAGCAGATGCTGAGCCTGATGGCCAACTGATGGGCAGAGTGAATGGAATTCTATGTAAGAAGTGGGAAATAGTAAAAGCTGGAGGGGACAGGAACTCCACAAGGAGAGCAACAGAACAAGATAATTTGAACACAGGGAACTTCCCAGAGACTCATACTCCAACCAAGGACTATTCGTGGAGATGACCTGGAACCCCTGCACAGGTGTAGCCCATGACAGTTCAGTGTCCAAGTGGGTTGCATAGTAATGGGAAGAGGGACTGCCTCTGACATAATCTGATTGGCCTGCTCGTTGATCACTTCCCCCTGAGGGGGGAGCAGCCTTATCAGGCCACAGTAGAGGACAATGCAGCCACTTTTGATGAGAACTGATAGACTAAGATCAGAAAGAAGAGGAGAACCTCCCCTATTAGTGGACTTGGGAAGTGGCATGCATGCAGAAAGGGGAGGGAGGGTGGGATCGGGAGGGGAGGAGGGAGGGGCTTATGGGGGGATACAAAATGAATAAAGTGTAATTAATAAAAAATTTTAAAAAAGAAATATAATTTCAAGCCTTTCTTGGTGGTAAACGCTTGTAAAACTAGTACTAGGAAAATTGAGGCAGGAGAATTAGGAGTTTAAGGCCATCCTAGGCTGCTATATCACAAGCTCCAGGTCCACCCAGGCTAGATGAGACCCTGTCTCAAGAAAAACAAATGAAAATAACAACACAAAAGAAAATATAATTCCAAGATAAAGAACCTGGAAGTAGACAGTGTTTCAGCTTTTTAAAACTGAGATGTATAACTTGCTCCATGCTCTTCATATGTCTTGTATTTTAGAACCTGGTTTCTGAATGTGGAGGCTAGGAGCATTGCTATCCTCAAGGAAGCTCCTTGGATACAGGGGCTTTTATTTCAGTCTCAGAGAGACTGAATCAGAATCTGTATTTTCCCCAGAACCCAGAACAGCTGGTTCTAAGAAGCATTACTCTTAGGAAGCATGTAAAGCTGCAGACATTTCCCTTGTCCATTTGACTCTTTGTAACCTGCCCTGAGCACATATTGGGGCCCGATTTGGCCTTTGCCAAGGAGCACAAAATTAGAGGTTGGCTGAGTAATGAAATCTTACATTCACAGTTGAAACAGAAGTGCTGAGTTCCAAAAAGCCCAGGCAAAGATTCTCTTCTTGCTGTCACCGGCAAGCCAATGATTGTCCTAAGCCAGACTTGAATAAAAGTCTAGTCCTGGTACCTGGTAGCTGCCCTTGTCACAGCAATAAATCAAGTTTTCAAGAGCTGAGTACTCTCTTTGTCACCTTGAAGATTTAAACCAGTCTTTCACAGTCTCAATTTTTGCCATGGAGAAATCTCCAGTATGTTTCACTTTGGTCCTCTGCCCACTGGAGGATTGGAAGGTGAATATGATTAAAATAGATAGTATAAAATTCTCACAGGATTAATAGAAATATTTTCAAAAACCTCTGTGCAAATTGTTTTGTTATATAAGTTTATAATAATAACACTCAGTTATTAAATGATATTTTTATTTTGTATATAAATATATTATATATATAAATATATATTTTTTATATATATTTATATATAATAGTTAAATAGTATATATACATATATATATATATATATATATATATATAGAGAGAGAGAGAGAGAGAGAGAGAGAGAGAGAGAGAAAGACAGACAGAGTCATACTCTGTAGCCCTGGCTGTCCTGGAACTCACTATGTAGACCAGGCTGGCCTCGGACTTGTAGAGGTCCTCCTGCCTCTGCCTTCCAGTGCCACCTTACCTGGCTTAATCACACTTTCAATATTTTAGCAAAAGGTTTCATGTATCCTATTCTGGATTTAAATTTACTATGTGTGGAAGCATTACCTTGAACTTCTGATCCTCCTGCATTCACCTTTGGAGCCATGGGATTACAAACATGCACCACCATGCCTGGTTTTGTGGTACTAAGGTTTGAAGCTAGGCCTTTGTTTGTGCTAGACAAGCACTCTGACAACTAAGCTACATCTCCCACCTGATCAAATGATATTTAAAATATCAAAACACATTCATAATGAAAAAAAATCTATCCATCCTAAATTTATCTCATTGGATTACATTGATTTCTTTCTTAATTCAAAATAACAATCCCCCTAATTCTTTTTCTGAAAATATTTATTACATCTGATTTCTGATATATTTTCAGAATCATTTCTTTGGAAAAGATGGTATTTTATTGACTACATTTTCTAATTATATTCATCTATTCACTTGTTCATCTATTTTACAAAACAAAATGTATTTTTGTTACTGTGTCACTTTAATTATTAAATGGCCTAAAGCCAGGTTGCCATAGCTAAAGCAAGGTGGAAAATAATAACCTTGACAAATCAGGGGTTGGCAAGAATCCTCTGGATAATTCCCCATCACTGCATTTGGTTTGGCAGAGGAAACAACATGCATACTGGGTTTTAGCAAGGTCAGGGCACCTCCATCTGGGCTCCCCTTAAGGCTGCTCAGTGAAGCTCAGGATTGGAGGACAATGGCATATATGTCCTGGCTCACAACATGATTGGCTTACAGGTCTCTTGAGAGATGGAGCCCAGTGGTTCTCTGTGACAGTTTAAGGTCATCCTTTTTTGATCCTTGGCTTTATAGTGCCTCTATTTCACGTTTAGGGTTCCCCCTGCCACACCCTTTGGTGTCATGGATGGAACACAGGGGATCCTGCATGCTAGGTGAACACTCTACTACTGAACCATGCCCCCAGCCCAAGGTATCAGATTTATGTGTAAATTCTGGTCTCACAGAATATAGTTGTTGAGAGCCAACCACTTATCACAGTAGACAGGCAAACAACAGGGAGCCTGACATGGTTATATTGTGGCCTTGATTGGTGGTACACAGTGGCTTGGCCTAGCGAGTGCCATGACCTCTGAAAGAAACCGTTTTTCAAGGTGATGCTATGTCTGGCTGAAGGTTTCTCCTTGCACCAGCTCAGACACATTTGCTCAGATAGTAGTTGGAAGCCTCTGAGAAACAAGACTACAGCCAGCACTCTGTGGTCTAGGTTTCTGGCTCTGCAGCTGCCTAGGCAGCAGCTCTTCTCTAGTTGCCGGTGCTGCCAGCTGCAAAACCTGAACTGGATTTCCATCTTAGACCTGGCTTAAGGCAAAATTGGGCTTTTCTGTAGTAGGAAACGTTTGTGAGGTATTGATTCAGGGACTGAGAATATTAACTTCTGAAGTTAGTGAGTGATCTTTGAAGCGTCATCCTGTGACATTGTTCTCAAATCTTAAGGTCCTTTCCTCAAAGTAATTCTTTCAAACTTCCCCGAGAATTCATTTGGGGAAGTATAGATCAGCCATCCAATTCTGAGTCTATGGAGTGTACTCTGTTCACAGAGGTAGAATCTGGAGCATAAAGATGGCAGCAAGGAGTCACAGCTCTGAGAGAACAGTGGCATGTTGGACAGGAAATTTCTTGGTGTTCTGCCAGACCTAAGATTTGTACTCTGGGTAGACACAGCAACAAGTGAAAGGCTTAGCAGTAAGTGCCACTTGAGAGCTAGAGATCCAGTTTCCCAGCCAGGGATATCCTTCCAGGGCCTACCTCCAAAGTTATTATTTCTTGCTTTCTGAACATGACAGAGACCATAGAGTAAGATTACTCATCTCCAGTGAACAGTTGAGAAAGCCAAGTCTCCATGTAGCTATGAAACACCTCACAAGGCCCTTGAGAAGCCTCAGAGAGATCTAGTAATGGGGCCAATGTCTTTACAGCAGCAGTTTTCAACCTGTGGATAGCGACCCTTGTTGATCATAGAACAACCATTTCACAGGGGTTGCCTAAGACCATCAGAAAACACAGATATTTACCTTACAGTTCATAAATTAGAAAAAATTACAGTTAAGAAGAAGCAACAAAATAATTATATGGTTGGAGGTCACCACAGCATGAGGAAATGTATTAAATGTTTGCAGCGCTAGGAAAGTTGAGAACCACTGCTCTAGATGTTTTGATCTCTAGCTATCTCTGCATAAAAGGCAGAAAACAGCTGATCTAGGGAGCCATCCAATGGCTTCAGGGCTCACTTTGTACCTGTGATCCCTAGCTTTTCTATTGTCTATTGATTCCTCAGGTTTCCCCCCAAACCTTAGTGAAAGTTCAGATGCATCTTTCTTTCCACCTTAGAAACAATGACCTCCAACTACTACCACAGCAGGAAAATCACAAGAAGAAAATCTTCAAAAAGAGTTGCATGGTGGCATGGGCCTGTAATCCCAGCACTTGCGGAGGCAGAGACAGGTGGATCTCTGTGTGTTTGAGGCAAACCTGGTCTACAAAGTAAGTCCAGAACAGCCAGAGCTACAGAAAGAAACCCAGTTTTGGAAAAAAAAAATAGTGAGACCCTGTCTTTAAAAAAGAAAGAAAGAAAGAGAAACAAACAAAAAAATGTTGTTTATTTGCTTTTGTTTTTAGTTTGAAAGAATCCATTCTTATAGAGTAAGTGTGAGAAGAATAATTCACGGAACTCCTTAAGCCTTTATGTAAGTCACTGATCTTTAATTGATTCCTTCTTCTCTGACCCCCTCTCTTCCCCATTTTATGTCTTCTCTACCATTCAACTTTCCTTTTCCTCCTGTTCTCTTCCCCACTCTCTCCACCCAGTTTTTCCCACAGATGTGTTCACAATATCTTCTTATATGTGCATACATGTTTCTGTTTTAGAATAGACTTGTCATTAAACTTTCTTTGACCTTTACATAGCCATGTGCAGCTATTAACTGTAGAAAATGTAATATTGGCTTAATATGTTTCACTGATCCATAGCAAATACTCTAGTTGTGTCTCTTACTAACAAGTCTTGACAATTCACAAGCTAGTTCTGGATTCCACATTACCTTTCGTTTTCCTGTCTCTTTTTTCCTGTCTTTAATCCAGAGCAGAGCACAAGACTTTGTTATTCTTGTAGGGCTGCCATTTTTGAAGAATGCTGATCAATTATTAATTTCTCTTGTGTGTTCTTATGCTTTCCTTACTGTCTGCTCATTTTTGACTGAAATGCTATGTAAATGATGCAGCTTGCATCGTTCCAGAAACCATATCAGCATTTGTACATCTTGTTGAGGTCAAGCTTGAGCACTTAGTTGATGTATTGTCTGTATAGTCATTTATGGCATCTATAGCTAACATATATTATTTGTTAATAACAAACATATAATTTTCATATGTAAATATCTGATTCCTCATCAATTTCTCTTCACCTAGTTTGAGAATTAATGAATGATTCTTGTTTTAACAATGATTTGTTATAAAGGCATCATCTTCATCCCTTCTATATTTGTTAGTCCAAGATAATCTTTGCCAAGGTTAGTAGGCAAGCTCATGGAAAGGGAAGATATTGATTCATCCTGGTGTGTTGTGGGTACATATTTGAACACAGGCAACTCATTCTAGAAACACTTTTTGTTTACCAGGTGATTTTGACCAACTTTTTAAATGCCCTACAACAAAGGGGGAATTTAGTTTGCGTATGTTATAATTTACTTTTGTGGCATCTTCTGGAGAATTGCACCTGGATCTTTTATACAGCGTTACTCAACAGAAACTTGCTTATAATGATAATGATAATAATCATACCTTGCTACCACCTAAGCCCTGCTCCAAGGAAGGGGAGGAAGTTAGAGAAATGGAAGAGATTCTAACAGGGATGGTTGGACTAAAAGGAGCAACTCACTATGGGAAACAGCCAAGTTAAGTAAAAGGTGGATTTCCAAGAATGTTCCAAAATGCTTGTGTGGGCGTTCTTTTTTGGAAGACTGAAGTAGTAAATTCATTGGAACTTAAGAAAAAAAAATTTCATTCAAAGTGAATCCTTCAGCAGGCAAAAGGGTTGAATGGGTAAAAGCTCTTGCCTTGCAAGCCTGATGATCCAAGTTCAATCTTCCAGGACCCCAAGATGGAAGGAGATAACTGAGTTTTGAACATTGTCATCTGATTCCTCAAACATACCATGGCATGTATATACCCCCCCAAACACACGCATGCACGTGCATACACACACACACACACACACACACACACACACACACACACACACACACGAAAAAGAAAGAAAAAAAGAGAAAGAGGAGATATTTAAAAGGAAGTAAAAAAAATAAACCCCTAACCATTTTCTAGTTTGTTCCTTCTTGTGTATTTCTTATAAACATTTACCACCATTTATTTCTTCTGGAAAGAGTAGCTTCTGATTATTGTTTTGAATTTGTTACAGCCCACAGTAGGAACAAAGGACATTTCTCAGTTGTTATATATTGCCCTTTCTCTGGTTGATAAGAGTCTCATTAAGGTAACTGTTTCAACCAAAGCTGTTTTTAGCAAAAATTGCAAGTGGACTTGAAAGAAAAAAAAAAGCCTTTTTAATTTCATCTATTTATTTATTTATTTATTTATTTATTTATTTATTTATTTATTTATTTATTTATTTTAATGAAGCCTGCAAATGGACAAATGCCAGTTCTTAAGTGATGAGTGAGTTAGAGTGATGCATTGCTACTTTCTTTGAATGTGCCTGTGTCTATAACACAGAAGAGAAAAGGGAAAGAGAGATGAAGTACATGTTTGAATATTTTCAGGAATTCTATAGTGGAACTCTTAGAGATACAAAGACATTGGAAAGAAAAAGCAGAACTCACACTCTGAATGTTATACTTTTTCTGGCAAACAAACTAGCCCAAAACTTAGTGGCTGAAAACAACACAGACTTATCTACTCTCTGGTTGGACTGGGTGGCTGATTGAGTCTGAGAGAGACCAGGCCAATCTTTTTTTTTTTCCTTTCTTTTTTTTAACTTAAAAAATATTATTATCATTTATTACAATTTATTTAATTTGTATCCCAGCTGTAGTACCCTCCCTCATCTCCTCCCAGTCCTACCCACCCTCCCTCTTCTACCCCATGACCTTCCCCTAGTTCACTGATAGGGAAAGTCTTCCTACCCCCCTCTCTAACCTTAGCCTATCAGGTCTCATCAGGGCTGGTTGCATTATCTTCCTCTGTGGCCTGGCAAGGCTGTACCCCTTTCCAGAGGGAGGTGATCAGAGAGCCAGCCACTGAGTTCATGCCATAGAAAGTCCCTCCTCCCCTTACTAGAGACCCCACATGAAGACTGAGTCTACAGGGTACATATGAGCTGGGGTTTAAGTCCTCTCCATATATTGTCCTTGGTTTGGGTATCATTCTCTTCAGGACCCCTAGGCCTCAGTTTTTATGGCTCTGTTGGTCTCCTTTTGGAGTTCTTATCTCCTCAAGGTCTTTCTTTCTCCCCCTTCTTTCATAAGATTACCTCCACTCTCCCCAAAGTTTGGCTATGGTGGGAATGTAACCTTGTACAACCACTTTGGAAATCAATCTGGCACTTTTCTCAGAAAATTAGGAATAGTGCTACCTCAAGATCCAGCTATACCACTCCTTGGCATATATCCAAAATATGCTCAAGTATACAACAAGAACATTTGCTCAATCATGTTTGTTGCAGCTCTATTCGTAATAACCAGAATCTGGAAACACTTAGATGTACCTCAATAGAGGAATGGATACAGAAAGTGTGATACATTTACACAATGGAATACTACCCCTTGTCTTTACAAGGAAATCATGAAATTTATAAGCAAATGGTAGAAAAGATCATCTTGAGTGAGGTAACCCAGAAGCAGAAAGACACACATGGTATATACTCTCTCATAAATGGATATTAGACATATAATGTAGGATAAACATACTAAAATCTGTACACCTTAAGAAGCTAAACAAGGAAGACCCTAGTGAAAATGCTCAATTTTCATTCAGAAGGGCAAACACGATAGACATCGGAAGCAGGAGACGACAAGGAACAGGACAGGAGCCTACACAGACAGCCTCTGAAAGACTCTACTGATCGAGGTATCGAAGCAGAGACTGAGACTCACAGCCAGGCCACTCGTGACTGGGCTTGCTCGTATGTCCAGAGTTAGCCATTGGAGCAGTCAGCAATTAACTGATGTAGATTGCATGTTACTCCTGGAGATGTGCTCTTATTTTCCAGCAGGTTAGTCTGACCTCATACGTGTGGTGGTCACGGGATTACAAGCATGTGAGGAGAAGGGTGCAAACACTTCGGACACTCAGGGTGAAAACTCTGGCAGTCATCACTTCTGCTACATCACGGTGGCCAAAGCAAGTCATGGGGGCAAACCCAAATTCAAAGACTTGGGGGAACAAACTCTATTTTGACAGGAGAACCTGCATGGTCTCATTTCAAAAGAGTAGAGATACCAAGAGAGGTTTTTTTTTTTTTTTCAAGATTTATTTATTTATTTATTTATATGTATATGAGTACTC
Source organism: Psammomys obesus (assembly GCF_907164565.1). Classification (NCBI taxonomy): domain Eukaryota; kingdom Metazoa; phylum Chordata; class Mammalia; order Rodentia; family Muridae; genus Psammomys; species Psammomys obesus. The sequence continues at coordinate 3,224,691 of NW_026592776.1, read as the reverse complement.
TATCTGCATGTACACCTGCAGAACAGAGCATCAGATCATGTTATAGATGGTTGTGAGTCACCATGTGGTGGCTGGGAATTGAAATCAGGACCTCTGGGGGAGCAGCAAGTACTTTTCACCACTGAGCTATTTCTCCAGCCCCAAGGAGAGGAATTTAGATTGGCACCATCTTTATAGCTTAGCATAGAGACTAATTCAATATGTAGCTGGCTATTAACTTTACCAACATTTTCGGTATGGAAGAATAAGTAGAATAGAAGAAAACTGGCACAGATACTTCATAATTACAGAAGTTATAACAAGAGTCCAGCCTGGATTCAGCAAGCTAATCTATGTAAATTGCTTCGAGACAGCATACAGTACATGCTCTATGAAGTTGATGATGTTCATATCACATGTGAGTATGCCATACTGAGGTCTGCAACCTTACATAGAAAATGAGGAAAGCTTCCAGAAAATAGCTCACGAAGTAAAGGTTTTGTCCATAAGCTCTCTTTGATTGAAAACAAACAAACAAACAAACAAACAAACAAACAAACATCTGGAGCACAAGGATCAGCCATTTTCCTTTTAGGAGCCAAAGGTTGAAAGATGTATCCAAGTTTGCCTTCTCTGACAGGTTCACCCTGTTGGGCTTGTTTCTGAGGTTAGATCACAGCTTGATGGGTTGTTGCTAAGGTGGAGTCTTTAATAAAGAGGGTACTGAGGTGTGAAGAGATTTTTCTCAAGACTTCTTTGTTTATTTACCTAGGCTTTATTAAGTGCATCAGAATTTCAGAGGCAGTTCTGTTTCGTCTTTTGTTGTGTGATGAAAACAACACTTATCTTTCCTGAGGCTGATGGGGCACCTCAGTGCACTGCCAGCATCCTGAAGTCAGCCTCTGCAAGACACCTCAAGGGAGCTGGCCATTGCCAAGTGCCCTTAAAAATTGTACCAAACCTGCTGAATGGAAACTTTTTCATCCTCTTTCTATCTATACTTCTCTGTCTCCTTTCATTTTACTTTACTATGACCTCCCTTTCTCTTTTTGTGCAAAACCACTCTGGGGTGGGGAACAATAAATACCAAGAGAGGGAGGGGGAGAGAGAGGGAGGGAGAGAGAGAGAGAGAAAGAGAGAGAGAGAGAGAGAGAGAGAGCTCCTTTTGCTTTAATCACTTGAGGCTCCTACCTTGCTGACAGCAAGTTTTGTTATTCTTTAAGTTTAAGGAAAAGAACTTTCAGGCTTGACTTTTTTTTTTTTTTGATCCCCCTGCTTTGAATTCTTAAAGTCAGTTTGATAAGATATCTGAGAAACCACAAGACGCTCCCTTTTTAATAGGCATCACTGCCCCTTTGGCCTGCTTATAAAGGCCCTGAGTCCTTCAAAGAGACCCATAATCATGAGGAGTTCTTGATGTGGATCACTCCACCCACTGGGCTTATCTGCAAGCTGAATTTGATGTTGCTAGTAGGAGTTGTGGCCTGTTCCTCCTTGCTGAGCTTCTGTTCTTGAGTCTGTAATTCTCCCCTTCATTCCTTTCCACTCTCAATCTCAGCCCCTGATTAACTGGAGCTTGGTGACTTGTTCTCCTGTTTTCTCTTGTTCCTGGCTTTGCCTATGGCAAGTTTGGGAAGGAGTGATCCTGCTTCCTCCTCCAGGCGACATGCAGTAATGCCTGGAGACATTTTGATTGATACCATTGGGGTACAGGCCATAGAGGACAGAGAAACCAGTGCTATTGCTAAATATCCTACAATGTCCAAGACAGTACTAAATGTGATCAGCCAGTGCCACTGTGGCAAGCCCCTTGGACTCACAAACTGCCTTTTGGTGGTGTGCCCCCACTTCCCACATGGCTCTTCCCTTCATCTTCAACACAATAGTTCTATGTCTAGCATTGGTTATATAACCCTGCCTTTAAGCAGCTAAACACACAGAATGAGGAAGTTTTTTTTTTTCTAAGCATGCTTCTAATTCTCAAATATATAAGTATGCATGGAGAACTGGGTCGTATCCACATGAGAAATAGTCATAGACTTCTGTAGTCTGGTTTACTTTGGTGACAGCCATTCTGTGCTTACTCAAGGAGGGGCTTCCTGGAAGTTCATGACTCTTCTCAAAGAAACCAGCTATCTCAGAGTGTTGACTCTTCTGCATAGATTTTGATTATGTGGCTTCTAGGTAGGACTGCTGGGTTCAAAAGAAGGGGAAAAAAATTAAAACATGCATACTTCAAATAACTCCCTAGAAATACATATTCCTCTGGGAATGCTTTGTCTTTTAGATATTTATAAATACTTGGTCTCCTTAGAATGTTTCAGCCGTTTTATTTTCCACTATCATTCTTTATAAGATCACTCGCTTAGCAATGTCCAGGAAATGGTGACTACTTGTTTTCTGTGTAACTGGAAAATACCAGGCCCTAGAAACTGAGCTGCAGGAATGTCACTTCCAAGATGCCCATATAAGGCATCTCCTTGTGGTCTTCTCAGCCTTCCGCCTAGGATCATTTGACTCAACATGAGCATTGTCAATTGAGTATCTTCTTTGTGCTTGCCATTGTTCTAGGTGTTAGAGAAGTGGCAGGGAGCACAGCAGAGGATCAGTCATTCTGGAGTTGACATGCCAGACTGAGAGCCAGACAATGCAAAATAAAGCTTTGAAAGATGTAAGGAAGCTAAGAGAAGGACAGGTGCTTGGAAGGTAAACAACATAACATCATGGAGAGGTTATAAGCAAGACCTTTGTAAGTGATGTTTTCACAGAGACCAAATGAGAGAAGCTAGTCCTGTGAGGTGTCTGGGAGAGAGCATTCCAGGCGTACAGAAGAGCAAGGGCAAAGGTCCTGAGGCAAAACATGCTTGGTGAGTTATAGGAATAGCAAGGAGGATGAAGAGTGGTAAGCCAGGGGCAAGCTGCAGGAGGTGGTGGAAGAGAGGTGAAGAGCTTGGGATACTCACCACATCATGACAGGAACTTGGGTAAGACAGATTATAAGACTGACTTGTGACAGGCCAGGAAGAAGGCAAAAATGTGTGCCATGCATCTTTACCGAACTACTCTGGAACCATGGAAAGACTGGAGGAAGCAAGGGCTGATGCAGGAGTCAGCTAGATCATCATGAGGATAATGCTGGTGCCTTGGACTTGCCTACCCTCCCAACCTTCCAGTCTATCTACAGTATAATACCTTAGTGATGGCTCCCTGTATGTAAAGGAAGTGAAAAAGATAAGAGTTTTCATTTACTGTCTGGGCAGTTGTCTTCAGTTCTATCCATTTGCAAAATATCATCATGGGTAGAATGAAAAAAATCTTCAGACCCATCCCAGATGTGGACAGGGTCTATGAACCTAAAGCTGGAGAAACAAGAACTTCAGCAGTGTCTGTATCCTCTTAGAAAGGACAGAATGAAGGCATTGAAGGTGCTCCTGTGTCCCTCCTCCTCCTCTCTCTCCTGGTTTCTTTACCCATCCTTTCAACTTCATACCACTGCTTCCCTCACTGCCACTTCTATAGTGACAACTTTGCTACCTAACACGTGGCCTCACCTCACTCTGATCAACTCTTCTTGAAATCACACTTTTATGGTTGAGACTTCCTTCCTTCCTTCCTTCCTTCCTTCCTTCCTTCCTTCCTTCCTTCCTTTCTTCCTTCTTTTCTCACGTCCTCCCTCTCTCCACCCATGCTTCCTTCTCTTTCTTTATTCCCAAGCACATCAGCAGTGGGAAAGTGGCACAGCTTGATTTCTGAGGTCCATCAGCTCTCACAGGCTGTTTGTCAGAAAGGGTGCTATGTAAGCTGAAATGCTGCTCCAATTTTCACATTATCCTTTCCTGCTGCTTGTTGAGTTATTTCATTAGAAGCCGTTGTATTTTCTAGGGAAAAACACTTTGAACAGCGGGCCTGATTTATCTGGGAACAGATGCCTTTATTATGTGTCAAAGAGCTAAAAAACAATCACTAGTGAGATGTCCGTGTGTGCACGTGTATCTGAAGAGGAAAGCAAATGCACGTATACAGAGAGTGATCAAACGAGAAACTCAGAGGGCTGTGGAAACGAGGAGGTGGCAGATGCGGCAAACGATTTGGTTCCTGCTCAGGAGCATGTATGCTTCAGTTGGCTCCAGTTTGGCTCACACTGCAATGCCTTTAGTGTCACTGAAACTGGCAGAGTGAGCAGACATGTTGTTTTTTCGGGAGAAAAATTGCTCTCCCTCCACTCTCACAGTACAGACACAGCATAAAATAGGAATGAAACCGAGGCTCCCAGCGTCCACAGAGAATTATTTATTCAACTCTTGCCATTTTGCACATTTTCGAAACATAAAAACAAAACAACAACAACAACAACAAAAAGCCAGGGAAATCATTTCTCGGTAGCTCTTAAAAAGCATGAAGGGACATTTAGGGTTTAGTTGATCCCTGGAGAGAGATTTGAAGTTTCCTTCTTAGGAGGCTTCATGTTTGGGATGACGCCATGCAGTTCCTTGGCCTGGATGTCGACTTAACCCCGCTGCAGCCTGTTCTCTTTCATTGGCTGTTTATTTTTCACTTTGGTGCCTGTATTGATGGATGCCTTTTACTTTGCTTTGACTGTGTGTACATGGACATTTTGTTGCCTGGTTACTGGCTCTTCTGTGGCAGTCAAGGGGACTTATTTTCTGCTTCCTCTGCTTTGAGACTACAGAGAGTGAAAACAAACAAACAAACAAAAAAACAAACTAAAAAGTTTCACTTTCCACTCAAACTCATAAGCTACCTCTGAGTGGAGCTAATCATTCCATTAATAGGCTAGCTCGAAGATCACTGCAAGGCTAACACCTGCAATACTGTCTGGATTCAAGTATCCTGTTCTGCTTTTCCATCCAGGCCTCTGGGTGGACTGAGTTTACTTTTTTATCTACTAATGAGGTTTCCTACCTCTGCCAGGCAAGATACCTATTCCAGGCGTTAACATAGGAAAAAAAAATGCTTAAGGAGCATACCGTATCTCAGGTTTCCGAAGGAATGATTTTTGGTCTTTTGTCGAGCACTACTGACTTTATTTGCCACTAGCAAGCAGATGACTAGTCCCTTTATTTCTCAGAATGAACAGAGTAGAGGCTTCAGACCCTTGCTCCTCAATGCAGTCTTTAGACTGAAGTATTATTCCCCAGGGAGCACATTAGAAATGCAGAACCAGGGCTGAACTGCTGCTTTAATGAACCTGAACTCGGATTTGTTGTTTGGCATGACCCCCGGGTTATTCATGTGCACAACAGTGATTCCAAAGCCCTGATCTGGCGCATCAGTGATTCTCCAACTTGTGAGTACATCAGGAAAACTGGTTTGAAAAGTTTGTTAAAACAGATTGCTGGTCTCTACTCATGAAGTTCCCAGGTGCATGGATACTGGAGATGGGCCTAAAGATCTGCGTTTCTGGCAAGTCCTTCTGCATTATTGGTGTTGTGTGCTCAGGGGGTCAATGTTCACACAGTAAAAGCAAATGGTCTAGAAGATTCCTGTTCCAGCCAGCAGTGCTCATTTCCTTTCTCTGTGTAAAGCTTCCACACCAACCCAGCTCCCTTTACCCCTTTGCCCCCATACGCTCACCATTTGCATTTCTTCTCCCCTGGGGAGACCCAGCTCCCCTTCTTTGAGAGTTTATCCCACTTACGTCACTGTGATTCTAAAATCATACCTACCTTTCTTGACCTTTCCATTTTGTTTGGCTTAGCAGCTCTGATCCAAGTGTTTTGGGTGTTCCCAGGTAGATCACAAGAACCTTTCCTCAGTGGCCTCTCTCTTTCTCACACCCGCGGTCTAACCTATTATCTTCTCAGGTATCCTTCAGCTTTCTTCCACCTATCCTGACCTGATCTTTGTGACCTAAGTCTCCATCTTCTTCTATAGGTATCCTCAAAATGGTTTCCTTATGGTCTCTCTTGACTTTATTATTTTATTAATTACTATTATTGTTATTGTTGTTTGTGGTGCATGTATCCCATGTTGTATGTGTAGAGACCAGACAGAAGAAAACTTTGTGGAGTGGGCTCTCTCCTTCCACCTTTCTGTGGGCTCTGAGGATTACTAAGCCTATAAAGCAGAGTCCTTTATCTGCTGAGCTGTCTCACTGACCCCTCTCTTGACTTTGTTCAGACTCATGCACCATTCAAGATGAGTGACCCTTTTAGGACGTCCTTATCATTTCCTTCTCCCCTTCACTCATTGACTTTCTCAGACAATCCTGAGATGATTCTGAAGGCATCCTGGCTATCCTGCCTGGGACTCTAGCATCATTTCTGCTGCCCTCCCATGTTTCCTGTCCCAGCTACTCCTGTCTCCTTTGAAGCACCTGCCTGAGCTTAGACACTTAGCAGGACCACCTCACTTCCTCAGTACCACAACATCCTTCCTCACTGAGCTTTCCTAGATAGCATTGCCCTGACCTTCTCCAGTCAGTGAAATTTCTTTGTTGTTGATCTGCTTTCTTATTCCCACAGTCCTCTAGGCCTTTGTAGTTACACATTAAAAGTGTGACAACTAGATCAGTGTCTGTCTATTTTCCTTAACTATAAATTTTGCAAGGACTTGATTCATGTGTGTTGAAATTTTAAGAGAAAATGTGTGTGTAGGAGGGTTGATTATGTGCACATGAGTGTAGCTGCTCATGGAGGCCAAAAGAGGACATCATAACTCCTGGAACCAGATAAAGGTGGTTGTGAGTTACGTGAAATGGGTTCTGGGTACTGAACTCTGCTTCTCTGGCAGAGCACCAGTCTTCTTAGCAACTGAACCATTTCTCCAGCCCCTGATTCATTTCTACACACCTCTGCATCTCTAAGAGCTGGAATTTAGAATTTACATAATACATATTTGTTGATGAAACTGGTGGGAATGCTTCAAATTCTATGCCTTGATGCACAAAGCAGCAAGACCTAGGCAGAGAGAGTGTAGAGAACTAAAAGTCTCTTAAAATATGTCAGAAAATGACTCTTTTCTAAAGCTTTAGCAACTACTTTAAAATGCCTTAAATACATAAGAATTTGACTCCAAGTGTCTTGATAATTGGTAGCATAAATTGGCCCTGGAGGTCAGGAAGGCTGCTTTACTCTGGGTTTAATTAGGACAAGAGGAAGGAAGTAATTTCTATGTAAATGTACCAATCCACCAACCCACACTTCTTCAGCTTTGAAAATATGGCAGGCACCAGATCTGAACCCTAGGAAGCATAGATGCATGATGTAGCACCTGCCCTTGAAGGGAAGGGGGGTGGGAGGCAAGTGAAAGAAAGACCCCCAGAAAGCTTAATAGCAGTATTCAGTAGCAGTGCAGACAACGGTAGCAGGAGTGGGCTGTGGGTTCAACAGAAACCTCTCTTCATTGTGTATTTTGAAGCCTTCCTCCCTTTCAATGACAGAGTGAGTTCTGGACATGAGCTAGCAATCTGATACATCCTCTACAAAGCATCTTTGAAGCGAGGGTTAAACCTTGGATCTTCTGTGAAATGTCAGTGTTTTAGTAGAATTCAGGAGAAAGAATGGGGTTCGTCCTCAGGGGGACTGACTTACTCTAGTTTGTGTTATTGTCTCACAGGATTCTCCAGCTGCCCATGTTGGAAACCTTTATAATAAACTTAATAATAATAATAAACTTAATAATCTACACTTTATGGCTCCCTTCTCTATTTCATTTCTCCACTGCCTCCTGCCATGCTTCTTGGAATCATATGCCAAACAATGTACTAATTGCATTGAATTTTCATACTGGGATTGGCTTTGAAGAAAAACCATCCTAAAAAAAAAAATCAATAATGTGATTTATAGAAGCATACTATAAAAGCTGAGTTACCATTGTCTCTGATCTTGGGAAATTCTATTGCTTTCTTGTGATTTTTGTCGTCTCTGTCTCTGTCTGTCTGTTTGTCTGACTCTCTCATATATATATGGCTCATGGGGCCCAGGTGGACTATTATGATTGCCATGGGCTGGACAGTGATTTGGTCCATGGGATAAAATAGACATTCCAGGCCATCTGGCACTTTTAGATAAACCCACTAAAACCAGTTGAAGATACCTTTCCCTCATAATGATAAGAACTAAAAAAAAATCTCCCTAGCTGTAAATATGTTCAGGAGGCAAACCTCCTCGATTGATAATTGCTAACACATTGCTTGTGAAATCCATTCTAATCTTGATCTTTCAAGATCAGTTTATTGATCAAAAGCCTCAGATGTGGAGTAACACTTCCTTATTTAATTTTAGGAACACTGTTGACTTGTGATGCTTGATTATATGTGAGAAATAACCACTTAGTTTCTTTTTTTAAAATATTGAAAAAAAAAGTACATTTAACTTCATCCTTATACTTTCCTTGGTCAGGTTTGTCCATTCTTTTGGCAGGTCCCTCTGAATTTAATGATGAAGTTTCGAAATGTGCATATGTATGCCTTGACAGGATTTGTTTTTTTCCTAGAGCAAGCTCATCCCTCAGTAATATTGTTTCTGGTTAGGGTCACCCTGTCAGTATAGTATATAAAGTGAAAGGAAATGTTCTGGAAGATTTGCTTTGTCCTTAGCAGCGTCTGAGTTGTCATGTATTGCTGAGCCCTTTATTGTTTGCCAGTGGGGTGGCTTGAGGCAAGCACCATTTCCCTTTTGTTTCTTGTGGTAAGGTTTGAAGAGATTGATAATTTGTCTCATTCATGCCTCACACTGAATGGTTGTCTTGCAAGTAGCAAACTCCCGGTGAATGTGTGCTGCATGCATGAATCAACATGCTCACTGCATAAAACCCTCCAGAATGTCCCTTGGCAAATGATTTTCTTATCATTCCAAAAAGATACTTGGAGATCATGAGAGCATGCTTCTTTGGTATTGGATGAGCTTACTTTTTCCAGGAAGGAAAGTTTAAGTGCATTTTGAGCCTGATTTTCTAGAAGGTGATCAAATGAGAAAGGTAAACCTTCACATGAGTCAGAAACTTGTTGAAATAGCAGTGAAGACTTGCCAGATAGGAAGCGAAGCAGAGACTTCTGTCATGTCCAAGCAGAAGACATGGGGGTGTGTTTGTCTCTTCTTTCAGGCACTCTTGTGGCATTGGCTTTGAAGTAGAGTTTGCAGGAGATATTTTTGCCTGTTTGAGCTTTGGAACCAGAAAAACTGACTAGCTTAGCACCATGAGATCCACCATAAGGAGATGGTGTCTTAATCTGTACATTTGATTCCATGAGTAAAGAACAGCAAAATGGCTGTGATGGCAGATTTAAACTGGGGCAAGTCTGTGCCTCAAAGAGGGTAGGATCTCTTTGCATGAAGAAAAAGTAAAGTGAATTAGAAATCATACAACTGAAGAATACTCAGTCATGTCCACCCCTACCTAGTCTATTTCAGGCAGAAATAACGCAGAGTCTTGTTTGGTGCTCCCATTGATGGGATTCACTTATTAAAAGTCAGACCCTTTGAAGCTTAATTTCTTTCAAAGGACTCAGATGAACTTCAAGAAAGAAAGGTTTCAGGATCTCAGAAATGGAGGTGGCTTCAGCCACTGTGCTGAGTCAACTAGGTCTGGTGTGGTGGTGACTGGTGGTGGCCCCTGGGGAGGGGCGCGGGAGGGGGGCTGCATAGAGAGTTCAACAAAGGCCAGCAAAAGCAAAGGGTTTAAAAGAGGCAGCTAGGGGACTGACTGCCCTGCTCAGCTTCCTGACCGGCCAGGCTGATGTCAGAGGGTTTATTCAGATTTGAAAGCCTTTGTTTTGGGGGATTGGAGTGATTCCTAAGAGACAATGCCTGACTAGAGGCTGGGGGCACTCAATGCCTGAATTGAATTTGGGCAGTTGCTGAGCAGATGGGGATCAGAGGGGAAAACAAAAGGGAAGCTGTTCCCAGCACATCCAACAGGAAGGGAGAATTGCAGAGCCAGCTGCAGCCAGGAGGGTTTCCTGCTCCGTCTGGCTGCAGAGGCCGTTGGTGCCTGGCCCCTGTAGAAGACCAACCATCCCTAGGCAGTCTGGGGCTTAGTCCTTTTCACAGAGAGGAGAGAAGGACAGAGATGGAGGCAGATTAAGCTCCTGAACTTTTCCCTGAGCTCTGATTTCAGGAGATCTGTGTTATTACCTCATTTGCAGGCCTGTGAAGCTTCCTAGAGCCATCTAGTCTGACACCCTCTTTTCAAGGTGTCAAAACTGAGGTCTATGAAAGCCAAATGCTCTATCTGGACTTTGTCAGTGTCTTAGAATGCCTTCTTCGGAAAACAAGGGGAGCATGGAGCCCTTGGCATTGTTTAAGAGGTGATCCCCGGAAGTGGCAGTCAAGGATTGGAGAGGTGACACAGAAAACTAAGTTTGTGTTAATGAGTTCAGTTCCCAACAAGGATACCTGGGGCTCAGTCTTGCTGAGGTCCCTGGGCAACTGGGTAGAACACACTTTGTGACTTCTTTCCCAGAAAGTCAGGAAGCTAGGTGTTCATTTGCAGTCTGTCTCTTGATGCTTGTAGAAATGTGGAGTTTGCAGCATTTCTGTGCCCCAGTAGGCCAGGAAAAAAAATCCTTTCTGTCAGAGGCTCACAGGTGCATGGAGCAGGAGGTCAAGAGCATGTGTAAAGAAGGAAAGAAGTTAGGCAGAGGGATTTCCTTTTTAGCTCCTGTCAACTCTCTCCATTAGTGGGAAAGCTGATGGCTGAGAGACCAGGCAAGTTTTTCTCCTGGTGTTCAGTAACACAGAGCTAGGTTAAACCCCTTTTCCTGGCTCTACAGCAAGGGTACACATTTCTTCCCGGGAGCACATGAGATATCCAAATTGTACATATACTAATCCTTCCTTTACCCTGCTCACCCTGTCCAGCTGCTGTCTTTCTCTTTCAGCCAAGATTTGCACCTTCACACTTTATTCCAAGTAAGAGCCAGCACCCAAAACAGCTTCCAGGGGCCTACAACTGGGCACATGCCCTCTAACTCCAATCTCTTTTTATCACACACATACTGCGCCCCCTCTTGCTCATCTTCATTGCCTTCTTGTTTTATAAGCATACCATTCACAAGGTCATGTTGCTGTAAGATCTCTGTGCCTTTGCTCTTCTTGTTTCAGCTGCCTATAATGTTTGTCCCAGGCATTCAAAGGGTATGATGTTCTCTGCTTTAGGTCTCTCCTTCTGTCTTTTTTGTCAACTAGACCTACCCTCCTGACACCCCTTTTAAAACATCACAATCCCTGACTTCTCTATCTTCTTTCCCTGTCTTGTAATTCTCTGTAATCCTAAATGGTCTGAGGCCTATCAGGTAATTGATTTGTTGTTTTATGCCACATAACTGCATGTCTGCTAGGCTTCTCTAGAACATAAGCTTCACAAGGGTAGGGGCCTGTATCTCTTTCATGTACTGCTGTATCCCCAGTGCCTAGAACTGTGCCTGGCATATGCTAGAAACTATACAAAATTGTTGAATGAACAAATCAATTAACTAATTAATGGAGATCATCTGCATTTAGACAATGCTTCTTTTTTTCCCCTCTCTTCTCTGGTTCCTAAGCACAAGCTCTGGAAGTTAATGAGACATTTCTCCTGTAAAAATAAACATCCCAGGAAAGTTTCTCCTTGGTCTGTAGATAGTCCAGAGGCCTTGGATCCCAGAAGACTTTTGTTAGCAGCTCACCCACCTCTGACTCTCCTGTCCTTCTGGGCACATGGAATGTTACATACATTCTTTAGAGTAGTTTTAGCTAATGAATATTCAGTACAGAACAGAGGGTGAGTTTTTAGTTTGTTCCTATCACCAACCCCAGACAATACTCAAACGATGTTTGGGGTTTTAGAGCATTTGCTACCCTAGATCTCTAATCACGTGATATAGACTACTCTGCCCTAACTTTGCTTCTGTCCTGCTTTGGACATGTGATAAGCTTCTGATTTAAGGATTTTTGTTACTAAATCGTAGCTGCTTATCCTAACTAATATGATTAAGAAGTAGAGATATTACTCAGCAATGAAAAATAAGGAAATCATGAAATTTGCAGGTAAATGGTGGGACCTGGAAAGGATCATCCTGAGTGAGTTGACCCAGAAGCAAAAAGACACTCACGGTATATACTCACTCATATAAACATACAATATAGAATAAACCCACTAAAAGCTGTACATCTAAACAAACTAAGCAAAAGAGAGGACCCTAACTAAAATGTTCAATCCCCATCCTGAAAGGCAAAGAGGATGGACATCAGAAGAAAACGAAAATAGGAAACAACCTAGGAACCCGCTACAGAGGGCCTCTGAAAGCCAGAAGAAAACAGGAAACCACCTTGAAACCTGCCACAGAGGGCCTCTGAAAGCTTCTGCAGTATAGACTGTCAAAGCAGATGCTGAGCCTGATGGCCAACTGATGGGCAGAGTGAATGGAATTTTGTGTAAGAAGTGGGAAATAGTAAGAGCTGGAGGGAACGGGAACTCCACAAGCAGAGCAACAGAACAAGATAATTTGAACACAGGAACTTCCCAGAGACTCATACTCCAACCAAGGACTATTCGTGGAGATGACCTGGAACCCCTGCACAGGTGTAGCCCATGGCAGTTCAGTGTCCAAGTGGGTTCCATAGTAATGGGAAGAGGGACTGCCTCTGACATAATCTGATTGGCCTGCTCGTTGATCACTTCCCCCTGAGGGGGGAGCAGCCTTACCAGGCCACAGTAGAGGACAATGCAGCCACTTTTGATGAGAACTGATAGACTAAGATCAGAAAGAAGAGGAGAACCTCCCCTATCAGTGGACTTGGGGAGTGGCATGCATGCAGAAAGGGGAGGGAGGGTGGGATCGGCAGGGGAGGAGGGAGGGGCTTATGGGGGTATACAAAATGAATAAAGTGTAATTAATAAAAAAATAATAATAAAAGATTAAAAAAAAGAAGTAGAGATATTGATATGCATAACCCCTTCCTTGAGCCCATTGTTCTCTCACTCATTAACACTATTTGTATCATGGGGCATTTGTTCAATGTAGAATATATATGTGCTCACATGTACATGATTATTCCCACTTTAACTTATGACTTCCTTAGTAGCCTTATGAAAGAGTTGTTCTTAACTTAGTCTCTCTCATACACGTAATACCTCAGCCAGGCAGACACAGAATGCTGCTGTTACAGTCAGATGGGAGAGCAATTTCTTCAACAAGGACTCTCAAGGGGTTCTTGGCAAGTTCAGGCCTTAACTTAAGTTCTTTTGAATGCAGAAATTTACCACCAGGAAAAGGCAGGCATGATTGTGAGCGATAACGGAAGAAAACTTCAACAGGTGTGGGTCAGGAGAATTAGATGTGAGCTCTGAGTCTAAACAGCTGGTGACTTCGATACATAAGAAGGGTAGCATGTCAGGATGATAGAGAAGAAAATGCAATCAGACCAAGGCTGCCAGGCACCAGATTTTCAGGTGGCAAGAGAGCTGGCACAACAAAATGGCAATATTGAGATACAGATCCTCGCGCTCGGCTTTCCAAAGAGCTTTGGGAAAGTAATGTCATTTCTCAGAACCCTGGTTGGGCATTTTCCACAAAGCCATAGATAATGATCATCACCCCTGTTCTAAGAGCTTACACTGATTGATGTTGACTTTGTGCCCCTGGGATCCGGATAACCTTCTCCACACTGCCGTGCGCGGGAGATGGAGGCTGTTGTTATCCCTGCTTCATAGATGAGGAATGGGGGCACTGAAGTGTTAAAGAGCGTGTGCGTAGTCAAGCGGCAGCACTGGGGTTCCAATCAAGACAGTCCGACTTCAGAGCTAGATTGGAAAGTAACTACTTCCTGTTGTAAGATTTTTTCAAGACGTCCAAGAGGATTTGGCGACGTGGCTTTGGTTCTCCTTCGAAAGGAGGGTTAGTTGTACCTTCCCCATTCCTCAGAGATCCACTGGAAAGATGCCCTGTTTAAGAGGTTGGTGGGAATAGAGGTAGTGGCATTGCCTATTACACAGCGCAGTGCTCATGGCCAGAGATACTGATAATAGTAATGATGAGTCAAGTCACCGGCAGCACTATTGCAAAGAAAGTGTTTTGTTCAGGGCACTTAGAATTCTTTGATGATGTCACACCCACTCCATCTTTATGGATGTTCAGTGACCGGAGCCCGAAGCTCATCTTTTCAGAGCTGTCTTTGTGCTATACGATTTGCTTTGCTCACGCTCGGGCAGGAGCCCAACATAGCTGAATTTGCATCTACATGAATGAAGGAATCTCTCTCTCTTTTTCTCTCTCTCTGTCTCTCCTTCTCTTTCTGTCTCTCTCCCTTCCTCTTTCTCTCTATCCATCCCTTCTTCTTTCTCCCTCTCTCCTTAGTCAAAAATTAATGAGTAGATAGAAGAGCCAATCCCCTTACTTCAAACTGAGGCAACTCTGAGACTCTCTCACACTGCAGAGTTCCCCTTAAAACCACAGGGAGATCTACTTGAGATCTCAGTCCCTCACCTAGCTTTGCTTACTCTCTCTCTTCCACGTGGATCTCTTTTGTACAACTCTCTTCACTAACTAGGAAGGGTTACAAAAACTCTACCCTCTCATCTCAGTTTCACTTGAAAAGTGTGAGTAAAGGAGACATTGCAAAGCAAACATGTAGGGCCACCTAAAGCCTTGAAAAAGGCCTGGCAAAAGGGATGTGGTCTTATTGGCGGAGCCAGCCATGGTCTGAGATTCTTGATGTCCATTATGAAGTTGATCCTTCTGCAGGTTGCCTGTATCACAACTTCTGCTAATATTGTTTTTTGAAACACCCCACAGAGAGTCTGCCAGGATTCTATGTTCTTGCACACCTGACCCTAGGTCATGAGAAGTGGTTTTTAACGTTTTTTTGTTTTTCCATTCCTCTGATGGCAAAGCATCCCACAGCATAGATTGGCAACACTGCCAGACTTTGGCGCTCACTCCTTCCTGGCAATGGCCCCTGCCAGCAGGGACAGAGAAAGTTCCAAGGATGCTATTGGGGCTGTGCCAAGTAGTTCCACTGCAGGAGTGGCCTGAGGATGTTTGAACCTGCCTGTGTATCATTACTAGTAATGCCTAAGATGCTGGAGGGAGTTGGCAATTTCCTTACAGTTTCTTTCCTCTGATCAGTTGTGGCTTGCCGTATCTACCTCAGAAGTATTCATTATTCAGATATCTGAATCTAGGGAGGGGGAGCTGCTATAGAGAGAGGAGTGAGGGAAAAGCAGGAGGTGTATATATTTTGCTTCAAACCTGTGTTTCAAGGTCAGGTTTCATCATTTCCAGGCTAGGTGACCTTACATAAGTTCTGTAATTGTTCTAAGCTTCAGTTTCCTTTCTATGATATATATCACAATTGTGTGGTGGCTGTGACTAAAGGAGAGATGAATATAAGCATTGTCTCTGGCATGAGAATATATCCAATTAATGTTAGATGTTCTTGTACATTGTCTTGAACAACATCATCATGTGTACTTGTACACTCTGAGCAAGTGATATAAACCAGTGTTTTTCAAATGTTAGTGTATATAACAATTATCCGGAGAACAGGTCAAACCAGTTTTCTGAGTTTCACTCTTAGTATTTCTGATTCAGAAAGTCTTTCTTTCTTTCTTTCTTTCTTTCTTTCTTTCTTTCTTTCTTTCTTTCTTTCTTTCTTTCTTTCTTTCTTCTGAGACAGGATCTCAATATTGTAACCTTAGCTGGCTGGGAACTCACTGTGTAAGCCAGGCTGACCTTGAACTCATAGAGATTTGTCTGCTTCTGCCTAGGATTGATTACAGGTATGTACCCACTGACACTCCCACTTCAGAAGGTCTACATTTCTAATAAGCACCCTAGTGATGTTGGTTCATGGCTCCCTCTTTTGGTAGTACTGCTGTAAGGTATAGAACAACATATTTCTGCAGCAGCTCTTCTGATGTATTTGAGGAAATTGTACACTGCAGTTCATTTTAGCTCATGCCACAGGCTCCATATAAAGTCACATGACTTTTACCTGCCTGCAACTCCAGCTCCATTCATTTCAGAATTAATGCTCAATATCAGCCTAAGCATTGGTAAGACAAGAAAGCAGAAACTATTGTCTAGAAATAAAAATGTGCCACAGATATGTATAAGGCCTCAAGTTTCTCTGAATACTCCCTAGAAGTCAGAGCATTTTCTAGGCACAGAAAAATGGAGGTTCTCCCTTTTCCAGGAAGCATCTGGAGCTGATGGAAGAGAGCTATCCTTTTTGCTTATCCATAGAATAGAGCTTGTGCAGAGAAGAAAATAAGGATGCTTCAAAAATACTCCCTAGGCAGTTCTTGGTATTTTCATAGTTATAAGACATGAAATCAACTGTGATTATTATCAAAAACAAGGGTCTTTATTTTCTGCAACCCTTCAAGTTTTCCTTCTGCCTTCTTATGTCTATGTCATTTTTCAGATTTTGCTCTCTTTTCCATGCCACACAACCCCCCATTTCTTAAAGTACCCAAGGCTCCTTTACACTGAATTGAGTAGACTCTGGGAGTTCCTGGGTTTGAGTTTTCTTGAGGCCAAAATGTAATAGAGGGCTAGAGGTACAGGGCATAAAAACAATCATGGTTTCTTTTTTTAAACATTCTTCTACATCTTCCAACTTTTATAAACCTAGATATTATTTTCTTTCAATCATATTTTATCTTAGCCAAGTGGACATAATGCTAAATGTTTTTGTGTATGATACATTGAATTCTTGCCATAGATTGAGGAAAAGTAGAACTGTCCCAATTTTATACATGAAGAAATGAAGGTATATACAAAGACCTAAGTTAATTTGTTCAAGGTTGCAGAGGTAGGGAGGAACAGACACAGGATCCACATATAATATTTGGGAATCATTTTCAACCATGTTCTCAAGCATGTGAAAAATATAAACATGCAAAATTTCTAAAGGGGAGTGGATGAACATTTTGACTTATATGACAAACATGGATATTTTATTCTGCTGGGCATAGTGATACACACCATTAATCTCACAGTTGGAGGTCAGAGACAAGTGGATCCCTGCGAGGCTGGCCTTTTCTGCATAGTGAGTTCCAGGACAGCCAGGGCGATGTAGAGAGACCCTGTCTCAAAAAGCAAAAAGCAAACAAAACAAACAAAAAGCATGGATATTTTATTCTGTTCTAATTATATACCTAATAACTGTATGTCAATTTTATAAGATACTGTGGGGCTGGGAAGATAAGTCAGTTGTTAAAATGCTTGTCTGGAAAGCATGTGGACCAAAACCTGCTTTAGGAACCCCAAGTATTGTAATACACACTTTTAATCCTAGTTCTGGTGAGGCAGAGACAGGCAAAATCCTGATGCTGTCCTTCCTGGAGAGTTGTGGACCAATGAGAGACTCTACCTCAAAAGTAAAAAAGTCAACTCCATCTTAGGAGTGACATTTGAGGTTGTTCTTGGCATCAACACATACTAGAATATAAACATACATTAATGTACACACACACACAAACATGAACACACACAAGAGTGCACTAACATAAAATAATTTGTTGATATGAAAAAATACTTAGCTCAGGATCTTTCCTCCAAGTACACTGTCTAAAGTCTTCCTAGGCACGTGATCTTTTGTTGATTTTTTTTTCTGTAAATTGTTCCATGAGCACAAACTGCACGAGCTTGTCAATTTAGCTAATCATTTAGCTAATCATGTGCTTACCTGCCAGAGGACCCTAATGTTGCTGATTCCATTCTCTGGACAAAGGATTCCTTGTAGTCATGTGTTCTCAGTGGACAGAGACTTGCTGTCAGGTTCAGAAGGCTTTACCCTTTGAACTATTTCTCTAGTTGTTGGAATTAGCTTCTGCTGATCATCCACATTCCTGCTTAGCACCTCCATAACCCAATGGCTACCTTGGAGAATTTAATTGGGCAGACAAGAGATAGAATTTTTGCCCTTGGCCTCTTGGTTGATCAGTGGTGACTAACTTCTAAAGCAAATAATCCCCAGATCTCAGCAGAACAATACAATAGGCATTATTTGTTTGCTCAGCTAACAATTCTGTTTCAGCATTTTGTATTTCACCGTTTGCCAGGAAGTCCTCTACCTAGTTATTAAGAAATATTACTGTTCTGCCAGAATATTGTATTTAGTCTTCTAAATCTACCCACCCTACAGAGGAGTGTTGTGCTTGGAAAAAGTCTATGAGCTAGGCTTGGACATTGCACACACCACAGTGGGACATTTCATTGACTAGAATGCAATCTCATGGTGAAATTTATCTGCAAAGCAGACTGGGAAATGTGTTCAACTATGTTTTGAGAGAGAAAAAGAAAGAGGTCTTGCCAGGGAAGCTTGTAGATGTCCTTGCCACAGGGTCATTCATCCTTTCAATGCATATTTTTGGAGTGTCTTTTGTGTGCTAGGCTTATAGACATTGCTTGTGTCCTGTTTGCTATAGGCAAAAGGCATTTGTTCTTTCTCTAGGCCAAAACAGTATTTGGAAAGGTCCTCCTCAAAGACTAAGTAGAGGTTGATCATTACTCTTGGGAGTATTGCTAGCAGTGTCGGTCTGTATTGGGTATTTTCTGGCTCTTGGCATCTGTGCTGGCTAGTTTTATGTCAACTTGACACAAGCTAAAGTCATCTGAGAGGAGGGACCCTCAATTAAGAATATACATCCATAAGATGAGGCTGTATGCAGGCCTGTAGAGCATTAATTTTCTTAATTAGTGACTGATAACAGGAGACCAAACTCACTGTGGGTAGTACCATCCCTGGACTGGTGGTCCTGAGTTCTATAAGGAAGCAGGCTGAGCAAGCGATGAGGAGCAAGTCAGTAAGCAACAATCTTTCATGGCCTCTGCCTCAGCTCCTGCCTCCAGGTGCCTGCCGTGTTTCAGTTGCTGTCCTGACTTCCTTCAATAATGAACTGTGATGTGGAAGTGTAATCTAAATAAACCATTTCCTCCCCAACTTACATTTTGATCATGGTGTTTGATCGTAGTAATAAAAACCCTAACCAAAAAAGCATCTCATTCAAATAACTGAAGAAGCACCTACAACCAGGAAAGAAGCAAAGAATTTCTTTCAAAAGTAAAGTGAGAATACACTGGAAGGAAGTAGTAAGACCAAGTAAAATTTGCTGGGGTTTCTTTTTGTGGGTCCAGGAAAAGGAGGAGGAGGTGGTTGCTAGAGATGGAATATGGGTGATTTTCTGTCTTGATTGATAGGCTTGGGTTATGTAAGCCTTGGTTCACTGCACACATCAGTTCCCATAATACCTCTGGTTTTAATTATATGCATACTATATCAAGCATATGCATAGGGTGGTAAATAGGGAAATTTTTCTAAAGTTCACTTAGAGGATACAGTTTCTCTTACTATGCATGAACCCCAAACTAGTCCAGACTGGATTGGCCACTTGCCTCTAGCTCCAGGATGTGCTTTGAGATGTGTTAAGCTACAAACGAGGAAGAAATAAGGGTTGTCTTTTGGGCTATAGGTTGGAGTGACCAACTGCTTTGTTTGAAAGTTTGTTGTGAAAAGGGTGTGTGTATAATTCAAGCCAAATGGGGCTCAAAGTTGTTAAGTTCTCCCTATGCTTGCCTGACTGAGAGGGAGCAAACAAACCTTTGTTGTCCCTCTGAATGCTGGAATTTCTATACCAGTCAGACTTCAGTCAGGAGAAGAGCATTATGCCAACCATTTTCACAGAGGATTTAACAGAAGGCACTGACCGATTAAGCAGATAGTAGAAGACTGAAAAGGCAGAAAGGCAAGAGACAGGAATTGCAGAAGAAGGTGACCATTGTTAAGGCTGAGGAAGCAAAGGGAAGAGGTTAGGGTTCTGAATTATTAGGAGTTTGGCTATAATGTATATAAGCCGCAGAGCTGTGACCTATATCTTTGAAGGAAGAAGGGGGAAGGGGAAGAGGCCGGACTAAAAATCAAGGACCAACTGGCACATAATGACAAAAGGAACAGAGACACATGAAATAGCATCTGCATCTAAAGGCAAGGAGCTGCTTCCTTCTGGGTGGAAATGAATTTACTTCTTGGAGAAAACAACGAAAGATATTGGTGATCATTAACTCTTTTGTTATCTGGATTTGTTCTGCCAACAAGCAGCCTTCTCCATATGGATCAAGGAGAAGTTCACTGTGACTGAATGGGATGAGAAAAGTATAAAATAAAATAGAACAGTCCCTGTCCATTGGTGTTTGGAGAGTCCAGATTCTTCCCTCAGGCTTGCAGGGCAAGAGGATCTGTTCCTTTTATCTGCATTAAGAATTTTGCTACAAGCACTTAACTGAACTTTTCTTCCAGTGTTGGAAGGTGGTGATTTTCTGTGAGTGGAGAAAAAGGACTCTGCACTATGAACTGCATGTATTGTTGTTGTTGTTTTTTTTTTTTTTTTCTCTTGGTATGGTAAATTTTCCAGAAGCATGACCTTATAAAACATTAACTGAGCACCTACTATGTGGTATTACCAAACCACAGGACAGACTCCATGGGTTTGAATCAGGGGCCAGTGTGTGCTCTTCTACACTGCTGCAGAAGGTCATGAATCATACTGACACCATTATTTTCATACAGTGTGCAATCATTTTGCAGGGGAGTCCTATGACCAGTTGTTTGCCTGAGGGAAGCTATATAACCTCCATGGGTCTATGTTTTCTTATCTGTAAAATGGAAAGTCAGTTTCTATTAGGTTAAAAATATAGCCAATATTTCCCGAGGACTCTCTTGGTCCCAATATCTGCAAGTTTTTAAGTTAGCACAATGGTTGTCCTTTTAACTTAGCTTCCTATTCAGTCCTGGTTTTATATACACTTATGGAGAAGTTACATCCCAAGAAACTCACTGAAAGCTTCTCTCTCTCTCCTTTTCTTTCTTTCTTTCTTTCTTTCTTTCTTTCTTTCTTTCTTTCTTTTTCTTTCTTTCTTTCTTTTTTGACACAATTTGTCTCTGTAGCCTTAGCTGTCCTGGACTTAATTTGTAGACCAGGATGGCCTCAAGCTTTCAGTAATCCTCCTGCCTCTGCCTCCCAGAGTGCTAGGATTACAACTGTGCACCACTGAGCCCGGTTCCCATGATAAGTTTCAAATGTCTTAAATGTAAAATGTGTTTAGTACAACTAACCTACCTAACATCCTAGCTTGGCAAACAGTTCTTGCTTACTGGTCGTTTCCCCTTGGGATCACATGGCTGACTAAGAGCTCTCCAGGATCATGAGAGAATATTATACCACACAGCATTACCCTGGGAAAAGACCCAAATTCACAATTCAAAGGGAAGTTTCTATTGAAAGCGTCTTGCTTTCCCACCATCATAAAACTGAAATTTTAAGTCAAACCATTGTTATTTGATTTGTCTCAGTTATGTAACCAACTATAATTTAACTTCTACTTTTTTTTTCAGTTAGACAACTATTTCATTTTATTTTTTAAATAATCTCAATTACAGCAAGTTGTGTTCATGTTCCGAGCACAGTCCTACCCATCTTTGTTTTCTTTCCGGATCTAAATACTTCAGATCAAGGAAGAAAGCACTGAGTGGTCTGGAGATGATGTGGCTCTTGCTGTGACTGGTTCAGATGTGAGTTTCCAGGGCTGGGCCTGGTGAAACATCCCTGTATTTAAGGACGTTTACCTCCCTGATGACGCACGCAGAGCCTTCTCTTTCTCACTGTGTTTAGAAGATTCTGTGCGAGGATACAGTGCTTAGAAGTTTAGCAGCCTGTGGTATTTAGATATAGTGACAGAAAATGGCCTGGAACAAAATGGAGACTCTACAGATCCAAAATCAAGGCATCGCATGGCAAGCGCCTTTTTGATAGTGAAGACTTGGAGTAGAGTCCCAAGTTGACATAAAACAGGATCATCAAACACAAAGGGGCTGTGGGCAAGTGAGACCAGTGCTCCAGATGAATCATCAGTGTGATTATTGAAAATGATGAAGATTTATAGCTGGAAAAAAAAAAAGAAGTTTAGCAGCCATATTACATCCAAGACTTTTTATCCACACCTATCTGTGCTTTTGTTTGCATCATCTCAGTCTCAGTTAACTATGGTGTGAAAACATTCTTTTCCCCCTCTTATTAAAAAATAGGTTCTTTTCCTAGGCAATATATCCTAGTTACAGTTTTCCCTCTATCAACTTCTAATTTCTCCCTATCTCTCCTCTCATCCAGACCCACTACCTTTCTGTCTCTCATTAGAAAAGAATAGGCTTCTTAGATATAACAACCAAATGTGACAGAATAAAATATAATAAGATAAAATAAAAGCCATCACATCGTGCCTAGACAAGGCAAAGCAACAAAAAGGAAAAGAACACCAAGATAATGTGCAAGGATCAGAGACCAACTCATTCACACATTCAAGAGACTCATAAAAATACTAAACTGATACACTATATTATACATACAGAAGACCTGGTGTAGACCAGTTTAGGTTCTCTGTATGCTGTTTTGGTCCCTGTAAGTTCATATGAGCTTTGCTCAGCAGGTTTAGATGGACTTATTCTTCTGGTATCGTCCATCTTCTCTCACTCTTATACTCTTTGCCTTGTCTTAAGCAGGCTTTTCTGAGCTGAGGGGAGGAATTTGATGGAGAAATTCACCTTCGTATTATAACTTCTGCTTTCTTTAGTCTTTTTTTTTTTTTTAATCTGAGTCAGGAAAATGAGGTCAAGTGTTAAAGGTAGCGGCTGTGGGAATGCAGTGGAGGTATATCTGTTATCCTTTGTTGTAATTTAGTGGCTTACAGCCACATACAATTATTCTTTGTCGTAATCCTGTTGGTCAGTTGGGCAGACCATCTGGTCTGATTTAAATCCACCAGGGTGATTTGGCCTCACTCTCGGGTGTGTGTGTGTGTGGGGGGGTGTCAGCTTCAGCAGCTGCGTTGTCTGCATCCTCTTCTCATGAAGCCTCTCATTGTCCAGGAGTCTAGCCTGGGCTTGTTCATGTGGAGGTGGGAGGTTCCCAGCAGCATGAAAAATGAATCAGGGAAGTGCTAATGCTTCTTGTCTCTGCTTGAGTTAAACTTACTTTTGTCCCCTGTAACTATAGGGGTGAAAGGGCAGCAATCTCCTTCCCTATCAGCATCAAGGGTCACATGTGAAACCTCCACAACAAAAGATGGATCAACAAGAAAATAAAATTATTTAACCAGATTTACATATTCAGGAGCCTTCAGAATGAAGAGATAGCAAGAGGGGGGAATTAACCTATTTTCATATTTGCATTCAAAGAAGGATACAAAGGTATGTGGAAAGATGACCAGGCAGAAAGAGTAGGAACTGATAAAAACAGACTGAGGGAGGAAACCCAGCAGGCCTGTCTGTTCAGATTCTTTCCTCCTCTCTGTGCACTGTTCTTTCCTCCGGGGGATGGAATGGGATCCTTTCTCCAATGGACAGGGTCTTGTGACCTACTATTAAACAAGGAAAGTCAGATAAGTTCTCAATGGCTTGCTCCAAGGTAGAAAGAAGATTAGATTAATATTTTTAGTCTTTATGGCTTGCTTTGGCAAAAGGGGTTTTTCGTTTCTATGGCCAGCCTTAGGGAAGAGAAATCCACATTTCTATTATTTGCCTGGTGCAAGAAAGAGGAACAAGAGACAGAAGGGAGGGTCAGAGAGAAACTTTGTTTTTCTTTTCCCCCAAGGCCTTCACCTGGGGTATCATTTTTCCAAGCCCCAGAAGACCAAAGACAGTTGCAAAGTCCAGCCAGAATCAGCATAGGTGGGGATGAGCAAAGGTGACATTACCAGAAGTGTGTCAGGGTCTTGCTTACTTAGAGCAGCTGGCGTGAGGCCCTAGGGTAGAGGCTGGTGAGAGGAATGGTGAGGCCACTGAGAACCAGGAAGTATGGAGAAAGAGATTTGATGATTAAGATTTTATCCCTGTGTTAGGTGCTGAGATGTCACACCTCAGTGCCATCTAACAAAAACTGCTTGAAGTCACTTACTTCTTCTTCTTCTTCTTCTTCTTCTTCTTCTTCTTCTTCTTCTTCTTCTTCTTCTTCTTCTTCTTCTTCTTCTTCTTCTTCTTCTTCTTTCTGTAGCCCATCCACTGGTCAGGTCTGCAAATCCCCAGAGTACACAGAGGCTGGGGTGAGGGTGCACTAACAGCATAAGGGAAATATATGAGTTCTTGATGTTGAGATGATCAGAGAAAAAGATGAGAATCCTGAAGGGGTAGAAATGAGAGACACACATGGATGAACATACTCCATACACATAGATCTTACATATACCTATGCTTATAAGTACATGCAATGAATCCCAATGTGTGCATGTTTGGATCCATTCACACAGGCGCACACACTCACACAGGCACATACTTGTATGCCGTGCAAGTGTGTGATCTTCCAAACAATCTCAGAGGGCTTCCAGAAACCTGTTCCAAGGGCTGTGAATTACAGAATGAAAGCCAGTCTAGACAGAGAAGAAGTAGTGGGCTGATTACTGGCTTTGGATAGAAGAATTCTTTTCTCAGTCCATCTAAGTCCATTGACTCAATGCCACTATGCTCTGTTCTACATGATTTCTGAAGTACAATTTCACACATCACATTTGTCCCATTTAAAGCAAACAATGTCGCCACATGCCTGTTTAAACTAATTTTTCCATCTCTAAGAATGCAGTTGGAGTAACAAGTTTTCCTACTAAAAACAGAATTGAGTGGGGAGTGGACAGCCTGGAAAAGGGGGAGATCTATTTTTGAAAATTGCAAGATGAGTAGACCCCTCATATGGGTGAGGCTGTACATTAGCATCAGAAAAGCAGCCTATTTCAGCCAGGGCTGGGGCCTGCCAGTTTATAGGCCAGTTCCTGTAGTGGCTGTGAATTAATAGGCTCTTTTTGATAATGTGGAAGCAAAGAAACACTGTCCTGGCCTTGCTGTTTGGGGGGTTGCATTTTTCCTGTAAGTCCTGTTTTGGTCCTGGCCACCCATTGTTACCAGCTCTTTCCATCCCTGGCACTCAGCTTTAGCAGAAATGTGGGCCTCCTCCTACTGAATGAGAAAGAAAACAAGGCTGGCAGCCCCTCCCCACAGCTCAGCTTTCCTCTTGTTTATGTTTAGAGGTTTTCAGTTGATGGGAGTGGCAGCTTCCATTCCAGCTCTCAATGGCATTACAAGCAGCTTTTTACAGCAGTGAGTGTGAGAATGTGTAGGGCAGAAAAGCCCTTCTTGTTGGCCAGAAGTGGGAGGGGGAAGGGTGGCAGCTGCTGCCATGTCCTTCACAGAAGCAGGCCTTACTTTTTATTCTCCAAGAAGCTCGGGTGATTTTTCTCTAAGGTGAAAGGACAGTTGATAGTAGCTCCAAGAAAACAGCTAGGGGTTGGGGAGGCCAGAGAATAGGAGGAGGGATGGGGAAAGACCTTACAAGGTCCCCGACCCCTGTAAAAGAACAAATGTGTTTGAA
This sequence comes from Psammomys obesus, assembly GCF_907164565.1. NCBI lineage: Eukaryota > Metazoa > Chordata > Mammalia > Rodentia > Muridae > Psammomys > Psammomys obesus. The sequence continues at coordinate 3,199,356 of NW_026592776.1, read as the reverse complement.
TGCAGCCACATGTTTGGTCTAGAGGAGCAAACTTGAATAGGATCCCTGGGTCAGAAAAAGATGTCTTTTTGAGAACCACAAAAGATTAGGAAGAAAGGCTGAATCCATTACTTGTAATGGGGAACTCAAGTTCAAATGCAGATTATTTGCACTGCTAACCAACCATGGTGATGGCGATTAATTTTCTTCTTTCCTTTTCTTCTTTCTTTCCTTCCTTTCTTTGTTTCTTTCTTTCTTGAAAAGGTCTCATATAGGCTGTGAATCCTGCAAGCTACAATAACAACTGCCCTGGCAAGATATGCCCACTGGTGAAATAGTGACATGATATGAATGCCATGGAAATAACTAACCACTTTTTTATTGGATTTATAGCCTCTTCCTCAAGACAGAACTCATTCCTGATCCTATTAACTGAGCCCCAAACCCATGACTGACTGCATCATAGTCTCCAGGAGAGAGCCTAGTACTATTATTCTGCTAAATGGATATAGTATTAAAACTGTTCTTTAAGTTCTTATCATATACCCAATGATTAGTGCATCTACCAACAGTCATCAGATATTTTTTTTTCAGTTGGTGGTGGTTAATATCACAACACACAACCGATCAACATTCAGAGACCAAAAGACTGGAGTACCCATCTGTAAATATGATATCTATACCTCATCTCTTTACACTAAGTCTCAGTGACCACAACATAAGAAGGGATGAAATGATTGTAAAAGGAAGTGATAGTAGATGACTACATCAAAATAGTTGTTGCTGGACAGAACAGGGCTGTGGGCACACATAAGCTCTTAGTGGTTGTGACCTCATGCACAATATCAAGCCAGACAAAATTCCAGCATGTATTGGAGGGAGGCTCATGAAGCCTCATCCCTTGCTGAGAAGCTGTTGGCAGTTATGGCTGCTAGAAGAGGAAGGATAAATTTCCTTTAGGGTTGTTCTGAGAGACTATTCATGCTCCAATAGATGGTTCTCTACCCATGCACATAGTCGTAGCATTAAGTGGACTCAATGGCATGTACTCAGTGGCTTTAGAACAAAAGCACATGAAATTAGGAGGGTTAAGTGAAGGGAGAATAGGAGAAGAATAGGAAAGGAGGACATGGGAAATGAATTTAATCAGAACATATTATATGCATGTTTGAAATTCTCAAACAACAAAAAATGTTTTAAACTCATGAAAATGATAAGGTACTTGATACTCTATAAACATCCAAAGACACAATGCTTTTCTGTAGTTATCCTACAGCTGTGCATTATACATACACACATGTGCTTGTACACACACACAGACACATGCCTACATACCTGTCACAGGATACTCTGAGGTTATTCCTGACCACCCACTTGACCCCTCCTTTCTGAACATTTTAAACCCTCATGGACACGGCAGTGCCTTTCAGAGACACGTCCTGAGGAAATAAATGTGGTGTTGTTTGGGTACTGCTCAAAATTGCAGAGTTAAAGATTCAGCCTGTCTTGTGTTGCACCGTGATGAATAGTCAGGCAAGATGTGGTGGCAAACATATAGATGGTTTTACCACCACTTAGCTCTCAGGCCCCCTCTGGATACTGAAGTCTGGGTCTGGTGTCCTTCTGGCCTGAGCCTGAGCCACATGGGTGCAGCCTAAAGACATGAAAGTCATCTGGCTGGGTGCGTAGGAGCCTCATTTTTTACCAGACTCATTTTGATTATCTGGTTATTAGAAAACAGTAACCACCTAAGCTGCCATTGTCTCTCCACTCTAACTGCCTCTTAATGGTCTCCTTGCTTCTACTACAACCCTTTTCTAGTCTCTCCCACATAAGACATTAGGAAAACCCTTTGAAAACAGGCCAATTCATGTACCTCTTCTGCTCAAAGCCACTCAAAGTTTACCTCTCTTAACTCTGGGTAAACAGCAAAGCCCTGGTTTTGGAGTAGACCTAAAGTCCCTGGGTGACCTGACCCTACGACATCTCATCTCACTTTCTGCTCCAGCCATAGTATCCATCCAGCTGTACCAAGTGAAGCTGGGTATGTTTTCATTCCCACCTTTCCTCTGCTTGGAACACTCACCAGATGTACATATGGCTTTCTCTGCATCATCTTCAAAACTCATTGTTCTTGAACATCTCCATCTAAAATGGCTACCCTGTAAGGCCTCAGAATCCTCCTTCTGTACAATTCTCCACATTTGTCACCATCTACCCATCTATGCTGTGTTCCTCTCTGTTTTTGTTTATTTGCCCCTCCCCCCAGGAGAATATAGCTTCTTTAAAGACACACATGCTTGTTGTTATTCAACAATGTACCTGGAACAGCCAGCTACTGGCACACAGTAGGAGCTCAGTAATTATCGTGAAAAGAACAAATGAACCCTGACTATAGAATGCTTTTCATTGTGACACCCAAACTGCTATCCAAATCCCAGGGCCTCAGCTGACCTATAACAAGCCACACTCTTCCTCTGCCCTGATAACTGAAGGAGTGGGTGAATGTCTCTAGAGGATGCTCCTATCCTGGATATCTCAGTTTCAATTCTAATCTGCTGTTTCTTGAGAGACACACTACTTGAGACAAAGATAATAAGGAGTTTCCACAGAATGTGAGACCTCTGGTCTAGTAATGCCTGTATTTGCAGCTTCACCATGATGGAAACCATCTATCCCATAATGCTAACACACAGTAGACATACAGGAGCAAGTCCCAAATGGAGTGGGGTGACTCCTCATGGTAGTCATTTCTCTTTTATGCTGCTCCAGAGCTTTTGTTGTTCCTCCACCTCTGAGGTTTCCTGCAGCTGTGGGACAAGAGGACTCTCAGGAACCATGAAGGCCTTCCATGTAAGATGCTCCAAACAGCTGCCAGCCAATTCACAGAATGCTTTATGTTATAGTATTTGGCCACTATTTATAGTGGGTGCCAGATGTTTTATATGTATCTTTAAGCTTTACAAGAATCCCTCCAGGGAAGTATTGTTATTCTTTTGTGAAGAGGTGAAATTGAGACTCAGAGATGTTACATAACTGATCCAGGGCCAAAATCAGTAATAGAACTAGGAATTACCAAGGTCAGTGTCCACTGATCATCTACCATGCTACTATCATGGCTGCTGTGCTTGGAAAGGTGGGTTTTGTACCGCACATATCCAAACATATCACAAAGGCTACCTCTGATTTGTATGAGTGCCCATAGCCACTCTGGCCATCTGCTGGAAATAGTATTTTCCTTAGAAAGAGCAATTGTCTCGGTTAGGGATGAATTTGCAGAGAATAGATAATTTGAACTCCAAGTGGGGAAATTAAATAAAATGAGGCACCGGTTTCCTTTTAGGACAAAAGAAAAGTCTGAAAATAGGTGGCTGCAGGGATTGGCCTCAGCTCAATAATGCTGAGTTTTGTGTGTCAGAAACTCTCTTGGCCTTTCCTCATGGCTCCAAGCTGGCTGCCATAACTCAAAACATTATGTATGTGTTTGAGGCAGAAAACAGGTGGAAAAGGATGCATCTATCATATCAGTTACCCTCTCCCCCTTTTTTAAAATAAAGAAGCCACAAAAACTTGCCAGAACTTTATCATAGACTTTTAAATGTTACATTGTTAAAGCTTTAAAATGGAAGGTAAGAGGCATAGAGTTGGGAAAGAGAAATCTGGGTTGGGAGAGTCTGCAATAATGCTACTATTACTAACCACATAATCAGGAATACTAACAGATTCTTTTTTCCAGAGATACAGTATTCAAACAAGATCTGAGCCAGGACTCACCAAGTAAGAATGCAGCCAGCCCTCCCCCCTCCTTGTGAGAGTTGCAGAGAGTGAGCAAGGAGATAGTTAAGAGCCCCTGTGGGCTTTTTGTCCAGGTGTCTCTGAAGCATCATTCTTGGCCTTAATGATATATTAGCAGGCAACTTGAATGAGCTTTGGATTAGGAATTTGATAACAAAGCAGATTAACTCTTCTCTCATTTCTTTCTTCCATCCCTTCATGTTGCTTTATTCTTTGTGCCAAGAAAATAGGAGAGAAAATGCTCAAATCCCACACAGGAAGCATTTGCCCTGAGTAGCGTTGATGATTCAGAGCTATGTTTTAGCCCTGCCAGCCTGAAGCAGGAAAGAGCTGGAATGATTTGATTTATTAGTGAACATGACAACAATGAGAAGATACTCTTTTCATAATCTGTAATCTGCTCCCAGGTTCCTTTTATTCTTCTTCATGTCCTGGATGGTCCAAGTGGCTGTCTTGAAATCCTTGTATGCAGGGGCTGTGAGACAACTGATTTCTTAAGTCTCATGTTCCAGTAACAAATAATTGCTGTGAGCTTCCTGGAGTGGGAACAAAAAGACAGAACCTGGTCATTTAAGACTGGGTCTCTGGAAGCCAAATGACAAACAGCAAATCTAGCACTCTGAAATTGCTATTGCTATGTGCTTCCTACGGCCAAAGGATGTTCAAGCTACATTGAGAAAGTCGATTTAGTTTGGCTGTTGTGATTGTGAATTGGGTAGCTCTTGAGTGTTTTGGGAAACTTGCCCATAGAGAGATAGGATGTTTCCCTAGGGCCTTTTGGCAGCACTCTGCAGCCCAGTGTATCCACGTTGTTTCTCTTAACCACTGAACTTTTAAAGTATGAGAGATGTTTTGTATTTGGAGAGATGGTCATCCTAGGAATTTTGTCACAGAGTTTTCTGAGCTGCTTTAGACATTTCTGCAATCCATAAGGAGACCTGGGAGGCTTTCCAGACTATAATACCTCATCTCCATTTTTTGTTATTGGGTTTTTTCAGTGCCTTTCCACAGAGCTCTTTTAAGAAATCCACATAGGCAGAGAAGACTGGGAGTATAGGCAATGAAGAGGAGATGACAGGGATGACAGGCTGAATGGAAAGGACCTGTTACGACCATCTTGAACAGTCCTAATGGAATCATCATCTACTCTGAACAGAAAAAAACAAAGCAGTGCCTTCCTCGTCCCATTTCTAGACAGTGAAAGCATTCTGGGCCAAGCATATTAGAGACAATCTTTTCCCCAGCTCGAGATCTGTGGCTTTCAACAAAACAAGGTAGAAACTGAGGAACTATGCAATGGTTGACCCAACAAAACCAGTCTTGCAGAAGCCACTGCCTGCTGACCTGTATATGCTGAGATACATAGCTGACTGAACCAAATGTCTGTCTTGTATTTGTAGCCAAGAATTTGCAACCCAACCGGAAGATTCCTGTTTATATTTGTGGTACTGTAATGAGTGTCCTTTTACCTAAGGGACAGTGCTTATGCTGACAACTGCAGTGATGTGTAATATTTTTATAATCAGAAGATTCTTCCTCCTGTTTTTTTTTTTTTTTTTTCACTGATGCTTCATGGGGCTAGAAGATGACTGTGCAGAAACTTGGAGAGAGTTAACAGTAGATGATGATTTTCCAGACATTAGGTTAGATATGTATCACATTCCATCGGGGCCTAGATATGATTTCCATGTGGTTCTAAGCATTCATCATGCTTAAGTTCCAAGACTGTGCAGATGTTTGTGTGTGTATATATGTAGCCAATTTCCTAAATAAAGGAGGACTTTTCACACTGGAGCATGGATAGATTCACACTGAAAACATATCGAGGTTACTTCATGCCATCCCTAGAAATTCAAATTCTACAGTTTGGGATGAGGCCCAAAAATTGGCATTTCTGATAAGTATACAGATGCTGGTGTTCCTGCTTGTCTGGGAACCACACTTTGACTAACAGAGGTTCAGAAGAAGTACCAGGTGTGATTAGCATTTAGCACCGATTGAGCACATCCAGATAAGAGGAACTCATATGTAATTCATATTTTCCCTTTCGAACTTAGTTCTTAACACCTACTCCTTCAATCCCTGTTTACAGGGAGTGTGACGATAACCATCTCGGAGTGTGAAGCAAGAATGCTAGGTAGTAAATTATTAACTTGGCTATCTCCACACTCCCTCCTCCACCTACACCCCAGAAGACATGGAGGGCTTGAGAAGTACATGCTAGCACTGCAGTAGCAGATAGTTTGCATTTGGAGTTATACTCTACAAAGGTCTCTAGAGGAGTAGGAACAAACAGCAGAAGAAAATTACATTTGAAATAATTTATTGTCACATGCAGGGGAGAAATCACATTTGGTCTAGATTCATGTAAAGAAAACAGAGATTAGATTTTAAAAAGTGTATTGCTGGCAAAAGAGAAGAAATTCGCCTGAATTTCTGTTGAACCTGGCCTTCAATCCCAGACTTGTATTTAAAGGGGTTTTAGGTTAACCCATGGAGAAGAATCAAGTCTGGGTTTTATTTTTAATTTTTCCTTGCTTTTGAAAATATTTCCTGGATACATAGTGGGAGTGACAGAAACATCTGGACTGGCTAGGAAAGGCTATTCCTAGAATTTTGAGTTTTTTCTGTCTAATCTATAGCAGAATGATTGAGGAGTCTTATCTGAGGCCAGAAGGTTTCTCTTGGGATTTAAGGCTAAAGCAGCCCATAGGAGGAACTGAGGGGAGTCTGGATCAAAAAGACTACATGTGGAAGGCAGGCCAGATCACCCACTTGGGAGGTGCTGTCTCCACTTCATTGCCTAAGAAGGAGACTAGGATGCACCCAAGTATCCAATTTGTGTAGAAACAAACATCCCTCTTATAGGCACTCGGAGGGAGGAAAGCAAAGAACAGCTTTCTTTCCTGTGTTCCCAGTTCTGACTCCTCACATTGGTGGGCAGAGTCACTCTGAAGACTACAGGTCTGCAAATGGAAGTGCCCAGAAGTGCGCGCGCACACACGCGCGCGCACACACACACATACACGCACACACAGGCACACAGGCACACACACACACACACACACACACACACGCACACACAGGCACACAGGCACACACACACACACACACACACGCACACACAGGCACACAGGCACACACACATCTTGCCTTCTGAAGGCATTAGCTCGGCTTGGTAGGGCTGCTGGATTGGGTTTGGAGAGCTGCCCACTGCCTAGTGACTACTTTTAGAAAATTAAAAAAAAAAAATAGTTGATCCAGGCTGACACATGAGCAAAGTTCTTATAAATAAGAGTAGCTGAAGCTATCCAGGGAAGACACTCTTTCTTTGGGAACAGAAAGCATAAAGCATGATGTTAATCTCCCCAAATACAGCAATAAAAGTGTGAAAAGTGTTAAAGGGTTGTGAAAAGGAAGATTAAGGAATTGGGGCATATTTGTCTCATCTTAAAAGATGTTATGAGAGATCTAAATGTGTTGCTTGGTCAAGAACAGATTCCAGTCTGGATGAATCAGATCTTGGAATTTCTGGCTTCTGTTTTTTTTTTTTTTCTTTCTAATATATGTCTTTAACCTTCAGATGTACACATATATGTGTAGCAAAACCCAATAAACTGTCTAGAGATGAAAAATTCTATAAGGGATAGGGGTTGGCCATTTTAGCTTGGGTTTCTCAGAAGCAAACCCTATGACAGGCTCGAGTGCAAGCAGTTCAGGAAGTGAAAGCAATGCTGGTAGGAAAAGTAAAGAACAGAGCTGGAAAAGGTAATGAAGCCAAGACAAGGCTATTGCATAAACAACCGCCATGAGCAGCTGGAGCTGGAAAACCAAGGGGAGACTCCTGAGCATGATGGTATAGAGTGCTCAGAGTCCTACCTGAGTGGGGAAAGTGCTGAGGCATTTACCTCCAACTCTCGAGCTGTTTGTCTCGACAGAGTGGAGATTTCTAATTCCATAGCATGGTTAGTCAAGCCTGTAGGCAGAGAAGACTTGCTCAGTTGTGGGGGAAAGCCAGATATAAAGATGTAGTTGGTGGCCCTTTGGAAGGAATGAGCCGTGGTCAAGACTGTGAGAAGCAAAAGGACTATCAGTTGGGAGGATGATCATGGTGGGTACCTAAAAAGGAAACAAAATGTTTATATATGTGGATAGATTGCTGGAGCAAGGAATTTTACTACTCTTATAGTCCCTAAATATTTTAACCTGTAAATAAAACCAAATGAGATATTCAAAATAATGATAAATAGTTTTACAAAACCCAGAAGATAGTGATGTGAAGCCCATGGCACATACATTCATCAAACTTAATCATGTTACACATTTACAAATCTGTGTGTTTAGCCATGTGCAGTGTTGCACCCTTGTCATCCCAGCACTCCAGGAGGCAGAGGAAGGCTCTGTTAGTTTGAGGCCAGCCTGGTCTACAAAGAGAGTCCAGGACAGCCAAGGCTACACAGAGAAACCTTGTCTCAAAAAAACAAAACCAACCAACCAAATAAATAAAAATCTGTGTATTTTACCAACTGAAAGTCACATTTAAATTTTAGAGGAAACGGGTGTGAAATTTCAGATTTTAGTTTTCAGTAGACTCCCACATTCCAACATATTTGAGATATACTTGGCTAAATTCCTATCATTCTGTCTGAGTCATGGACCAAAGGTTGAATCTTTTCTTGTAGATCTCCAGACAAAACACATTGACATGGGGCACTCGCAAATCAAACCATTGTAGGCCAGGTAGTGATTTCACAGCAAGAAAGCAAGCTCCCTCATCTTTGGTGCCATACATTGTTTGTGCTCTTGTTAGGCTCTCCTGATGTCTGTGGTATGCACTTTGTTTTCTGTGGGAAATGACTAGGAATTTTATGCCCGAGACTGTAAGAGAAGCACCTGTAATGCAGAAGGGACCATGAGAGAAAAATTTTACCCTCAAGGCCTCTTTAGTCAAACTAGCTGGGTTCACCTGCCATAGCTGACTAGGGTAAGGAGGCTAAGATGATGTGTTAAGGTAGATGTTAGGTCAAGATTGATCTCAATGCCTGGCATATGGTGAACATTTGCTAAAAGGTGGGATGGGCTGAGCAGGTTTCCTTCAGGGTACTGATAAGTCTGCGAAGAACAGAAGAAGGTAGAGATGTGGAAAGCACTGAGGAAGCTGCTGCGGCTTTTTGTTCTTTTGTGAAAAACCCAAGTCTGGAGTTTATAAACTGGACCTTTGCAGCAGAAGGGATTCCTAATGACTCTTGATTAATTGTCTTGACACTGCTAGAGAGAATGCCAGAGGTTGAAAAAGATGAAAGCCATTGAAAAAAAAAAAAAAAGGTTTGGTGACACTTCAGTCCTGTTCAAGTTTGGGAAGGAACTTTATATCATAACCACAAAAACCAGGCAGGGCCGATCAGTCACGCAAGAAGATTTTGTCATTCTCTGGGTTTGGCGTATGAGGGAAGGTTGATCGGAAAGCCAAGAAAGAAAGGGCTATGTGTGGTTTCTGTGGACGGCAAGTGTGTATGATGGGGTGGGGAAGGAAGCAAAAGAGGGAAGCTGTGTGAGCAGGGTTGGTGGCATATGGATGAGAGTCAGATTTGTTCACCCTAGAGGTATGCTTAATCTGCAAAATTTGGAACGAATGTGTGTTCTTCGAAAAGGTATGTTCTTCCAGACTCAGTGTATGTCTATATTCTAATTTACATGTATTGCCCAATATGATCTGGTCATTTAGATGCGCATTCATATACATTCATATAAAACTGAAATAATGAGAAAACCCAGAGAAGTCATACTATGGACACATAATGAGTAGAATTTTGTAAGCAAGCACAGCTGTTAAAAGCAATCACACCATTTCCTGATGAAGTCAGGACAATGGAGGCTAGGATGTGAATGACCTCTTGTCTACCTAGACCTATTTTCAGAACCTTTCCATTCATCGTACTTCAAGCCAGGCACTATGAGAATGTCCTATACATTGTAAGATGTTTAGTAGTATGTGTAACTTCATCTTATTTTTTTTAATTTTATTTTTCTCATTAGTTACATTTTGTTAATTTTGTATCCCTCATTCCCTCCCCAGTCCCACCCTCCCTCCTTCATCTCCTCCCTGCCCCTTTCCAAGTCCACTGATAGGGGAGGACCTCCTCCCCTTCCATATGACTCCGTTTTGTCCGGTAACTTCATCTTATTGTCCTACTGGATGCCAGCCATGTCTCCCCAACCCCCATTGTGTCATTCAAAAACCTTTGCAGACATTGCCAGATGTCCACAGAAGGCACGGTCCCTTCTGATTGGGAACCACTGTCTCAGATGGAGGACTGTTGCCCCCCAGAATCCTGCACTTGCTGCAGCATCCTGTGCCATTGGACGCTTTCAAATGAAAACCCTTCTATGGCTTCAGAATTTCATACAAACATTTAAATGTGTGTGGCATATGTGGTAGAACTGGCAGTGATCAGCCAGCATATTTGTCTTCCTGGGACCCTCCTTCCTCTAACAGCTGTAAACCAGAGCTTGCTTTTTCAGCATGTGTTACATTAGAATCTGTGAAATTATTTTTCTTTTTAGCCCAAATGGTCTAATATCAGCAGTTTCATAGGTTTAAACTAAACACACAGACTTCAAGAGATATACCCTGTGCACCTTCCAACAACCCCCAGATTCTTGAATGTGGAAATGTTTATTTAGGCTCATAACTCTTCTCAGCCACAGCTCTAAGGCAAGGCCGATGTTTTCCATGCAGAGCCTTGTGCCTCAAGCTAACTGAATTGCAAAATTTCCCCTTAAGATTACTTTCTCATCCCTCTGGCAAATTAAATGCAGCCATGAATTCTTCACAGTAACTCCCACTAAGAGATGGAATCTTTTTCTCCACCACATTGAATCTGGACTAACCTTTTGACTTGTTTTGAGCAACAAAGGGTGACAGATGGGGTTTGTTTAAGTTCCACAACCTGAATCTTTAAGAGGCTGTGCAGTGTTTTCTTTGTGTCTCTTAAACACTATCCAGCCGGTAGGTCTTGGCACACTCCTTGTAATCCCAGCACTCGAAAGGCAGAGGCAGGTGAATCTCTCTGACTTTGAGGCCAGCCTGTTCTACAAAGAGAGTTTCAGGACAGCCAAGGTTACACAGAGAAACATTGTTTTGAAAAACCAAACCAAACCAAACCAAACCAAACCAAACCAAACCAAACCAAACCAAACCAAACCAAACCAAACCAAACCAACAAAAGCACAGCAACAAAAAACAACCACTATCCAGAATACTGCCTTGGAAGGAAGCTTACTGGCTGATGAGCGGCTGTGTAGAAAGAGTACAAGCACCCTATTTACAGCCAGCATTACTAACTAAAACTTAAGCAGGGTCATCTTCGACTTTCAGGCCTTTCTACCCTACAGCTACTGCCAAAGTGATCCAGACAAAACTAGCAGAGGAGTCACCCAGCAAATTCACATAATCATGAGAAACGATGCTGTTACTGCTTTAACTCTCTGGATTTGAAGACAGTTTGGTATCAGTAGTAGATGGTGATGCACACACTAGGGTAGATTTCCAGGTTTTAGTTATTCACCGTAATGCAACTTCAAAGGAAGAATTGTAAAGCCATGCTCCCCTAGAGTGCTGGACTGTCGGTTAACATCTCTCACTAGTTGACTCTCATATCCTTACACTAACCTGGAAGTGGGCACTAGTAGGTCATATTCTTCAGGAAAACTACTGATTCTACATGAAAAATGAAGACATCTTAGGAGTAAAAGCTACAAAGGTTACGGTGGCTGCATTACATTATCATTACCTGTAGAGCAGCCATAGGTAGTGGGGACCTCCTATGTTCTCATGTATATACACATGTGCATCCATTTCACACTAAGGTCAACCATGACGTAATTCCTTGGTATCGTCACTCTACCTTTCCTACAGTCACAGTGTCACAGTTTGGGAACCAAGAGTGTCCTCACCAAAAAAAAAAAAAAAAAAAAAAAAAAAAGAATTGACTTTCCAACTTATAGCTTTTACTGATCATCTCTTCTGATCTCCAGAAGATGCTCAAGGATTCCTTTGTGGGGGGCAGGGCATGGAACTTGTACTGTAGTTCGCATTCTCAAAGTTATTGGTGAGTTGTTTCTTTAATGTTCTGCATACCAGCCTTCACTGGACTTTACTTACCTAGGAAAAGAAATCTGTTTATTTGTTCACAATGGCTCCAGCATGAAGCTCCAGGTTTAGTTCCTCAAGAAATCTGTTGTAGAATGAATTACTGGGAAAACAAATGAACTATGGAAACAGAGAACTAAAAGAGACCTTAAAAATTATTTATCTTCCATACTCTGCCCTGCTTAATGAGTGAGGATACTGGGATTCTAAGTGTAGTAGCATTTTTTTTTTTTATTCTTGGAAGTTTGCCTTTGAAAAGATACTTGCCACACTTCGTTATTCACAGCTTGTGACTATGGGAGAGGAAATATTAAGGATTTTTTTTCCCTCTTAGTGTCTATGGAATATGCTATACACACCCTGGACATTGGGCTCATGCTATTGAGAGCAGACTTCTGCCTACCCTGCTTGACCCTGTGGAGCTTCTAAACCAAAATGGGCAATGCGTGGGTACCAAGCCTGTCTCTGACTTACATTATTATTTTTTTAAAGATTTATTTATTTTATTATGCATACAGAGTTCTGCCTGCATGTACACCTGAACACCAGAAGAGGGCACCAGATCACATTATAAATGGTTGTGAGCCACCATATGGTTGCTGGGAATTGAACTCAGGACCTCTGGAAGCAAGCAGTGCTCTTAACCTTTGAGCCAGCCATCTCTCCAGCCCCAACTTACATTATCATTATTATTATTATTTTTAATCATTTCTATCCTGTTTATCTATCTATCTATCTATCTATCTATCTATCTATCTATCTATCTATCTATCTATCTATCTATTTCAAAGTGTTCACATTGTACCCAGGCTCTAGCCCCCTCCATCATCTCTTCCCATCCCCACCCACCCTCACTTCTCTCCCCCATTCCCCTTCCCTAGTTCACTGATAGGGGAGGACCTCTTTTCCTTCTATCTGACCCGTAGCCTATCAGGTCTTATGTATCATCTTCCTCTGTGGCCTGGCAAAGCTGCAGCCCCAAGGGGGAGATGAACTGGCCACTGAGTTCATGCCAAAGACAGCCCCTTTACTCCTTACTAGGGAACACACTTAGAAACTGAACAGTCTATGCGCTTCCTTTAAGAAGGGGGTGTAGGTCCTCCAAGCATAGTCCTTGGTTGGAGTATCTGTTGCTGCAGGAGCCCCTGTGCCCAGGAATTTTTAAATGTTTTTTAAATTTTATTATACATACATATGTAATATATATTAATAATATATAGAATATTATATACTTTTTTTAAATTAATTAATTAATTAATTAATTTCCATTTATTCACTTTGTATTCCAGCTGTAGCCCACTCACTCATCCCTTCCCAATCCTCCCCTCCCTCTCTTTTCTTCTCCTATGTCCCTCCCTCAGTCCCCTGATAGGTGGGGTCCTCCTCCCCTTCCATCTGACCCTAGTCTATCAAGTCTCGTCACGACTGGATGCAATGTTTTCCTCTGTGGCCTGGTAAGGCTGCTCTCCACCCCGGGGGAGGTGATCAAAGAGCCAGCCCCTGAGTTCATGTCCCTGTTCTTACTATTAGAGAACCCTCTTGGACAATGAACCGCCATGGGCTACATCTGTGCAGGGGTTCTAGGTTATATCCATGTGCCCAGAATTTTGGACTTTGTTCATCTCCTTGTGGAGCTCCTGTCCCTTCCAGGCCTTTCTATCTCACTCTTCTTCCATAAGGATTCCTGCACTCTACCCAAAGTTTGGCTATGAGTCTCAGTATCTCCTTCAATACCCTCATGTCTTTCAGAGGTCCTCTGTGGAAGGCTACTGTGCTGTTCCTTGTCTTCTCCTACTACCAATAGCTATACTGTTTGCCCTTCTGAGTGAGGTTTCAGCGTCTTCCCTAGGGTCCTCCTTGTTGTTTAGCTTTTTTAGGAGAGTAGATTTTAGTATGCTTATCCTATATTATATAGCTAATATCCACTTAGACGAGAGTATATGCCATATGCATCTTTCTGCTTACCTCACTCACAACGATCTTTTCTATTTCCTACTATTTGCTTCAAATTTCATGATTTCCTTGTTTTTTAATGGCTGAATAGTACTCCATTCTGTAAATGTACCATAATTATTGTATCCATTATTTATCTGAGGGACATCTAGGTTGTGTCCAGATTCTGGCTATTACAAATAAAGCTGCTATGAACATAGTTGTTCAAATGTCCTTATTGAATGGTGGGACATCTTTCGAGTATATACCTAGGTGTGGTATAGCTGGATCTTCAGGTAGCACTGTTCCTGATTTTCTGAGAAAGCCCCAGATCTATTTTCCATGTGGTTGTACAAGGAAAGATTCCCACCAACAATGGTGGAGGGTTCCCCTTTATCCACAACCTCTCCAGGATGCCTCATCCCTTGAGTTTTTGATCTTAGACATTCTGATGGGTGTGAGGTAGAATCTCAAGGTCGTTATGATTTGCATTTCCCCGATGACTAAAGACATGTTGAGCATTTCTTTAAGTGTTTCTCTGCCATTCTATATTCCTTTTTTGAGAATGCTCTGTTTAGCTCTGTACCCCATTTTTAAATTGGGTTACTTGATCTGTTGGTGTTTAACTTGAGTTCTTTATATATTCTGGATATTATCCCTCTCTCAGATGTAGGTTTGGTGAAGATCTTTTCCCAGTCTGTAGCCTGTTCTTTCATTCTGGTGAAAGTGTTCTTTGCTTTACAGAAGGTTTTCAGTTTCATGAGGCCCCATTTATTGATTGTTGATCTTAGAGCCTGTACTGTTGGTGTTCTGTTCAGGAAGTTGTCTCCTGCGCTAATGAGGTCAAGACTCTTTTCCAATTTTTCTTCTAACAGATTTAGTGTGTCTGGTTTTATGTTTAGGTCTTTGACCAACTTGGACTTTAGTTTTGTGCAGGGTGATAAATATGGGTCCATTTGCATTTTTCTACATGTAGACATCCAGTTAGACCAGTACCATTTGTTGAAGATGATTTCTTTTTTTTTTCCCCAATTGTATGCTTTTGTCTTCTTTGTCAAAAATCAAGTTTCTGTAGGTGTGTGAGTTTATTTCTGGGTCTTCAAGACAATTCCATTGACCCACCATTCTGCTTCTATGCCAGTACCATACAGTTTTTATTACTATTGCTCTATACTATAGCTTGAGATCAGGCATGGAGATACCTCCAGATGATCTGTTGTTGTACAGGATTGTTGTAGCAATTTAGGATTTTTTGTTTTTCCAGGTGAGAATTTTTCTTTCAAGGTCTGTAAAGAATTGTGTTGGTATTTTGATGGGAATTGTATTGAATCTGTAGATTGCTTTTGGTAGGATGGCCATTTTCACTGTGTTAATCCTGCCAAGCCATGAACATGGGAGATCTTTCTTCTGATATCTTCTTCAATTTCTTTCTTCAAAGACTTGAAGTTGTTGTTGTTGTTTTTTCTATACACGTCTATCATTTGGTCAGAGTCAAACCAAAACACTTTATGTCATTTGTGGCTATTGTAAAGGCTGTTGATTTCCTAATTTCTTTTTCAGCCCATTTGTCTTTTGTAAATAGGAGGGCTCCTGATTTTTTTTTTTTTTTTTTTTTTTTTAGTTAATTTTGTATCCAGCCACTTTTCGGAAGGTGTTTATCAGTTTGAAGGAATTCTCTGGTAGAATTTTTGGGGTATACTATCATATCATCTGCGACTAGTGATACTTTGACTTCTTCCTTTCCGATTTGTATCCTCTTGATCTCTTTTAGTTGTCTTCTTGCTCTAGCTAGGACTTCAAGAACTATGTTGAAGTGATATGGAGAGAGTGGGAAGCCTTGCCTTGTTCCTGATTTAGGTGGGATTGATTTAAGCTTCTATTTATTTTGATGTTGGCTATAGGATTGCTGTATATTGCCTTTACTATGTTTAGATATGTGCTTTGTATCCCTGATCTCTCCAAAACTTTAAACATGAATAGTTGTTTAATTTTGTCAAAAGCTTTTTCAGCATTTAAGGAGTAGATCATGTTTTTGGTTTTTTTTTTTCCTTTCAGTTTGTTTATATGGTGGATTACACTGATGGATTTTCATATGTTGAACCACCCCTACATGACTGGGATGAAGCCTACTTTGTTGTGGTTAATTATGTCTTTAAGGTGTTCTTGGATTCGGTTTGCGAGTATTTTATTGAGTATTTTTGTGTCAATGTTCATAAGCAAGATTGGTCTGAAGTTCTCTAATGTCTTTGTATGGTTTAGGTTTCAAGGTGACTATGGCCTCATAGAATGAGGTTGGTAATGTTACTTTTGTTTCTAATTTGTGGAATAGTTTGAAGAATATTGGTGCTAGCTCTTTTTTGAAGGTTTGGTAGAATTCTGCACTGAAACTGCATTTTTTGGCTGGGAGACTTAATGACAGCTTCTATTTCTTCAGAGGAAATAGGACTAATTTATTTACCTGATTTTGATTCAGCTTTAGTAAATGGAATCTGTCAAGAAAATTGTCCATTTCATTTACATTTTCAAATTTTGTTGCATGTAGGCTTTTGAAGTAGGACCTAATGATTATTTGGATTTCCCCAGTGTTTGTTATTATATCCCCTTTTTCGTTTCTGATTTTCCTGATTTAAACAGTGTTCCTCTGCCTTTTAGTTTGGCTAAGGGTTTGTCTATCTTGTTGATTTTTTTCAAAGAACCAGGTCTTGGTTTCGTTGAGTCTTTTAATTGTTCTCTTTGTTTATAATTTATTGATTTCAGCCCTGAGTTTGATTATTTTCAGCCATCTACTCCTCTTGAGTGTGTCTGCGTCTTTTTTTTTTTCCTAGTTGTTTTCAGGTGTGCTGTTAAGTTGCCTGTATGATATGCCTCGTAGTTCTTTCTGAAGGCACTTAGTGCTATGAACTTTCCTCTTAGCACTGCTTTCATTGTGTCCCATAACGTAGGGTAAGTTCTACCTTCATTTTCATTGAACATTAGGAAGTCTTTAATTTCTTTCTTTATTTCCTCCCTGACCCAGGTTTCATTGAGTAAAGAGTTGTTCCCTTTCCATACATGTGTAGGCTTTTTGTTATTTCTGTTATTGTTGAGGTATAGTTTGTATTATGTTAGTCTGGTATGATACAAAGAATTACATTAGTTTTCCTGTATCTGTTGAGGCTTTCTTTGTGTCCAATTATATGGTCAATTTTGGAGAAGGTTCCATGAGGTGCTGAGAAAAAGATATACCCTTTAGTGTTTGGGTGAAAGGTTCAGTAGACATCTATAAGGTCCATTTGATTTAAGACCTCTGTAAGTGTCATTATTTATCTATTTAACTTCTATCTCAATGATCTGTCCCTTGATGAGAGTGGGATGTTGAAGTATCCCACTATTAAGGTATTGGGATCAATGTGTGATTTAAGCTTTAATAGTGTTTCTTTGATAAATACAGGAGCCCTTGTGTTTGGTGCATACATGTTTAGAATTGTGATGTCCTCCTGGTGGATTTTTTGATGAGAATGAAGTGACCATCTTCATCTCTTTTGATTAATTTTGGTTGACAGTATTTATTAGATATTAGAATGGCTACTCCAGCTTGCTTCTTGTGTCTGCTTGCTTGGAAAACATTTTTCTAGCCCTTTACTCTGAGGTAGTATCTATCTTTGTTGCAGAGGAGTATTTTTTGAATGCAGCAGAATGTTGGATCCTGTTTCTGCAACTAACCTGTTAGACTGTGTTTTTTTTTTTTTATTGTAGAGTTGAAACCATTAATGTTAATAGATACCAGAGACTAAGGATTGTTAGTTTTTTTTTTTTTTTTTTAATGTGGAGTTAGTGGTGATTATGTGTTTGTGTGCTTGTTTTCTTTTGACTTTTTTGGTTGTGATGGTGTATTTATCCTATGTTTTCTTGGGTGTAGTTGATATTTTTGGGTTGGAGTTTTCATTCTAGTATCTTCTATATGCTGGATTGCTGTGTATATATTGTTTAAATTTAGTTATGTCATGGAATATTTTGTTTTCTCCATCTATGTTGATTGGAAGTTTTCCTGGATATAGTAGTTTGGGTTGGCATCTGTGATCGCTAAGTGTCTGCATTATATCTGCTTAGGACCTTCTGGCTTTCATAGTCTCTGTTGAGAAGTCTGGTGTGATTCTGATAGGTCTGCTTTTATATGTTACTTGGCCTTTTTTCCCTTGCCGCTTTTAATATTTTTTCTTCACTCTGTAGATTTATTGTTTTTGACTATGATGTGATGTGAGGAGTTTCTTTTCTGGTCTAGTCTATTTGGTGTTCTGTAGGCCTCTTGTATATTTATGGGCATCTCGTTGTTAAGGTTGGGAAAATACTCTTCTTTGATTTTCTCAAAAATATTTTCTGGGCCTTGGAGTTTGCAATCTTCTTTTTCATCTCTTCCTATTATTCTTAAAGTTTTGTCTTTTCATGGTGTTCTTGATTTCTTGGATGTTTTGTGTTTGTAACTTTTCCAATTTTTTTCTTTGAGAGATGTATCAATTTCTGCAATTGTATCTTTAGCACCTGAGATTCTCTCTTCTATCTGTTGTATTCTGTTGATGATGCTTACCTTTGTGGTTTCTGATCTCTTCTCTAAGTTCTCCAACTCCAGGTTTTTTTCTTTTTGTCTTTTTTTTTATTATTGATTCTAATTCTGTTTTCATGTCTTCCACCATTTCCTTTATCTGTTTGAATGTGAATTCCTATCTGTCCATGACGGCCTCTATTTTTTTGCTCATTTTCTCTTTATGTGCTTCTATTTTTTCATTCATTTCTTCTTTATGTTTCTTGAATAACTGCATAATTATAGATTTAAGATCGTTTTGTGTGTTTCAGATAGAATAGAATATCTTTTGATTTTTGGAGATTCTGGTGAATCCATGATGTCCTGCTTTTTGTTGCCTGTATTGTTACACCAGCTGCTAGCCATCTGGTTGTCTCTTGCCTTGACTGATTATCCCTGGAGCCTGTAGTACAGACTGCATCCACCTGTCTCTGGAGTCTTGAGTAGTCTTCCCTGGATTCACTGTCTCTGCTAGCTCACTCTTTCTGACCCAGGTATGTCAGGTAGCTGCAGCATAGGGTGAAAGATCTCTGAGCCTAGAGCTGTTCCAGTATCCCACTGGAGGGACAGAGATCTATTTGCCAGGACCCCAGCAGCCTGGCCATTGTTTCATTGTTTTCCATTGTAAAGCTTCCTTAAGATGGTGGAGGATGGGATTTGGGTCCTATGCCTGGCTCAGCTCCTCTGGTTTCACTGGCTATGATAGCCTCATTTTTTTCTGACCTCGGTAGGCTAGGATGATGGGGAGCAGGCAGAAAGATCTCAGAGCCTTCAGCTGCTCCAGTGCCCCACAGGCCTCCTTGGGGAGGAGGACAATGGAACTTGGGTCAGGTGCCTAGTTCAGCTCTGCTGTATTCACTGTCTGTGCTGTGATCGCTGATTCTGGCCTATGTGAGCTAGGCAGGTGAGGAGCAGCCAGAATGGAGCCACACCTCCTCAATAGTACCTCAATGTTTCCCTTCTACAGGGCGGTGAGAGTGAGCACTAACTACTAGCTGCTGTGACCAAGGAGGTGTACACAGGATGTTTAGTTTGGTCTTCTGGGTTTGGAACCAGGACCCTCTAGTACCCAGAATGTGTCCACAAGACTGAGAGTGGGCACCCAGGCTTGGAGCCTCACCCACAGCACAGGAAGGTATTCACTCCACAGGCAGTGAGAGTGAACACCCAAGGTCAGAGTAGCCAGGCGCGGGTCCCAGGAAGATATCCACAGAAAGTGGGCTTGGGAAGAAGGTGGCTTAATGCTGCTTGCTTAGAGCCACGAGTGTGCTGGGCTGTAAGTCCCAGGAAGGTATCCAGAGATGGTGGTTTTGGGTGGGTGGCCTAAGGCTGGAGGTGTCTGAGCCGCTGCTGGTCTCAGGAAGATATCCACAGATGGTGGGATTGAGCAAGTGGCCTAGGGCTGAGGCTGTACCCAGTGGGGGCCTATGAATTTTTCCTGGTATTAACAGGGTGGCCTGTAGATGGACCTTCGAGTATCCCTGTGAATTCTCATCTCACCTGAGAAACACAGACATTGGGGTTTTGGTGTCCACAATTTGGCCTGAAGGTCCCCCTGCTCTCAGTGCTGATCTATAGTTCAAATACCCTGTGTGGTCAGGACTGCCGTCTTGGAACCCTCTATTATTACTATTATTCATATTACTATTAATCAACTACCTATCAAACTGAGCCCTTTTCTGTACTCCGGAATGTGAAAGCAAAATGTGAAACATCCTCTTCTCATATACAGACAATAATAGTTCTCATCTTTATTTTACTTAACACTGAACTGAAGATTTGGCCTCTAGGGTGAGGCTCATAGTTAATTCATTTATTTTAAAAATAATTACAGAACTGTAAATGATTCATCTCAATCAGGGACCAAAGTGGTCTGATCCCATGTTTCGCAGTAACCAGCTATATGCTGGGTGCTTGAAAGAATGAGTGTGTGACAAGTGCATTTGAAGCCTTTGACAGAAGGTGCAGCTGGAATGGAGTCACTCTACAGTCACTGTGGTTAGGCATAGTTGTTAGGCCCAATGCTGCCACCCGTTCGCTTCAATTCCCATGATGGCCTTAAATGAAAACAACAGTTGCTTTCCCTCCCGCCTCAGCTCAGCCCCTCATACAAACAGACACACATGCTGCATCCCTGGTAGATTGTACTGGGGTTGTGCGCTGTCTCGTTCACTGGAAATTGATCTATAGCTTGGAAGGAAAAAAAATAAATAAACCAGCAATGCCGACTCCTGCTTTTTGTATAGAAGGAAATTGATAGCTTCTTGGGGCTTTTTACCTCTGCTACACATTGCCTATTCTCCTTTAGTCTTGAAAAAAATAGCCAGGAATGAAGAAAAGAAGCTCTTTTATTGGGGGAAGGTAAAAGGAAGGAGGGTGTGGGAGGGAGAGAAGTAAAGTATGAAAGAAAAACAAGGAGAATAAATAGAGAAGAAAATGGAGGGAGACAGGAAGAAGAGGGGAAAGATGGGGATAGAAAAAATAAAAGAGAAAATAAAAGGAACTCGATTTTTTTTAAAGGTAAAGGGGTAATGTGAATATAGCTATGTAGAATATCCTTTTCTTGCTAAATTTTCCTTCCAAACACAGGGTAACTGCTCTCCCCCCTCAATCCTCCCCCCTTACCTCACAGTCTCTGGTAAATGATCCTCAGAATCAGTCATTTAAGCATGCTCGTGATTTCTACCTACGAACAACAAGGAAACCCGTTTTTACCTTCATTACTGTCTTGTTTCAGCTCACCTGAAAACCACAGAGTAATGGTTGTTGTGCATGCTGGTGAGAGATGTATATGGCTCAGTTCTGTCAACTCCATAGTGGCATCTAGGTGAGCTATATCACTTAGAAAGCAGCCCCAGAGAGGCCTTTCATTTTCCATGAGAACTGGAGGCAATGTTCATATTAGCATGTGACAGAGAAATCACCTTGCTTTCCATATACATATTACCTTAGTTTTAAGGTTAAAAACCAAGTGATATCCAGCATACAAAACATTGTAAACTATCAGAAAATAATAGTTGCTGTCATCTGATGTAACAATAATAGCCCACAATTTTTGTTTTTGTTAGTACTGTTAGCATGGAATTCTAAGCAAATCTTAAACAGCTTTGGTACTATTTTCATCCACCATTCACAGCTGGGAAAAATGAGGCATAAAATGACCCTGGTATCCAGACAAATTATTAGAAAATCTGTTTTAACATGGTGTCCATCTTTCAGAGAGTGATCATGGAGCAGGGCAGAGGTGGAGGAGTGACATTCACTAGCTCCTCCTCCCAATTGCCTCTTGCCAGAACCACTGCATTTTTCTCCTTCCTGTTATCCCTGTTTCTTACAGTTCATTCTTCAGATAGTCATGAAACTAATCTTTTACCTCATGGATAAGACCAAGCCTTCCTTTGCTTCTCCTTAAATTAAGGATGAAATTCAGGGCCCTGGATGCCTGAAAAGGTCTTGCCACCTCTCCAGGTTCATAGCAACCCATTTCCCCTCCAACCCCAATACACACATCAGCTTGACATTCACTCACCATAGTGCTCCCACAGGTTTTTTTTGGTTTGGTTTTGTTTTTATAAACACAATCATTTCTTTCCTTACAAAATGCATACATGCTGTTTCCTCTGCTCTATTCTCCATTTCTTCAGCTTTCTGAACTTAACATTGCCTTTGCATATTTGAGTCCTCTCTCTCATTTTTTTTGTATCCCAGCCACTCTTTGTGACCTCATCTTCTATGCACTTGAGAAACATTTTCAGTTCTTGCACTGGGCGATTTCTCTTTACCGCTCCCTTCCTCTGCAATACTCTATGTGAGAGTAATGACCTGATATCTATATTACTGACTGTATTTAAAGCACTTAGTAGATGTGCAATAAATATCTGTTGATACATAAAATGTCGTATCTGTAACATTTGGGATGTGTATTTGGAAGCATGACAAGATATGACTACAGGTCAACTCATATAACTTTTCTCATTCCCCAAAGTCTTTTTGCTGTTGTTTAAGGTTTATTTATTTATTACATATACAGTGGCCTGAATGTATGCCTGCATGCCAACAGAAGGCATTAGATCACATTATACATGGTTATGAGCCACTATGTGGTTGATGGGAATTGAACTCAGGACCTCTGGAAGAGCAGTCGGTGCTCTTAACCGCTGAGCCATCTCACCAGTCCTGTTTTATTGTTTGTTTGTTTCCTTTTTTTTTTTTTTTTTTTTTTTTTTATCAATACAGGGTTTCTCTGTGCAGCCTTAACTATCCCGGACTTGATCTGTAGACCAGGCTAGCCTCGAACTCACAGAGATCTGCCTGCCTCTGCCTCCCAGAGTTTTGGAATTAAAGACATGTGCCACCACACCCATCCCCAAGTCTTATTTGTACTTAAGTAAGTTTTGTCTCATTCTAGAGTCAGACCTTTATTAGAATCTAAACACAGCAATATATGGCTACAGATCTACTACATAAGAAAGAAGATGGCATCTATTACAATTTGTTTGTTATTCTGGTGTAAGGGCACAAAATGAAAGGTGGAAGGTGATTAATTCAATGGTTCTCTTGTTATCCAGAGTATCAGAAAATGCCATTCCTTAAATAGCATTTGAAAATGCCTACCATGTAATTCCTTTGGTATCCTCAGACACCTGAGATAGTTGCTTCTGTGAATCACAGCATAATCAATCAATGCACATGTTCAACTTTGAATAATTTAATATTATGAAATGTGAACCAATAAACCAATTCAGTGTGATTCAAGAATTTTCCTTTGCACCACTTTAATTTACTAGGGACATTTTCCTACAAAGGTAAAGAAGTGGCTAGATTTTGGTCTCTTTGTACCTTTCTCAGTTTTCTTAAATTTTTCTCAGAGAGGTTGATATAAAGCAAACCCCATCTTTTCCTCATTACTCATTTCCTCGTGCCTTTGTCTCAGGCAGAGGATGAACTACAGGAATATATTCCCCTTGTTCAAAAAGCTTTCCCTTGATTAAATAACCCTTCTCCCATGGGCTACTTGTGTGGTTTCAATTACTTAAAAAACAAAACAAACAACCAGAGTGATAGAAATTAGTTTGAAAAAACAAGAGGTTACCAACAGGCTTGGCCTGTGCAGCTGGGAAAGATGGGAAAAGTTCTCGTTCCAAACACTAAAGAAAAAAAAATAAATGTGTTGCAAGGGCCATTAAGAAAACACATCTGCACACTGTCAGTGAGGAAGATAAACACATGATTGTTTTTGCTTCCCTTTTACAAAGAACAGTGATGGGGAGAGGCAACTTTATGGACCTTGTCCAGGTCTGTTCCTTACAGTTGAGGGATGGGCACTCAGCCAGCCTTGATACAGTCCCCAAATCTCTCATCAGATGCAATCTTCAAAGAAAACAAACAGTGTATTCATTCTCATCCCAGCTCCCAGACAGGAGAGCAAACAAGGAAAGAGAGCAAATGCCTTAAATGTTATCTGGTGAACCCCCAGTTCTTCAAGTTTAGTTATTGAGTTTGACATATTGCTTGAGTTTTCCTCCTTTTTTCGATTCCTCAGGCAATGAAGAGAACAAATTGAACTGACATGAATCTTCCAGCTGTTATGTGTAGCCAGTGTTTCAGCCCTTCCTACCATACCCCAAATTTCCAGGGTTTATCAGCTTCTTCAGTGTTTCAGTGAGTAACTATACAAGTTCTATAAACCAGAACTAGAACTCACCAAAGATAAGTAGGAACCTGGGGAACTGCATGGATCCATTGAAATCCTGGTGGACCTAATTTGAGGAAAGGTTCAGAATGCACAAGAAAATAAAGAAGATCTTCTAAGGAGATGGCAGCCATTTGGAACCTCCACAAATATTTGTGGGGTTGCCAGTAAATGACTATTTAAATCTCAAATCATCTCCATTTCAATTACACCAAATGTTCCTTATATTATTGTCTAAACCGGACAATGAAATATGATGAATATATTAAACCAGATTGAAATTTGAACATCTACACACCCTCAGGCACCTGAATTTCACAACTTATCTTTGCTAAATTAAATATAAGCTCAGGCTCATTTTTTTTTTCCTTGCCAGCAGAATGTGGCTCCCTAATTATTAACAACTTGGGAATCATTCACATTTGACTTTGGAACATGTTCCTGATTTATTAGTTGACATGTTAAAAATTTGTTTTAAATTTAGCTAGAGTACAGTAGTGAGTAAAAATGAAAACAAACTCAAGTAGAGCTAGAATCATGCCTGGTTTTCTCATTCCACCTTCCCAACGCCCTCCACTTTCTGCATCATTTCCTCATCTCCAGAAAGAACTAGGAGTAGGAACTTGAATTGTAATCTTCCCAGGGACTCTCCTTGTATTACAGTTCTGCAGTGTAAAGGATGATGTGTTCCCTTATAAAACTTTCAGACATTTATTCATTCCACAAACTTTTGGTGCTAGCTAGGTGCTAACCACATAAGATATAACCTAACATAATATAAAACATATCTACTCACTAGGCAATAGGCACTTTTTAAATGCTGTCAAAGGATATAAATAACCCATGTGTAGAATGACTTTCCGGGACAGTTCTGTGGAGGATGATTTATTTAATTATGCTAACATTCAATATCTCATGCTAAAGACCCAGCATTTTCCAGCTGTCAGAAAGGATCAGAAAAAGTATATGCACTCAATAACGATGAAACATATTGTGGAATTTTAAGGTTCCATGTGGGCAAAGGTAGAGCCTGAAGGCATTTTGCATGCCAGGTTTGGGTTAGTTAATAGTTAAGAAAACAGTCTTAGAGATCACATTGTCTGAGTTCAAAGTTAGTTTCTGCTATTAACAGGTGAAATGACCTCGAGCAAGTCATTAACTCTGTCTTAGTTTCTGCCTCTGCAAAAATGAAACTGGAAGAATAAAAGGTTGTATGGTGTGTCTGGATTAAATTAGTTCCCACACATCAAAATATGCAAAACATAAACAAGATAGCCTCATATATAATAACAGTCAATAACAACTACAATGTTTTCTCATGTACACCAGAAAAATCCACTGATAGTGTGAAGTAATCAAAAATGGTAAGTTCTTGGATCTGGCAGTTTAGGATATTTCTTAAGTAGATTGTATCTTTATGAATTAAAAAAAACTATTTATGGTTGTTTCTGGCATATAGTAAGGGTTCAGTAAATGTAGGCTATTATTTTACTGAATCTTCTTCATTTCCTACAACACTGGAGATCTTGTCTCAGAAGCACTTTTTGATGGAAGGATCAAACCCAAGGCTCTTGCACACAGTAGGAAAATGCTCTATCACCAAGCCATAGCCACAGGCTGTAATAGCTTTGTTATAACATGGAGATGATGCTTCTCCCCCTCACTCTGTGTATATATATTTTCGTGCACTTGTGTATGTATGCCTGTGCGTGCTTGCCAGTGGACATGGTGTGTTTTAGAGGGAAAGCAAATAACTCCCCCAGTACATTATCTCAGCAGAAAGTTCAGTTGCAGGAAGTTAAATTCAGATACGTAAGCAGAGTAAAATTCAAATTCCTTTAATAAACATTTATTGCCATTTCTAGGCAAGAAACATTTCCTCTGATCGGATTTTTTTGGGCCTGGAAGTTTTGCATTATAAAAGCAAGCAAAAAGAGAAAAAAAAAATAACACTTACTATATGACACCAGTTACAGTCTGCTCCTAAGAAATGTGTATCGTGTTTTAAACTTGAGTAGGTTGATGTTTGGAGAACATGATAGTGCCTCATATTTCTCAAGTGTTTTATTTTAGACTTAACAATGAATGAGAAAAAGTGGAACTATCCTGTAGGCATTTTCCTATGTGTGTGTGTGTGTGTGTGTTTTTCTTGATGTTGTTTTGATTTGAAAGCAGTCTTGCTTCTGTCTTTTTCAAACACTATAGGATTCAATTTTCAAGTCCTCCTTCTCTCTCCGTTTCTCTCTCCCGCTCCTGCTCCCACTCCCTCTTTTTCCCAGGGGAAACACTTCAATTGCTTTTATTGATGGAAAGAGAAAAATAAATTAAACACTAGGCAACCAGACTAATGAGAGACAGGCTGATATGACAACTAAGAAAGAACAAAACCAATTGCAGCTACTCACACAGGTGTAGAGGTCTAAAGGGAAATGGTGGCCAGGACTCTGAGAGCTCCTATCTCTTTGGTCACCAAGAGGTCACTTGCAGGTCAGTGAGCAATCAGTCGTCCACCTCCAGCTTTTTGCCTTGAACTCTGCAATCTTTGAGTCTTTCTCTAAGTTACAGGGGTATGCTCAACCCTTCCCCCATCCTCAGAACCCTGAACTGAGGATGGAGATTAGCCGAAGGATATCCTAGGTCCCACTCCCTTGGTGCCATGTGTTCTGCACACTCCCTCAGAGAGTATACAGCAGCATGGAGCCTGGACTATTGCCCAGAGAAATTGCTGTTATTTTATACCTACTTTGTCTTGCCTCCTCCCTTTTTCTGGTTTCTCAAAGAAAATCCTCTTACATTCAAATTTGCCTTTCAGATTCTGCCATTTGGAAGGACCTTAAATAAGACAAGCACCTCAAAATATTTCCTGAATTTTAGTTATTATCTCTACCTCTTCCACATTCTTTGTTGATGTCAGAAAACAGAAGGAAAAAATGGTTATGGTCTGTACAGCTATGTTGAAAACCTTCGGTTGAGCATTTTTTTTAATGTCATACCCTAACCTGACATGTACAGACTTTTTTTAGGTTCTTGTTGACAAGATTTCTTCAGCTGTTAGCTTCTATTGGTTAATTCAACAACAATGAAAAAATTTTGAGAGGGAGACATGCATTTTCTATGTGGCCTAGGTTGGTCTTGAACCCATGATCCTTTTGCCTTTGCCTACATAGGACTAGTGCAGAATTGTAAACGTGTACCACCCAGCTCTGTTTTTGTTGTTTTGATCTGCTTGTGACAGGTTTGGACTCTGGAGCCCAGCTTGGCTTTGAATTCACAATCATACTGTCTCGGCCTTGAAAATGCTAGGATTGCAGCCATGCGCTATCACTCCCAGTTCCATAGGTACTGACTGAGCACCTATGTACAACGGACTATTCTAGGTGTTAGAATTGTGTCAGTGAACAAAGCACACAGACCCATGCCCTTTTGGTCATGACGGTTTAGTGGGAGCAGGAAGACCACAAACGATAAATGTAATGAGTATATAAGTAGATAGTGTGTCTGAAGTTGCTAAATGCTGAGAACTGAGGAAATCCATCTGACCAAGAGAGCTCCATGGAGGATGGTGTGGGGAACCAGCTGCCATTTTAGCTAAAGTTGTAACTAGCGGTTTTTTTGGTTTTTTTTTTTTTTTTTTTTTTTTGAGAGGACAGAGTGTGGATATATTGTTCCTGCCAGAGAGCTGTCTGCCTCATCGCCCCAGTTGGTCTCCTGGGAGGAGCCATTGCTATTAATAGTTACTGAAGGCAGGAAACCAATGTCTGTCTTCTCTCCAGACAGAATTCTTTGTTCACATTAACTTCTTTACTCGTGACTGGAGCGTGGCTCAAAGTGGACTTTGAGGAGTAAATGTTTGATGAATGAAGCACACATGGCAGAATCACCTCCCTGTTACAGACTTGGTTAAACTTTAGTAGGGCAACTTTGTAGCCAGGACCACTGGGGTGGGGAAAACAACGTAGAAATCAGAAAGCATGCCTGGTTCAAATTTCCCTGTAATTAAAAGTGAGGCTAATCGTCAGTTTCAAGGGCATAAGAAATTTGAGTTTCACCTTTTCTTGCCTCTTGGGGCCATACAGATGTGATACTAGAACAAAGGGTTGTTCCCTAGGGTACAACTATGGATAAAATTACTTGGGAGGTAGGGAGTAGGGAGCAATTTCG
Organism: Psammomys obesus; assembly: GCF_907164565.1. Lineage (NCBI taxonomy): Eukaryota > Metazoa > Chordata > Mammalia > Rodentia > Muridae > Psammomys > Psammomys obesus. The sequence continues at coordinate 3,171,087 of NW_026592776.1, read as the reverse complement.
ATATCTTGAACCATCTTCAGCGTGTTTAGGGACACAGTTTTGGGCATCCTTGACAATTCCTGCTGCTGATATTGTTTCTGAGGAAGAGTGAACACATAAAAAGAAATCTGGATCTAGTTAGCTGTCAGTCTGGAAGGTAGGGAACTGGTTATTAGAGAAGAAATTAAAGTCTTGCACTAAATGGTCCACAGGTGTTCCTAGAGACCAGAAGAAAGATACACTGTGGGAGAGAGGATCTTAAAAAGACAACTGAAAAGAGAGGGAGCCACTTTGGAAGATTTTCTGGGCATTGGGACAACCAACCACGAAACAAACTGTGTAAATATATACAACTTGAAGATACACATGAATCTTATTGGAATTGGTGAATACTTCCAACACGTTGAAATGAGAGGTCCATAGATGGTTTATTGTTTGCTCCTGTGCTTTCTGTGGAATTGTTTAGAAAAACACAGGCTGATTCAGGCCTTGGGGATTCATAGATTAATTAGGAAGTTGGGATTTCTGCTGTCTAGGGTTGCCTCTCGCTTTCCCTTGTAACTGATGAAGTCAGGACCCTCTGTGAATGCTGGGAATGAAACACTTTGTCAGGACAACAAGCAAATACATTTGACAGCTGCTTGATGTGGGACAGTCATTAAATTTTCAAGAATGTAGGCCTTCTATTATTTAGTGGCATTAATCTCCCTTCCAAAAACGACAAGGAAAGATTCCAGAACTGCCTAGTAAGGAGGCTGCATTGTTTTCACTGCTGGAAGTTGTCAAGGGCCCTGCCTTCACACTCCTTCTCTTGATGTGGCTACACATCTGGCTAAGAGAAGCCTACACATATTACGGTCAATAATTCAGTTAGGTTTTCAGGAGCTGTATTAAGAAAAATGTTTTAAACAACAAGCTTTCATTTTTTTCATCCGCCTTCTGGCTGGGAAGTCCAAATGAAGATGGTGGTGGTTCCGGTGTCTGGTTTGTAAATGGTGGATTTATACTGGCAGAAAGCAGAGAGGATCTGATAGTTAGGCCTCCCTTTACCTCCTTTTATTCTCCATTGCTTGCTTTTTAAGCCCTTCACTACTTAATCCTTCCATGGAGGAAATGAGGGAAAGAAATGAAACCGCCCAATGGGCAAAATGGCACATGTCTTTAATCCCAGCACTCAGTAGTCAGAGGCAGGCAGATATCTGTGAGTCTGAGGCCAGCCTGGTCTATGTAGTGAATTCCAGAACAGCCAGAGCTACATAATGAGAGCCTGTCTTAAAAAGGGCGGGGAGGGGGCAGGAAAACGTGAAAGTCCTATCTGCCATTTCTTTGGCTGCTTGGAGCTGTTGTCAGGAGAACTATTTGGCACAACGGGAAGTGGAGATGCTAGCTAAAGGGAGATTTCAGAAAAGTCTGTGCCCCTCCTTGTGTCTTTTCTGTTAGGAAAGAGAGAGAAGAGTTGATAAACTTTTTCAAGAAAAGCCGAAACACTCTAAGGAATGAATACAAAGTTGTGTAGTCACCCTCGCTTAGGACTATTGCCAAGCTTGGTGGCATGTCCAGCTGAAGGGTAAGGGAAAGGCTGATAGGAACTGATCTTCTAGTGACTTGAAGAAGGGAGAGACCTTTGACTATTTCCTGGGTGTTCCAGGGCTGACAACATATTCTTTTTTTAATTAAATTTTTATTTTTTATATTAATTACAGTTTATTTACTTTATATACAACATATTATTTTGCTTGTTAGTACAATATAGCACTGCACAAAGGCTTCCTGGGTGCTCTGTGGATTTTGCCTCTGTCCAGAAGGCTAAGTACTCAGAGGCAAATGATGCCCTTGCAGTTTTTTGTATGACCCTGGTCCAGTGACTTAGTTTCCATGTGTTGTGTTTTCGTTTCTTTCTCAGTAAATGAAGATTAAAAACCAGGGTCATAAAAGTGTGTGCCTATGGGCAGATATGTATGTCTGTACATGCTGCATACGTGATGGCTGTCAAGTTAGGGGAGGCTATAACCAGCCATGACATATCAGGATCCTATGGATTTGGTGCCAAAAATTTGGCTCTCATTGATGACAATGTACTGATTGAGTCAGACCTGAGTGTACTAGGAAGAATCTCAACATGCTTGCCATAGAGCATTTCACCAGGTTCTTCCTACATGTCATTTGAAGTGCCCTCCCCCAGTGATAGCTCTTAAGTTGTGCATGAATAACATACAAGAAATATTTATTGGATACCTACTACCCAATTCTAGATGCTAGAAAAAAGAGTAAGATGCAAATCAGATAAAAATCCCTGGCCTCATAGATCTTACACTCTAGGAAGCAAGAGAGACAATGAAAGGCAGTGATAAGTGAAAAGAAATCACGAAAACATCTCTCAATAGGCAAGGCCTCCAAATCTATCTGTCCATTTATTTGACAGTTATTGACAGAGTTTGTGATGATGTAAAGAGCTTTCTTACCTCCAAGTGTTCATATGAATGAATCCTTTCCACGTCCTCTCTAAGCAAGACGTTTTGAGTATAAGGAAAGATATGGAGCTGGTTCATTTCGTGTTCCATGTGCTGCTATGTCTGAGGGGGAGGGCTACCCGAGCAAACTATTCCTAGCAAAGATTTACATAGAGTTTTATGGGAACTGCTCTGATGATTAGAGGAAGAAATTCTAGCAAATAAAGGACTTCTAAAGAAACTGAAGGATCCACAGCCTTCATATTACTGCACTTGGTACCACCACGTCCCATTTCAAGCCAGAGAGGGCCACAAATTATTGTAGAATTTTCTTGAATATTTTCCTTTGTTGGATTTAATTGATCTGTAATGGTGCTTTTCTGCTCTTTGATGAACTATAAATTGAATCATAATGAGTTTTCCAAACAATATTTATGTAAAAATATATTTAGGTGACGAGTGTGGTGGTGCATGCCCAGCGTTTAATCCCAGTAGAGGCAGGTAGAGCTCTGTGAGTTCAAGATCAGCCTGGTCTGCGTAGATGGACAGTGTCTCAAAACAAAAGTATATTAAAGCCATTTCCAAAATAGTAATCATTAATGTAGCCAACAGCTATATATATATTTATGTGGTAACAAGATATCCCCATGCATGAGCATTCTCTCTCTCTCTCTCTCTCTCTCTCTCTCTCTCTCTCTGTCTCTCCCCCTCTCTGTATGTATGTTTTCCACTGCTCCCTATGTCTCCCCACCCCCACCAACACAGAGAGTTGGAAGTTAGCATACAGAAATCCCTGATAAAACAGATAAGTTTGTCGCTGAGACAGGCAGCACTGTGTCTCCATAAGAGGACAGGAAGCTTTCCTTTGAGGGTCCGATGGGCACTGAGGAGGGGTGGAGCTGCTGACTTTTCTAGATTCTCTGATTGGAAACGGAGGGACTCAAAGGAAGTCTATCCTTCCTGAGTAATTGCATCCTGACACCCTTGAACTTCCTCTGGGTTTCGACTTTCACCTCTCAGAGGCTCCAAGGACAGAAGACAAAGGCTAAAGCCATTCCTCCCCTGGGAAGGGAGGAAGCAAACGTGCAGTGTGGGGCACCCGCACCAGCCCACAGACCGCTGTGCTCAGGGCTCAGGACTCTGGCTTCCTGGGCAGAGAAGCCAAGTATCTTGTTTCTCCTTTTCCTCTTGCCAGATGCTTCTGTGGGCCCCCTCACTGGTCTTGGTTCCCCATCAATTTCTACAATGCAGCTGCCACACAACGTTCTGTTTAGCAAAGGAGGTGGCACCAGCCACAAATGTTAGGTTTGGCAGTCGTTCATGAATTTTATTCACCAATTCAGTCCTTGTAACATGAACAAAACTTTTTAGACCAGAGGCCACTTAGTGAGGAATCGGAGATGTTGGTTCATCAAGAATCAGAAAAAGAGTAACATTGGGAATGCCACTGGAAGGCCTGACTTGTCCTTCACTCGGAGGGTGGGGTTTCCATTTACTTCCATATACTTCACACAAACAAACCTCAGCCCTACCGCACTTGGGAGACTTCCTGGTGGTGCTTAGATGCCTTGGCTCGAAAGTTTGAAGATTAAAAAAATATATACATAAAAAATAACCTTGGATAGTATACATTTGTCACTAATACAAGTCTTTATTATTTAATTTTTAATTTAGTTTCAATTAGGCCTGTTTGATAGCTTGCCTATGTCTATAATCTTTGCAGTTATGAAAGTGGTGCGATTATTAACTTGAAACAAGATATAATTCAGATCGCTAGTAACTTATGCATTTTTTTTAAGATCTGGAAACTAACTTCTCTTCCATCCATCCTCCAGAGTAAATAATATACATGAGCTACATGCTAAGATTCCTGCTTCCCCCACCCCCATAGATGAGGAACCTGAGATATAGAGAAGTTAGGCAACCTGCTGGTGAGCATACAGCTAGGGCAATGACAAATAATGATTCATTGTTACTGTCAGTAATATGTTTTTTTTTTCTTACATATGTGACTGTATATGCACACATTTTCCCCCTGTGGTTGTTTTCACACTAAACAAGGAAGAAACAAGAATCTTTAAGCCACCCAGCAAAAAGGACACAAGATCGGAGCTCTTTCAAAAACCAAGGGCATTTATTGCCAGGTAAACTTAAAGAGCTATTTGAAGGAGTCAGAGCACTTCTTTGCTTGTCATACTTTTGCTACCAAACAACTGTGTCTTACTTACAACAAGTTACTTAAACTCTCTGGCCCCAGATACTCCATCTACTTAGAAAATGAACTTAAAAGTTCCCTCCCTCCGAAACCACTTTCGGGAGGTGAGAGCTGTAACATGGGGTGCTGTTGGTTCAGTGTGGCCATATCTCTCCACTTATTGCCATAGGCTCCCCTTCCTGAAGGGACTGAGTAAGAGTGGCTATAAAGAGCCTCAAAGATAAGCCACTGGCCTCTTGATGCTTAGAACCCCCCAAAAAACCTGAGACATACATCCAAGAGGTGCTTCACTATTTGTAGAGAAAGGATAAAATAAGCAAATCCATTGACAGCATTTAACACTAAGGTACCAGAGAAAGAGTCACTTGGAGATTACACTAAGCTGACAATATAATAGGACACCTAGTCACATACTTTTTCAGTAAAAAGATCAAGTTCTTCAGTTTAGCCATAAGCTGCCCACACATGCATGCACACACACACACGTGCAAAAACATACACACCCACACACTCCTTGTACCATTTGTAAGTGGGCAAAAACTGATCTTTAGGGCTCCTAGTTGACTGACAGTACTGCTAAATGCTCTGAGAAAGCTGTGATTTCTTTAGCCTGGGTCTACCAGGCCTCATCATTGCAACTGGGCATTAGAGGCAGAAGGATTAGAAGCTCAAGATTATTGGATATATAGTAAGTTCAAGTCCAGCCAGGAGTACCTATGATGCTATACAAACAAACAAACTGACAAAAAAAAAAAAACAAAAACGAAATATTTCTCTTCTGAGATAATTTGCCTATAGTTACCTCTTAGATTGTAGTATATTCTAGGGGAAGACAAAGGGCTTAAACACTAGATTTTCTAATATTCCAAATATTGTTGTTTTTATAAATTGGGGTTATTAGAAAATACAAGTATTGACACATATTAGCTTGTTTATTAATATGTGAAGCAACTAAAATGTAGTTTGGAAGTTGCAGGTATGGGTCAATGGCAGAGCATGCGTCTCGCTTGTGCATGGTCCTTCACTCGATTCCCAACCCCTCAAACATATAAAACTCCCAGCCCTAAAACCATATAAAAGGTGTTTAGAATCTAGGTGTTTAATAAAGATGAAATGCTCCTCATATGCTTCTTTAGCTTGAAACCCAATGTGGTATTGGGACGGAGCGGGGGGGAGAGCAAATGTCTAAGTAATTGAACTGAGTTAGTCTAAACCCACACCATATATCATCCTGCCCAGCACAGTGCAGTCCTTTCTCACCCATCTAGGAAGGATTACTGTCCTACAGGAGAGGCTGGGCCTCACAGAGAGTCAGTACAAACAATGATCAGTTCTCTGTGCACACGCTAGAAGGTACTAGAAGCAACCTCTGTACTCAAGACCTTTCAGGCTGAAAGCCAAGGGTCCACTAAATCTGCTTGGGAACTTATTTGTGAATTATTCGTTTCCTTTTGTGACATTTTTCAAGATAAACTTACTTGAGCCAGTCTCCTAGAAAACCTTTTAAAATGCTAATTGTGCGATTGTGTGGATAATGTAAAAATGAATCCTGTGGTGTGCTCAGCACTTGACTAATTAACAAGCAGTAAATGAATTCTTGCCTAGCAAGTTCTGTACCAGGCTGTGTGAATAGGAGGCAGAATGCTTCCTGGAGCCACAGCTGGAAGAGTTTGGTTTTAAATAAATAGGTGCCTTGCTATAGGAACTGGTCAATAAAAATCAAGATTTGGACATAGCACTGTCTTGTACCAAAATTGCAGATCATTAGTAGACTCAATTATGCAGACATTGCTTGAAATCTTGACGGTCACTATGGTAGGCCTGTGGATGCAGGGATATAAAGATAAATTTAAGCTAAAGGAGATTTTTGCAGATTTGTCTGTTTTTATTTCCCGTGTGTGAATGTTTCGCCTGCATGCATGTTTGTGCACCATGTGCATGCAGGTACCAGCAGAGGCCAGAAGAGGGTGTCAGATCCTTTGCAACTGGAGTCACTAGCACCTGTGAGCTGCCATGTGGGTGCAAGGAATGGAACTCCTGCCTTCTGCAAGAGCAACAAGTGTTCTTCATTGCTGAGCTATCTCTCCAGCCCAAGGGATAGTGTTGAAGGTTAATAATGTCATGAAAGGCCATGCCAGGTAATCAAAGACAACAGTGGAATGCCTTTTGACTGCAATGACAGCTATCCTAGTCATGGTAGCTTAAATGGTAAATACATCTACTTGCCTTACCAGATGCCATGGCTGAAGGTAGAGAGCTCTAACATCTACTTTTCTGTTCTTGTATGTTGTCACTCTTACCGTTTTGGCTTTTTGTCCTTAGGCTTCTTGCTTGGAGCCGCTTTGCTCCAAGCATCATGCTGTCAGATGGCAGAACTCAAAAGTAGTGAGTGAGAAAGGAAGAGACTGGGGTATTATGGTAGAAGATTACAACTTCTCAGGCATCATTCGCCAAAACAACACACACACAAATGATGAGAGTGGCTGTCTGTCATGTCTGAAAGTCCAATCTGTCTGGCCAGTGATTTTTCTATCACCAACTTAGCACTATGGAAAGAACTTTCTTCAAAAAGAATGTGTTAGACATATATCTCTGCCATATAGCATACATGTGGGATACATGTAGTATGGCAATTGTTTTGTTATGGGTATATTCAGAAGTCAGTCTATACATTAGTTCAAAAGACAAGATTGTATATGAGTTTTTGAAAAATGATAGGAAGTTTTGGAGAGGACCTGAGCTTTTAGCTGTGTTATTAAGTGGACAGAGGAGAGAATGCAAACAGCAAACCCAGTGCGTCAGATTATCATGCTCTCTGTTTACTTAGCCTTCCTCATCTTTTGGTAAAGCCTCTGTAACTAGTGGGTGACTTAACTCCTCAGGGTTTCAAGATTTTCAGAGTGTTTGAAGTTGCTATGTATACTACTGGGGGAGAAGAATAATCATCAGTACCACCCAGCTGTGATCTCCCAGGGCTACAACTATCACTGGCCAGACAAGATATGTTAACTGGGCCAGTATCGGCATAGATGTTATGAAAATGACCAACCACTTCCTGATTGTATCGTAGGCCTGCTCCATGAGCTGGAACCCATACCTGCACTGCTAACAGAGCCATGAATCTGTGACTAGCTAGGCAATGAGCTCTAGGGAAGAACTTACTGATAGTACTCTGTTAAATGGACCGAGTATTTAAATAATTCCTAATGACTTAGTGCTATACCCATAGTTCAGTGCATCTCTCAACCTTCAGCAAAGAACCTTTCCTTGCAGTAGGACTGCAACTAACATAGACACATTCTGATGGTTAACATGCAGGGAATAAGAGACTAGGGAGCAGGCAGTCCTAAATGAGACATCCACATCACAACTCTCCCACCAAGGCTCAGGGATTTTCTTGGAAATGGAGGTGAAAAGATTGTAAAAACCAGAGGTGATAGATGACTCCAAGGAAGCTGTGTTTCCAGTCACAACAGAGAAATAGGCTTGTGTACATATTTGTGTATCAAATAAGCAAAACAATGTTTTACATTAATGATTCTCCATTTGGGTGTGCCGTAACTGGGATTCTCAAAGCTTGTTAATGAGAATATAAACTGATACAATGTTCAGTAACTCAAAATCCAAGAATATAAGCTAGGAGGATAATGGCTGATGCTTGTTTAGAGTATAATTAGTATAAAGTTGTTTATCCTGATGCCATTTGGATAAAATATTATTGGTATGAGCAGAAATGGCCAATAATGGACAATTTCTTAGGCAATCTGGAGTCCATGTATTTTAACATGAAAAATGTTTGGAATATGTTCAATGATGTGGAAGAAATGGTTGTTGGTCTAACATTACACAGTCTATAAGGCAATGTGCACAGCATAGGTCTAGTTTTATACAGAAATAAATATCGTACTTAGAAAAGAGCCTGGAAAGTAAAACACCAAAATGTGACAGTTATTATCTCTGGGTAGTAGAAAAACAGTTTTTATTTTCCTTTGTGCCACTCTGAATTCTCCCAGCTGTCTGTGCTGCACATGTAATGACATGGAAAATGCTTATAAAATTAACAGACAATATCAGGTGAGAAAAAGTACCAAAACAGAATACAAATTGGCTTCAACTGTGTAAGAATACACATGCATCCCAAGAGGGGAGGAAAAGAGGCTGAAAGGAATTATTTCCAAATCTTTTTTACAAAGCATTCTTTCTGCAGAGCTTAGGATGGAACCCAGCATATTATGCATGCCAGGCAAGTGCTCTACCACTGAGGCAATTCTTCAGCTCCTCCTAATCTTGTCAGTAATTTTCTCTGGATGGCGACATGATAGATTACTGTCATTTTCTTCTTTATACTACTTTGTATTTTTCAACCTTGCTATGACTATCTTATATTATTTTTATGAGCACAAAAAGAAAATGACCATCAACTAAAACCCATAGAAAGAAATTTTCTTGAATATGTGTCACACATGATACCTGGCTCTCACAGATGTCAACAAAACATTAAGTCTGAGGGCCTCAGCTTTCTGTGCCTTAGCTGGGGAATCATTTGACCTGTGTGGATATTGATACTCAGAGTTATTCCTTGCCTCACTGAAGGGCAGAGGGACATGGTCAGAGTTACTGTTAATGGGGGAAATGAGGGAATTTGTAGAAAATTGTAATGGAACCTGTGCTCTGGGTTGCTGGAGGGCAGACCGTATTTTTTTTTTGTTTTGTTTTGTTTTTTTTTGTAAACTGCTGATCCAATAGGTTCCTCTGGTTGGATGCATGGAGCTCTCTGGTGGCTAAGAGGTGTCAACGCAGTAATTTCTGCACTTCCCAAACCAAAGTCAATATCCAGGAGCCAAACCAGCCACACTCAAAGGCCTTAAATATCTACCTCATAACTGGTAGGTAAACATCTGTTTCCATTATCCTTATAAGTACTTTGTATGAAGATAGTATGCTCCACTCTGCCCTTTAAATTATAGGTAGAATGGGAGTTCTCTTAGCTTTCATGCCATATCAAAAATCACCTGCTTCTGCTTGGTTTTGGAATAGCACTGCCATGAATTGCTTGACACGAGCCAAGTAACATGTGGATTTCAGTCCTGCCCCACGTGTCCACAGTGGGTGCAAGATTTCTTTGGGTATATACCCAATGGATTGTCATAGCATCATAATTTTTTTAAAGGCCTAGCAAAAGGAGGCTAAGCTCCAGGAAAGCAAAGCAGCTTGCTGAAAGAAATGATTATTTGCTAAACCAACAGTGAAATACATCCCCAATCTTCAGAACTTGGTGCATAAGAGACCTCCATTTCCTCAGGCTGTTTTTTTTTTTTTTTCTGGGATAGACAACTTGAAACCAAAACCAAGTTTCCAACTCTCACAGGCCCTGGGTAATCTCACATGTTCCTATGTTTACATCACATTGTGACTTTAGCACATTGGATGGGGTGCTCAGCCAGTATGTGTGTCAGAGGACATGTGTCAGGTATTTAAAATAGTATGTAGTCACACACCTGGCTACATGGAAATTTTTAACTTTTCATTTTGGTATGGTTCATACCCTCAACTGTATTGTAAATTCCTTGAAGATAATCTTGCATGACTTTTGAGGTTCAATATAATGCTACCTAGAGGGGTTGCAACCATAGGCACAACTGAAATTATCTTTGTTTTTTCATCTACAAAAGCAAATAATACCTGAATTGTTTGGTGCCTTAGACTCAGGGCTTTCCTTACAGAATGTTGTTCTACTTTTAACTTTTGTGAAGCACTGACATTTAAGGAGGCCTGATGATTAGTGGAAACTTACCCTGTAGACATTCTAGAGTGTCGCATTTAGAGGTAATTAAGAAGAAGAAAAGAACTAAATTACACTCCCCAGAAGAAAAGCCAGTGGTTTGGTTATATTTATTTTTGTTGGAATCCATGTACTTAGAAATGTATTCCCTCTGACATGTCTTGCCAGCCACAAAAGTAGTTTAGGACACCAGAAAACTTTGGTAAATGTGTTTTTGGGGATGTGCTGTGAAATGCTCTCTAAAGCCAGTTTGAATAGTCTATCAAATTTATTCATGTTGATAATGTTTAAAATTCTTTTCTTAGATTTATTTATTTATTTTATTTTCTGTATATGAATATTTTACCTGCACATGTGTATGTACAGCGTATACATACCAGATGTCTGAGGAGGCCAGAAGTGGTCATAGAATCCCCTGCAACTGGAGTTACAGATGATTGAAACATGGGTGCTGGGAACCAAACCTTGGTCTTCTTCAAGCGCAGCCAGTGCTCTTAAATGCTCACCCATCCTTACAGCCCTACATTGAGCTTGTAAAAAAAAATGCACAAGATATAATTTTAAATGACGCTTAGGAATTCAATACCCACACAAGATGAACTTCAAAATTAAGTGACTTATTTATTTATTTATTTGTTTGTTTATTTATTTATTTATTTATTGCTTTTGTTTTCTTCAAAGAGGGTATTTCGGGGGGGCTGGCCTTGAACTCACTGTATAGCCAAGGATGACCTAGAACCCCTGATCCTCCTGTTTCTACTTTCTAAGTGCTGAGGTCACAAGTATATTACCACATCCAACAAAATTACTTTTAAAGGCGTTATTATTAACAATTAGTTATTACTTATGCATGTTGTATATATGTGTGTGTATGCATATGTATGTGGATGTCAAGATGGCAAGGAGAGAGTTACATCCCCTGGGGCTGCAGTTACAGGCAGTTTTGAGTCACCTAATATGCAGGGAAGCAAACTCTGGTCCTCTGCAAAAGTAGTAAACCCTCTTAAGTGCAGAGCCATCTCCACAGCCCCCTAAATGATTTTTAATATAGAACGATGTCCCCCGAATACCTGCTTTCTTCATTATCCAAGAGCCCCTGGATTCCCAGTGGAAGATGCATGCAACTTCCATTAACAGTGAGCTATCACCCTCTTACATGGAGATTCATGTAATTTGCTTCTGCATTTACAAACCGTGGTTCACAAAAGAGACTGGAGTTTTGTTTTAGATGGATTTGTAGTTGGACACACTGATGGAGGGAGAAAACAGATTTAAGAAAGAATGCATGTACATCTTTGTGTCAAATAGAGTTTTCTTTTTCAGGTTCTATTTGGATACTTATTTTTTCTTAGAAAGACCTACTAAAAAGAGTTTACTGATTCTCAGTTAATATACCACAGAGATATATTCTGTACCAGATAGGGTAACAATGACATCCCGTTTTTGCCATTCAGCCCTCACAACACCTCCATGTAGTAGGCCTTATTGACTAATACCACTACATAGATGAAGACGTCCAGGTTTAGAAAGGTTGAAGAACTAGTCCATGCTCAGACTTTCTGTAAGTCTACACTTTTTCTTGTGTACAGTGCAACATGTTGCCACCTCCCCCCACGCTGTAGAAAAAAAAATGCTCATTCCAGACTAGAAATGAAAAAAAGAAGCCAATGGAATAAATGAGATAGCAAGATGTCACAAAGAAGGGTGACAAGTAAAAGGAAGCCATAGAACAATGATAATAGAATCAGGGAGGAGAGAGACGCCTTGCATAACTGCACTCCTAAGCTTCCCTTCAGGTAGAATGTGTGCACTGGTTGAAGAACAATGAAATGGCAATTATCTAGCTGGCTGTGAGTGCCCAGGGGATGAGAACCAGTGTCTAAATTGAGACATTCCTTTAGGTGTTCGCATTTTAGTATGATTATGCTATATTATACAGCTAATATCCACTTATAAGTGAGTATATACCATCTGTGTCTTTCTGCTTCTGGAATAGCTCACTCAGGATGATCTTTTCTAGATCCTACCATTTACCTGCAAATTTCATGATTTCCTTGTTTTTTAATTGCCGAGTAGTATTCCATTGTGTAGATCTACCACAATTTCTGTATCCATTCCTCAACTGAGGAATGCTGTTTCCATCTGGGTTGTTTCCAGCTTCAGGCTATTACAAATAAAGCTGCTACAAACATGGTTGAGCAAATGTCCTTGTTGTATAGTTGAGCATCTTTTGGATATATACCTAGGAGTGGTATAGCTGGAACTTGAGGTAGCATTATTTCTAATTGTCTAAGAAAGCACCAAAATGATTTCCAAAGTGGTTGTACAAGTTTACATTCCCTCCAGCAGTGGAGGAGGGTTCCCCTTTCTCCACATCCTCTCCAGCAAGTGTTGTCAATTGAGTTTTTGATCTTAACAATTCTGGTGGGTGTAAGGTGAAATCTCAAGGTCGTTTTGATTTGCATTTCCCTGATAGCTAAGGATGTTGAACATTTCTTTAAGGTGGGTTACTCTGTTCCTACCTTGCCTAGAGTGCCTCCAGGATCAAGTTGTTCTACTTGCCCACGGGAGCAAAGTCCATCAGCAAACACTCAAGCACCTTGGAGGCAGTGGAGAAGAACAAATTCAATCCTGTACCACTGGCTTGTTCAGGGTCCAGAAGAGGACACAAAGCAGAAGCACTACTAGAGACATGTATTCTTTCTTGGATGCTTTGTTAACAAAGAGCTCTCAGGAAAATGGAGCATAAAAGGAAGCAGACTAGGACAAGGAGAATGATCTAGGCAAGTTTAGAGTCTCAGCTAGAAACTAGTTTTGGCTTAATCTTACTGGAGCAGGAATGACCACAAAGGTAGTTCCACAATGAAGCAAGTGGACTGGCCTTTTCTGGTGGTAATTAGCTAAAGGCTGCCCATGGAGAAAGGGGCATGCCTTTTGGGCTAGGTGACTCTCATTGACAGGGTCAATTATACAGAGAAAGGGTCTGTGAGCTGTGAATTGCCATTAATAACCAACCCTCGTAGCTGCTGAAGAAAAGAATGGCAGCCTAGATAAAGGACCTGGATTACAGGATCAATAGTATCCACTATACCCATTAAGTTGCCATATAGGTTCCTGTTAGCATAGGGTGTACACAAAACTTCTTCAGACATTTTGACTCTTCTTGAGGTAAGAGTACCTGGACAGATAGAGTTAGCTCACACAGAAGTTCAATATTTGGGCCTAGAAACAGAAAGGTACCAAGCAGGACTCTTCTGATGAACTGTCCCTATTTTCTGGCCCTTCTGGAGTACCTATCTGTGGCACTTGAAACTAAATATTTGTGGTAAAATCTACCCTAGGCTCTCAGTTCAATGGCATTTAGTATACATACATAGTTCCCTTTAATATAGGACAGCCTCTCTCATAACATCTAGGTTATGTCCGTCCCCAGGTTTTAGTTCTCCACTTAATATAGATGCCCCTCGATGTCTGTCCTAAGCTTCTGTTCATCCCTTCCTTCTCAACTCCTGTTACTATTTAATTGGAAGACAGGGTCTCAAGATTTATTTAGGTAAAGAATAATAAAAAGGCCATCATCTAGCTGGCTGTGAGGGCAGAGGGAGTGAAAACTAGTTACGTGTCGATTTTGAAACATTCCTAAGAGTACATCTTTCCTGTATGGTGAGGACTAAAAGAAACCAATGTATGTAGGCTTTTTTTTCTTGCCTTTAGACCTGAAGGATTAGTCATAGGATTGTGTTCAAATTATTCAATCCTAAAAACCCAAGTGATTAACATTTAACTTTTTAATGGACAATTACTCAACAGCCATGCCAGTGGGTAAATATTTATTCATCTATTCCAACTTGAGTCAGTTATTTGTGTTCTTTAATCGTGGAAAAGTGAATATGTGTGTGTGTGTGTACATGTGTGTAATATGCTTATAATTAGTTTTCCTTAGAATCAGAAGATTACTTGGGTGAACTTGTCTGACCTGGAAGGAATTAGCAGCTTTCAGTCCCATTTCTTGTTTGCCTACAATGAGCTCAAATGTCCCTGACATGTCCACACGAATGTACTGAGCAAATGGCCTAAGAAGTCAAGGGACTATTGGGTATCATTTCCCAGACTTTCACTTTACTTTCGAGAAGTAAACTTTAATCAGAAGACAGGAAACAAATTTAAGCATTGAAATATGAACCGAGGTGAGAGGTTAAGAGCTGGGACTTGAAAGTTTAATGCTAATACTTCAGGTGTGGCCTCCCATGCAGAGGTCAAAAATACTTGCATTGTCTACTAGTGAAAGAAGGACCAAGGTTTCCTGGACTTGTAGAAATAAATTGGAAAATTTAAACTAGACTGATCAAAGTAAGCTCACTCCCTGACCTCTAAGTCCCAAGTGCTTCATGCAGATTAAGGTGATTTTGTTGTTGGTGGTGATGGTTTATGCCATATTCCATGAGGGTGGGGTAGAGAATGCAGGCATTTAGGAACTCAGACCCCTTCAACTGTGTGGCTAGACCCTTGCAGCTTCCCACTTGAGCTACTTCATTTAGATAACAGATGAAGAAAAGAGAAAAGGAGAAATGGTTTAATGGACACACACATACTCTAGCTACAACTGTCAGATGGTCACCTTTTATGTGGGAAAGGTTGGGTGAGGGGGGTCGTCTGTGTGCCTCAGATGGAAAAAGAAATGGTTGGGTGTAGAACAACCCAGTCCCTGCCACACATGGCTTCAAGAATATGAGATCATATTTTTTTTCAAGAAAAAAGAAGACTAAAGAGACTGGCAAGGCTGGTGGCAGGGGAGAGGCACCAAGAGGAGATGGTGCTTCTTCCCAAGTAAGCATTTGGGAAAGAGAAAGGGAAGTAACGGGGCAAGTAACAGGGCCTCCAAGGTTAGTGGGATAATCCTGAAGCATTGCCAAGTCAGAGTAGATTCACTTGCCCTCCTAACGGGAGAGCAAAACTGTTCTCATTTGGCTTTATTTTTCCCCCTGGCAAAGGCTTTAGAGGGTGAGTGAAAGTCGCTAATGTGAAAGACTAGATAAGAGGGAATTCTGCTTTGACTGAGGAGTCAGCTGTGTCCAAAAGGAACAGGGAGAAGTAGAGTAGGTGGTCCCCACCACAGGTACCTGATTGTGGTAGACTCTGGAGGTTGGCAGTGAATTGAACATCTCTTCAGACACTTCATTCACTAGAGGTATGCTGAAAGGAATAAAGGCACCTGAAAGAGGGTGCCAGGCTCCCCCAGGCTGCATTGAGAGGGGACGACACTTCTACTTAAATCTCCCTCTTTTATTGCCTTTCCCCCACTCCCTTCTGCTTGTGAACACAATCTGTCTAGCTCTCTTTGGAAGAGATCAGAGATGGAAAGGAAGGTTCTGGCAGAGAGTTGGAGGAAGGCTGGGCTTTGCGGCCTGCCCCACCCAGCAGGTAGCATCGGGGACATCTGGCCTGGCCAGATTCCTGCTGGATTGCACTCTCCTGCCCCAGTGATTTTGACAGGCCCTCTGGGGCAGACTCTTTTGTGGCAATTTCTGGCAGTCCCAAATGTGGCTTGTTGTCAAGGCTCTGGACCAGTGCCCAAGAGCCTGTTGGAAGTCCAGACTCCAAGTCAAGAAGAGCAGAATTAACTGGCCAGTTGCCAAGATAATATTTTCCTTCCCAAGTAAGAATGCTGCCTAGGAAATAAGTTTAACTTCCTTACTTTCTTATCTCATCATCAGTCTCCTTAAGAGAAGTGATTGTTAAAAGACACTTTAAGTGGACCCTCCCCCTTCAAAGAAAACTGCTTTTAATTATTTAGCAAATATGTGTATGGTGCTTATACACTGTCTTTATAATATTCTGAGTGGAACAAATATTAGCTCATTCAATCCTCACAGAAACCCCGTGACATAGGTACAGCTTTTAGCCATATTTTAGAGATAAGGTATAGACGTGAGAAAGGTTTAGTGGTCTATGTAACCCAGAGTCATACAGCTTAGGACTAAAGGTGGAGTCTGAACCAAAGCAATCCATCTTCAGTCTGTTGGCTCTGCAGACTTGGTGTTCTTTACCTAAAGAAAATGTAGATATTTATGTTCTTTCCCTAAACAAAGTGTGGATTGCTTTTTGAAAATTGGGTTAAATACATATAGAAAAATGCCTAAATATATACATACATATATATATATATATATATATGTATGTATGTATATATATATATAAAATCCAGTGAATTTTCACAAGTTGAATGGTTGTCCACCTGACATTATACCTCTGAGAAAACTCAGAGCATCATCCCCTCAAAAGAGCACCTTTACCTCCATATTTAAGGCAAAGTCCTTATTCTGACTTTCCCAGCATGGGTTAGTTAGAACCAGTGAAAATTTATTTTAACTCTAAATAGTACCATATTAAATACTTTCTTTTATGTCTGACTCCTTTCCTCTCATCTTATTGTTTGGGGTAGAGTTTAAATGGATTGGATTTTGTTATTATATAGTATTTCATTTGGATTATATACTAATTGATTTATCAGTTCTATTAGTGAGAGATGGTTTGCTAATTTTCTATCTTGAGACTATACCAAATAGTGCTAATTTATATGTATTTTGGTGACTGCATGGGCATATTTCAATTGAGTATATACTGTAGGGTATACAAATACTCATCTTTTGTTGATACTATTATACAGATTTACAGTGTGGACATAGCGGTTAAAACCTGCAGTGTCTGGACTTTCAGGTTGTTCTACACTCTTGTTAACTTGGAATTTCTTGTCTTTATTTTCATCCATTCTGGCAGGCATATATTATACTTCTAAAAGATAAGTACGTTTTTAGAGCAATTTTAGATGTACAGAACCATTGAACAGATAGAGCAGAGAGTTCCATGTACCCTACATCCAGTTTCTTTTATTATTGGCATCTCACATTAATATGGTACATCCTAATAATCCATGAACCAATATTAATATATTATCATTCATCTTTATAAACTTCAAAGACATAAAGTAAATGATAGTGCCTCAATTCTTGTTTTAATAGCAAAAAAAAAAATGTATATGCATAAAGAGGAAGCCTGTCACAAGCATAGTTCTAAGGACTCACATGTTAGCTTTCCCAAGACCTTGGGGGGGGGGGGGTTACACCGGAAATCTTAAATGATGCAGCTGGACCTCAGTGAGAGAGAAAGCAGAAACAGAGAGAGTGGGGGGTCCTTGGCTACTTTGAGAATGCTCATGTTAAATAGGGTATGGAGGACAGCAGGAAGGAATCAGTGAGTAAAATATTCCAATGACAAATTCCAGAGATGTGACAGTCACAGCTAAATGGGACAATAGACAATACACATTAATTTAAGACTTTCAATTTGGTAGCATGTTTGTGGAAATAACCCTTTGCATTCTAAAAAAAAAGCATGGGGGTGCAGACCTCTGAATCCCTGCAGGAAACTACAGATTCCTGGGAGGGAATAATGGAAGCCCCAAATGGGACTTTAATAACAAAAGGCAATTATTTTTAGTATTTTCCAGTAGATCTCAGCTGTCTGGTATTGTCAGGTTCTATTCATGGAGAGGGGGAATTTAGAACAAGTTAATTCAGTGGATGGGGAGGGGAGCAGGGAGTGATGTAAGTAAGGAAAGGGGTTGGGGGAGAAAATAAAGGAGGAAGGAGGCAGATAAGGAGAAAGAAAGAGGAATGTGAGTAGAAGCTTACAAGTTTTTTTTCAGTCTGGTACTATTAACTGGCATGATGGACCCCAAGGCAAGATGCCAGTGCTATAGTAATAAATGCCAAGATCAAATTTCCAGGAACAAATATAAAAGGACTCTAAAACAAGCAATTTGTCAAACTGTGTTCTGGGTACAAGGAAGCATAAAAAAAAATCAGGGAGAAAGTAGGTCACTGACAAATTCTCATGGAAACAGCTGGGAAGCCATTATGGGTGATAGTGTTGAAACTAATTAAAAAGTGGTAAAGCCATAGATGAAGGTTGCACGGGGTGGGGGACAGGGGGATGGTGGAGGCAGGTCACCAAAGAGGGTTCAAGTATGGATTTAATTATTATTTGTGCAGCTGTTTGGAAAACCCAAACATGTGGACTCAGCAGATCTATAGGTGAGTCTCTTGGTGAGCTAGATCATGTTCTGTAAAGTCACAGAGAAGCAGCATGGCTATCCAGTGGAATGGTAACTGCAGAGTGTTCTTTTTGTGTAGGGAAGAAAGCACTGCCTTGCTGATCCTAGTGTATACAACAAATTCATTATCAAAGTGCAGAAGGAAACACAGAAGAAAAAATACTCAGAGATTCCGGGCATGGGAAAATTGTTTATGATGGGCAGCTTCCACATCTTAAATCAAGATAAGTGGACTTGATGATGGCAAGGAGCAGTTGTCCTGGCAGATTGCATAATTATTAGACGACAAAGAAGAACATTATGTCTGGAGCTTAAAAAATTGTTTCTCTGGTGTCTTAGTAAATTTTGCTTGAAATTTTACTCAGATTGGCTTGGATACCAGCAGCCTCAGAAAAAAAAGTTCAAGTGGCTTAAGGAACACAGTCCCCAAACAATGATGACTTATAGAAACATTTCAATCAGGAAGGAACTGAGCTAGTAGTTATTTTTTAAGTTGTTTTCTCTTGGCTGCTGCTTCCTTTGATCTCACTGTCAGTAGTCTGGGAAGCGCCATGAGAGAGATCAGCCTCTTTTACATAAAAGAATATTTAAACTCAGAGGTGTTAAGTTACCCTCTAAAGTCACAAAGCTCATTTAAAATCCCAGGTCAAGCTTCCAAGTACTCTTCTTTGACACTGAGATTGGACTTTCACCATGTTCTCTTATAAACTGGACATGGACACATAAATGTGATGCATGAGTTCATGCTAAGAAGAAGAGAGGATCAGAAACAAAGGCCCTTCTACATGGGCTTCCTTAGAACAGCCAGCACTTCCTCCCAAGCAATGCAAAACAGAATTATTACAGGACAGCATCAGTGAAAGTAGGGGTGAGAACTTAGCATGCATACATATGTGTGTATGAGCACGCAGAGGGTGGGAGTGGAGAAGGGAAAGGGGAGGAAAGGAGAAAAGAGGGGAGGATGCAATATATGTGACTTTAAGGCATTCTTTAGTATTTACTTAGGACTAGTGAAGAGGTAGAGAAAGCATATAGAATCAGTCTTCAACCTCCAATGGGGTTCTGGTCTGTGGTAAACCATGCAGGTGCCTCCTCTGCTGTCTCAAAATGGGCTAGAACAGAGGTTTCTGAGGAAGAGAAGGGAAGATTGTTCAACTGGAGATAGCCCAACAAACTCATAAGAAAGTAGACTGGAACAGCCCAGCAGAATATTAAAGTTCCCTACTTCTATACCAAGTAAGTGAACTTTGACTTTTCTTTCTCTGAAAACACTGTTTCAGAAAGGTAAAGAGTTCAAGCACAGCACAATATATATTTATATATTTTTTCATTTCTTTAAATGGGGTCTCTTCTCCCTGTGTGGTGAGGGAGGCCTTAGAACACTAGGCTACTTGGCAACAACCCAGCTGCAGTTAACATGATAAATCTGTAAAGCTTTTAATTTCCATTTTCATATACATTCACACATACTTTTGCATTGCTTTCTTTGGAATTTACAAACTGATTTCAGGCTTGGACGTTTAAATGAAGATAAACTGCTTTTCTTCCTTCTGAAGAGCAAAATTCAAGAAATCTACAGGCCAAGAACCAGAGCAGTCTTGGACAAAACATACTGATTTCATTTGGGGACACTGAATTGATACTTGTAACCATATCAAACTTCTCTCTAAGATATCTCAGAGCCTGGAAAACAGAACAAAAGGAATTTCCATTATTTTCTGTCTTTCCAAAGTCTACAGTTTCTCAGTAACTCCTGCCAAGCCTACATTTGACTTTTGTCTACTCTTTTTCATTCCCATTACTAATGATTCAAACAAAGAGCTTGATAAAACTTAAGTACTAAAAGATGTTCCTGTGACTTCATAACACAGCACAACACAGCCTAACGCCACACTTTTCCTGCCCCAAGTCATGAAACCTCTTTAGCTTTAACTCTGATTGGCACACCAAACCGGAGGCACAAGGAGAGAAGAACATATACTTCAATAAGAACCTGGGCATGATTTCTGGCATATGCAGACCAAAAGAAATCCCTTGATTCTAGTCATCTTTCAGAGTTGTTGAATGGAAGGCTGTCATCTGATTGAGAATCTCAAATGATCTCTTATCTCGACTCCATATGTATGGTTCTACTTCAGGAACTTGAGAATGTCACTAAATACTGTTAACATTATTTTATACATTTATTTATTTGGAGTGTGTGTGTGTGTGTGTGTGTGTGTGTGTGTGTGTGTGTGTGTGTCTGTGTGTGTAGTGTGTCCATGCATGTGTGGGTGCATCTGCCAAGGTCAGAGAACAGCTTTGTGTACCTGGTTCTTTCTTTTCACCTTTACATAGTTTCTGGGGGTCAAATTCATGTAGTCAGGCTTGGACATAGTACATTTACCTGCTGAGCAACCTCTCTGACCTCTTGTGGATATTATTTTTAATAGCAGTGTTAAAATAGTCAATAGTTCATAAATACCTTTACACAGCATAAATAATATATTAACAAATATATCTGCAGGTATGGGTTGCTTCTACCAAGTAGGAGATCAGTTAAAGTGTGCACTGTTTTAATAAAATGTTTCTTCAAGTGTATGCATTCCTTGGGTACTATTAGGTCACAGAATATACATACACACAATTCTATAGTTAAGAGTAGAAAAAAATTGGATGGGTTAAGAGTTTCCAAGGTTTTTAATATCCTGAAGTACATAAAGAGCTTCCTAAAAATGAGGGCTATCCTAAGCTTATTAGATCAGAGCTCTCTATTGTTACATTTAGGATTTAGATTCCACACAGCAATACTTCTTAAATTATCCACTCCCACCCCTTTTTGCCTGATGAGTTTTTAATGTAACTTTGGGTATATAGGCATATAAAAGAGGTAGAAAATTAAATTTTTAGTGATAATAAATTATAGAGAATTTTATTTTAAATCCGTTCTTTGGTATACATATCATTTTCTAAAAATGAAAATAAATTTGCATATTAATGGTTGGATTTACTTCTTTTACAAAAAATATTAAACCTCAGCTGAATGGTTGATACTGTAGGAAATAAAGCATTTTCAACATGTTTCAGAATTGACTAATATTTTGAATTAAAAATTAATCATCAATGTTGAGACTGTAGCTTTGCAAAAATACATAGTAAAAAAAAAAAAATGTATGTTTGGGGCCACTTCAGAAATTGTTAGAAATTCTGTCCTAATCTCAAACTGAAATTTACTGAATGGCTTTTTTTTTAAAATAACTTTCAAGTCAGTAACTCATCAAATACCCCAAGTTAATACATTGCAAGATATACCAATTTGATACTTGTATGAATGACAGTAACATTGAACATATTTTTTTCTGTAATTAAACAATTGCATTTTATGAGAGCCAAAAAACTTTGTATGTATAATAAAAACATCAGTCCATAACATACAGTAGTCTCAAAGCGGAGCCAATGTGTTTCCTAGTCAAAGAGCACATTGTTGTATATGCAGAACTGAGGCCATGATGAAACTGTGTGATGCAGCCAGAGCGAGCACCACAAGAAACACCTCAGATCCATTAAGGTTGGATCTACTAATGGTTGGTGGTTGTGCACTTAGAAACCTTTCATTATTTCCAAAATTTTCACAGCCTGCTATGTTTCGTTACCCTGTATGACTTGGCATCCACAGTTTAAGAGGCTGGACCATAAAGCATGCTTGGAAAGATGCTGCTTTTAGAAAACAATCCTTCAAAGATGATCCTTGACCTGATAAGCAAACCATGCCTCTAGGAAGAAAGGATTTCTGGGAAGGTTCAGTGGGAGGAAGGAAGTAAAGATCATACAATCAAGGTTTTTAGTCCAGAAACTCCTAGGGGACTCTTTAAGGTCACTGTCATCAGCATGTAGCATTAGTATTTGATACTTGTTTGCTGAGTGAATGAATGAATGAATGAATGAATGAATGAATGAATGAATGAACAAATACCTTCTCTAAGCTTAAGTGATCCAGTACCAGTTGATCTTAATTATTCTTTAACCCAAGGTCTTTTAATAATAATGATTTGGGGACCCTTATGGTAGATAAATAACCAATTCAGTGAAGAAGTATCTGGTGCACCTCAAGGGTCCCAGAAAAAAAAATACTTCTGAACAATGCAACTTAGGATAGGAGGTACCTTGTAGCTTCCCAGTTTGATGTGAAAAGAAGTGGAGACACATCTGGCTACATCCTGATGTGGGCTTTCCTCCCAGCACATGGGCTAACCTATGCTCCAAAAGGCCATCATATTGAGAATCATTTCTTGATACACCAGTGTGTCACCTGGAAGCTGTTCCTCAAGTGCTGTGTTATTAATGGCAGACATTTGGGAATGTTTTACTTCCAAATATAAATAAGAGCACATTTAAAACTGCAGCTAACTTCACTTTGACTCCCAGTTTGATAGGCTTTCATAAGTGAGAGAGAAAACAGCTCGCTTGCCAGGAATCACACATGCTTGTACCATCAGACATATGTGTCTTATTGGAACAGAAATGATGAGAGTGACATAAGAAAAACTAAGGAAGTGCAGCTTCTATGCAAATGCTAAGCCAGGGACTCTGTAAAAGACAAATTCTATGAGCCTTTATTGGAGAGTAGGATGTTTTCTTGGTGGTGGAATCATGATGCTTTCATATCATGGGTCAGCCCCCTCAGGCCCTTAAGTTTGGGACCCTTAAAGACCCATTTCTTGTGGTCTTTATCTCACAGGAATAGCCAGTCCTAAGCCCAAGCCTAAGCATTACCAGTCAAACAACATTCTGCCTAGAAGTTTCCATGGCTGCCCTCTGCCTTCAGGTCTAAACGGAACCCCAGCTTCTCTGCATTCCTATCTACTTCCATTAGCAGGAACCGACAAGCTTCCATCTATGGAAGAATTTATCACTGTGGGCAAAGGGTTAACACAGCCTTTTCCCTTCCTTTGTAGAAATCTGTCCTTGTGTTAACTTACCAGCTCTGTTGCCCTGGAAACGTGGTGAAGGTGGAATGTCAGCTGTGTTACCAGGCAATATTGCTTATAGTAAAAATGACCCAATTGTTAAATTGCTGCTGGTGCTGCAGGATTGTAAATGAACCTAAATACCTGGCAGAAAGCCATAGCTTTTGGCTTCCCTGACTGTAGAACTCTTGGTACTCAGCATGACCCTTTTGGGGCCCCAGGAACCTACAGTTGTTTACAAAATATCCAATGGATTCTAAAGCTTCTAAACCAAGATGGACCTTATACTTTCTCTACATCATTTTTGTTTGCTCCTGAGCTGATACCTGGGGATCCAGGGATGAGGCTTTGTAATCTGTGGATGTGGTTTTTTAGAAAGACCATTTCAGAGGACACATGCCCAAAGCTGCCCTGCTGATCAGGACGGTGCTTTCTGGCTATTTTCCTTCTGAGTAGATTCACACCAATGGTGGCCTATGGTGACCTGTGAGTTGCAGAGTTTGGCTGAATCTATGGAGTCCTAGTAGACATAAGAGTCGGGAGAAAATGAGATTGACACTGGGGTTGACATGGGATGTAGTCTTTCTGTCCTGATTTCTAGCTCATGCTGGTCTAATCCTTTCAACATTAGAAATGACCTTGTTAGCCAGGCGTGGTAGTACATGCCTTTAAGCCCAGCACTCAGGGAGGCAGAGGCAGGCAGATTGTTGTGAGTTCGAGGCCAGACTGGTCTATTCCAGGACAGTCAAGGCTACACAGAGAAACTATTTCTCGAAACAAACAAACAAAAATTACCTTGCTGATTTATCACCTTTGAATAGGAGTGAGCAGTTGGAAGGACTGAAAGGCATTCTACTCCCAGGTTTTAAAAAAGTTTTACATTTTCTATTATTGAGGTGGCTCATACTGTTTTATTTAGTATCTCAAATAACTGACTCTCCCAGAAGCTTGCTAATACACGTTTCAGAAGACTGGAGCATGTTTTCAGTGTTGCATTGCCATTTGTGTGCTTATTAGTAATAACTATATTGAGAGTCCTCTTTTCACGGGCTGATCTTGGCAGAAGGTTCAAGTGCTACCACTTGTGGAATACTTTCTATGCACCCAAAACTGTGCTAAGTACTCTGTGTCTACAAAAATATAAATAACTTTACAAGGTAGAAGCTACTTATTATCCTCATTCAATGCCCGAGACAACTAAGGCACATGGCAAGTGACTTACCCAAGGCTACACTGCATTGCAAGCAACAGAAAGTATATATTTATATTGAGAGTCCCATTTCAGAAATGGAGTGGATCGCTGTTAGGAGAGCTTAGCCCTCTGGGTCTCACAATAAAGGCACAGTTTTGTTCAGTTTAAGGGACTGAACCCGACCAGGTGATATTAATTATATTTCTCAATTTCACTGAGGAAAAAAAAAAAACAACCTTGAGTAGGTGAACAGAGCTGCAGCTTTCAAATTGGAGTAAAACTTCAAATCTGCAAACTCGAGCTGCAAAGCTGTGTATCTAGTCTGCCTTGTCAGAGTTGAATTTCTTCTCATTGCTACTCACTTTAAAAAAAAAAAAAACATCTCCAGGTAGCTAAGTAAAACAGGAGATACTTAAAGATTATTTCTAAAAAGGCAAGTGGGAGGTAAGAGAAAAGGTAGGGTGGGAGGGGTGGTAAAAGAAAGGCGGGTATTGTAGCATCCTACCAATCTATGTTTCTGATTCTCAGCAACCTTGAAAGAGAACATTAAGATATCCTTTACTCTCAGGTCTGGCTTCCCAGAGAGAGGGAGCCATAAATGAAAGCCTGCTTTGTGTGGCTATACTGTGACAGCAGAGACAATGGCTAGAGATTGTTTTTAAAAGTGTGTGTGTGTGTGTGTGTGTGTGTGTGTGTGTGTGTGTGTTGAAGCCCTTGTAGCTACAAAAAAAAAAAAACCCTCACAATTAACTGCTGTTCACCTTGGCTTTAGTCTTTCTAAAAATAATTATGATAGTAACTTAAAAAACAACAGCAACAACCTGCTATCTATACTCAGGGCAATTTCTTGGATCCTGAAAGAATTAACAAACAGCCTCCAAAGCCCCAGATCCTGGCTGACCTGATCAGTTCGAAACTTGAGCAGTCTTTAGACTAAATCAGATATGGAACACCACCCTTCACTGAAATCCCGACTGTTGGGCTAAAGCCAAATGTGAACTTTAGCTGGGACTTATCACTGCAGCCATGTAGCCATTTGATTAGTCTATGCCCATGCCATGCAACTGTCAAACCTTTTGAATATCACTTCTGCATATTATGGCTGTGCCAAGCCTCCAAGGTATATAAACTTAAGTCAGTGAAAAGTAACCTGGTTACCCCATCACTGATTTATTTAATAAAAAAAAAAAAAAAAAAAAAAAAAAAAAAAAAAAAAAAAAAAAAAAACTGAGAAAGGCACTGAAGGAGACGGGTATGCAAATAAATAACAACCTTATGGTAAAACTTGAGAAAAGGAAAAGTGGGAGTAAGTGTTTTTTTTTTTTTTTAAAGCTGTGAAAGGCCAGAAGAGGAAGATATTACTTTGACACTAGGAAGCCAGGGAGATTTGAAAGGAAAAATGACACTTTATCTGGGTCTTAATGGTCTTGAAGTAGGAGCTCACCAGGACTTGAAGCAGAGAGAGCAAGTACTATGTGCTTCGGAACATAGAATTTGAGTGATAATAGTCAGGGTGAAGACAAGAGCTAAAGTGGAGAATCTCTGTTGTTGCCCTCTTCTGAAGTACTTCAGATTCCACGATAGAAAGGACTGGAAAGCAATACATTTGTTTCAGAGACAGTGGTACTTGATTTGGAGAAAGATGACTATCATAGGCATGTGATGAAGGGCAAAATGGAATAGTGTCTGTGAAACTATCAGGGCAATGACAGATAGTGAAGAGTTTTTTTTTTTTTTTCAAGACAGGGTTTCTCTGTGTACCCTTGGCTGTCCTGAACTTACTTTGTAGACCAGGTTGGCCTCAAATTCACAGAGATCCACCTGCCTCTGCCTCCCTGAGTGCTGGGATTAAAGGCATGTGTCACCATGCCTGGCTAAAAAGAGATAACTTTTAAAGTTGAAGCCCCTAGATCTCATAGAAATGGGCTTTAAAATTTTATTTTATTTTATTTGTTTGCTTTTCAGTGCAGGGAACAAAACCCAGGGAGTTGTCAATGATAAGTGTGCACTTTACCAATAGGATAAGTCATATCCAGCTACTTTTAGTGTGATTTTTGAGGCAGAGTAATTATTTATTCATTTGAGTAGTATTTTGATGGTTAGAATGGAGACTGAGAGAGCGTTACCCCTCCAAAGCAATGCTTTGATGTTACCATCTTTAAGAACACTTTCCAATACATCATAGAGAAGAGTTTCTCTGCTGGCATCTATATCTATCGCCTTGTAAGCAGATTTTTTTTTTCTTGAAAATACTGTTTCAACCAGAGATTTAGTTACAAAAGTTTTGCTTGTTTCTATTGGATTAGATTCTCCATATATCAAACTACTTCTATCATGAATCCTTCACAAGATAGAGTTAAAACAATGCAACTTTGTCCCCCTTTATTAAAGCTTTTATTCCCCCTTGTCCAGGTAGCGGTAATGCTCACCTCTCTGAAAGCTATGAAAAGCCATTGTATAGTGAATTTGGATACCTTCATGGGTCTGTGATCTGCAAAATTCACTCCATGTAATCTCATAGATCTGTGGCCACTACTCGTGTATGGACTTGGGTGAAGTTCGCTAAAGATTACAGCAGATACGCCAATTTAAAAACTTTTACTGGCTATTGTTTTGTTTCAGGATAGCTGGCAGGACCACAAATTAAGCTTAAGATGTATCCTGAAACCCTTTAACCATGCCCCACATTTGATCAGAATCAACCAACTTCTTTGAAAGTTATCATGAAACAAATAGGCAGATAAGAGTAAAATGCAGAGTGGCTGCGGTGAAACAGACCCCTTATTTTGGTTGATTATCTGATCTCAATCCATATCCTGTCATTAGGCACACTGTCAGATTTAAGAACTAATTCAAGACTTCTGTTTGTATGGGGAAAGGCAGTGAGTAAAATCATAGACGAGGTTAAAAATCCTACCCACTTTCTTGCAATTGAACCTATTCTTACTTTCCCTCTTGTAGGGACACCTCTTCCTATATTTTGGCCCAAGTCTATGCCAACATATTCAGGCCTAACTCAGTGGACAAATGTGTTCTAACACTGCCGCAGGCTCTGAAAATATAAACAACATTGAGAAGAATCGTTAACAGGAAAGTAAACCTTTTCAAAAGTATTTTTTCCATAGATACTTGCTTGGCCTGGGCACAGTGGCACAAACCTGGATCCCAGCACTTGGGGAGCCAAGGCAAGAAGTTTTCAAGTCCCAGGCCATTCCAGACTATATAGTACCCATCCACCCTCATCTTAAACAACCAGGAAAGCAAACAAGCATGAAATACTTGTCTGGCCTTTGATTAACGTGTTTGTGTGTGTGTGTGTGTGTGTGTGTGTGTGTGTGTGAGATATGTGTGCCATGGTGATGGTGTGGAAGTCAGAGAACAGACAGCTTGCAGAAATCATCTATCTCATTCTACAATGTGGATTTCAAGGATGAGGCTTGGGTCCTTTAGATGGCGAGATCTTCTACCTGCTGGGCCATTTCATGGCCCCGGCCTTTTCATAATAAAGTTGTCTTAGAAAAGGTATTTACATTTAAATTCTCATCAGCTGGGAGTTTAGGGAAGATCATAGGTGAAAAATCATTAGACTTCAGTATTTTCAATCAACAAATGAAAGCCAAATTAACCATACTCAGGTACTTAAAGTGATGAGTGTCTAAGTCTTGTTTTTACTAGCAGAGTACTTTTTGTTTCTATCTTGCTGTAAAAACTGTCTTCCAACCTACAGTATGGGAGAAAATCTTTGCCAGCTACTCTTCCAACAGAGGATCAATATCAAGAATGTATAAAGAACCCAACACATTTAACACTCAGAGAAAAGGCAATCCAATTAACAAATGGGCAATCTGTTCAGCTACTTGGTATGGAAATCAGTGTGGAAGTTCTTCAAAAACCTAACTGGGACTAACATATGATACTCTACACTTCTCTTTATACCGGAAAGATTCTAAGTCCAAATACTATGGAAATACCTAATGTCTATAGATTGATGTGCTAGTCATGATAAATATGATTTAGAGTCAGCCTAGGTATCCATTAACAGAAAAAGATAATGTGGTAGATTTATACTGTGTCATTTTGTTCAGCTAAAAAGGCAAACAAAATTGTGTCATTTTCAGGAAAATTGCTGTAACTGGAAAGCATTACGTTAATCAAAATAGGGCAGACTCATAAAGGCAAGTATCACATATTTGTTATTACATATGGAACCTAAAGAGAAAGGTGGACACAAAACAGAATAGGGACTATTAAAGAAGAGAAAGAGGGTTAGGGGGAGACATGGACAAACTACGTTAAATGCAATAGTCACAATGATATTCATGACATTGTAGACTTGATGTGATTTAATTAAAAAAAATAAACTGTGTATCTTTGGGACTGAAAGCCTGGACTTTAATCCCCTACCATCAAGTAGAGTTGGGAGGAGTCTTACGAGAGTCATGCATTGTCAGAGAAGGTAGATGTAGGTTGCAAGAGAACTGCCATTGAGGCAAATGATGCTAGTCCCATTTGCTGTTTGTATCTATAGATGCCCTTTTGAAGTGAAGAAACCTTCAACTCTGGTGAAATATAGGTGGCCAATATAGCTGGTCAATGAGAGTCTCTACTAAAACTCACTACCCACTCCAGCACAACACCAGTTTCTCCTAGGAGTCCCCCTTTTCCTCAGCATTTTATTATAGACATTTTCAAACAATATAGTTTGCCATAATAATAAAAGACTCTGTATCTCTCTAACTGGTAGAAGTAGCAGGAATTTGAATCAGGTGCCTTCAGTCACAAAAATTTACTTCGCATATTATCCATGACTTTCGGTGTATTTTATTGTTGTCAAAAAAATACAAGTCCATCTTTTTTAAATAGGCAAGCATTGCCCTCTGGACTTTGAGCAGTACACATTTGAAACTCTTCATCTTGTCTTCCTCGACTCCTCATGATTCTTTCAACCATTTCCTGCCATCTCCATCCTACCCCCACATTTTGGACCATAAATCTCAGAGGTATCTTTTCTTTTGGTTTCTACTCCCCTATTGACCACCATATTTGATGAGTATTTTCTCCCATGCCACACAACATGAAAAATGGTTCCTACACTTTATCTCAATCCTCATAGTGATTCTAGGAAGAAACCAATTGTTATGTCCATTTCACAAATAGAAAAATAGATATATGATTAATTTTGCCCCAATTGCTGCTCCATACTCCACCGCACTCTGGAAATGCCTTGTGACTTCAAGTTTCTGAGATTTTGTTTGCATGTTTTCTGTACTTTGATCTTTCTACTCATCTTTTCAGGTCCCACTCTGATTCCCACAGCTGAAAGTGGTCTTGGTCTTCTCTTAAGTCATTCTCTCACTGCCTCTACCTCTTTCTTAGTTATCCTTATGTATAGCCTCATCAGGTATCACCCATGAACATGCCTTGTCCTCTTAAAGTAGACTCCTTCCCCTATATGCTTGTGTAAAGTAAGTCTATGCTGTGTAGATAGATTGACTGATTGCTTTTTCATAGTCACTGCTATCTTCATCACTCTCGTCACATCTCATAGTAATGATGAAGCAATGATATTTAACAACAAGAAAAATGGTATTAGAGCCAAAGTGAGGACTATATCTCCCTATCTAGTAACTCCAAAGTTTAGGGGTCAAGATCCAAATGATCATTTGTACTAAAAGCAATAATTTCCCCAGTTTATTCAGTTGTGTGTGTGTGTGTGTGTATGTGTGTGTGTGTGTGTGTGTGTGTGTGTGTGTGTATGTGTGTGTGTGTGTGGTGTATGGGATGGGACTGGATTCATTTTCTTTAAACCTTCTCCTTGCTCTCACTGTCATAACCTCTGAACAGGAGCTCTTTTCTTCAGACTTTGCCTGGGGTGAAAGCAGCACATTTTAAAGGTTTTTGATTTCTCGCACCCTACTTCAACCCAGGTTGGTGTTTAGAACACGCTCCTCACTCCTGTTTTTATAAATGCCATTCTTCTCCTCAGTACATCCCTTCCATTCAGCTATACTTAAGACTGTTTTTTAATTATCTTTTATTAACTATGTCAGTGAGACATATAGTGAAGAGAAGAGTTAAACATGAGGAAATTGCACTTTGGATAATCACTAGCCAGACCATTTTGACAGATGCCTCTCCTAATAACAACTAAAAGTGATGAATAAAATATAAAGAATCTACAGTTCTCTAAGCTTCCCAACAAATAGAATGAATGAATGAATGGGTTTGTGGTTAGTTGGCTAGTGATGCTTCTGTTTTGCCTGGTCTGTATTTTCTTTTGGAGGTGGGAACAAGAGCACAGTGTTTGGTCTGTTCTTGCAGTATTAAAAGAGACACCTGGTATCACTTAGTACTGATTGGGTTGGGAAGGCAGTGTTAAAGTGCTGAGAGTCCTCCAGAAGAAGGTCTGCATTGTTGAGAAGTGATGGTGGGGAGAGAGAGAGGATGAGTGACAGCTATAAGCAGTGGTCCTCTCTCTTCAGAGGCATGGGGCTGTTGACAAAGCAAATAATCACATTGAAAAGACTTTGAAGCTCCCCACATCGTCAACAGACAAGGGGCCACAAGACATAGCCACAAATGCTGGAGTTTGTTCAGAGAGCAGTGGGGAGATCTTGCCTTTGCTTGAAGGCCAAGCCAATCTGAGACCACAGAACTTCAGCCTGAGGGCTAGGTCTAGGCAGAGAGCTTGCTTTTGAAACCAGAGCTTGTGTTGCTATGATGGTGGGGGATGGCAATGGGATGTTGTTCTATGTTTCACTTGTGCAAGCAAATCATCGCATAATCTTGACAGAGGGGGTGCATTACATAATCCTTTCATTGCAGTGGGTTGTTTTCCAAAGACACAGCTTTGACTTTCAGCTAGCTAAAAGTGTACTGTTAAGATTCCAGCACCCACACTTAATATATGATTGTTCCATTTCCAAGCTTTTATGTAATACCTGTTAACAATCTATACTATGCTACCCCATGTTTGAATTAACTCAGGAAATCCCCAAATGAAAATCCACCCATACCCATCTTCTATGTGCACATACTTGACAGTTTCCCACCTTCATTGAGTAATAAAGGTTTTTGGCAATAGCCAGGTTTAGCAACAGGTAGGTATACAGTGAATCTATGTGTCTTTGGGACTTCTGCCATTTTGTGTTAATCCAGGCTTTGTTCTAAAGAGTTGCCAGTGCTTTCTTTTTTCTAACTTCACATCAAGTTGAATCTGTTTTCCTTCCTATATTGTGCCACCACCCCCATAATGACATGTTACCTTCTCTCTTTCCTTACTGCCTAATATTTATTTACTATGTCTTTTGTTTTTGTTCTTTTCTTCTCTATTTTCTTCATGTCCCATGACAGACTCTCATCATTTCTTGCTTCGAATGTTGCCATGGCCTTCATGAGTCTCTTGCTCCCACTTCTAGAACCATGCTGATTCTGACTGATTTATTTGGTGTGCCTGGCCATTACCTTCCTTAGCATGCTCTTTGTATTCTGTCTTCCCACTGACCTCCACCCATTTGCTGACTATCTCACTATCAGTATGCCACTGGTATATCATGGTTCGATGCATGGGACTCCCACCTGATCTCAACAGGCAGAGTCCTTTATTCTTCATCCTGTGTTTCGTGTTCCTACAGCATTTTATGGAGGAACCCTTTTCAGCATTTATTTCCATTTCTACGTTAGTGATGTGCTTGACGCTAATAAATTGTAAGCTCTTTTGGGCTCAGGGATGGTCTAATTTGTTTCTCTGTCACACTGTGGTACCTAACAAGCATCCTTGCCCTAACAGTTAACGTAATAAATGAAGTTGAGTAAGTAAATTATATCCCTAGATTGGAGGTAAAGAGAGGTGAGCATTTGCTGCTGTAAGGACAGGTAAAGGGATTCACTTGTCTAAATTCCTTTAAAGGGCAAATCAAATTGTGATCACTATTGCTTCTGTCACTGTTCTTGGTTGGCTGGCTGGTGCCACCTCTTCAGAGATCCTGGCACTTGGTGTTGGTAGCAAGTTGTTATTTTGTATGTTGAACAGGACTGTTGGTATTCTCAGCCTTGCCACCAACTTCATGAAGCTGTGGCCTGAATGATAACAGAATTCTGCTGACAAAGCACTTCAAAATCCTTGTTGGGCAGGCTGGCCTGTGTATTAGGGTCCCTGCCTACCTTGCAGCTGCCGCTGCAAACTCACATTGATCTACACTTCCTTTTAAACCCAAGAGATCTACAGTCCTGTCTCCTATCAGAGAAGTCAATTGTAGGTTTTATCATCTGTAGTACCAGGTGCGCCATTTTTAGATGCTCACTGCTTTGATGAGATTAGAGTTTATTTGAAGCTTCTGAACTTAACTACTTTTGAGTGATCAAATACATAGAAAATATCTTTTACAGCAAAACAGTATAGCTTCTGAATCTAAAACTGTTATATATCATATATAAATATACAAAAATGTACACACACACACACACACACACACACACACACTTCCTTTTCTTCAAGTTTCCCATCAAATGGTATGCCCAAGAGCAATTTAAAGCTTAAAAAGTTTAGGCAAAGTATATTCTAGAACAAATGAAAATGAAAGTGTATCACCTAGGCTGGGGTCTAGCCTCTGTGTCTCATGCAAGACACTGTTACTTATTTATAATAGAAAACTTAAGTGAGTAATCAATTTCTCCAGAATGTTGGGAGGGTGATGCTTGGCCCCCCTGGCTAGCTGGGATGTGAGATTGGAGACCTAAAAGGAAACTGAATTGGCACTAGAGCCTTAAGGATTTTGAAACAGGTGCAGCCTCTCTTCTGCCCCTCTGGGAAGCATGCTGTCTGCAGTTGGATGAGCACTTCAGCAGCAGTTTACTGAGCTCTTGGATGAAAATGGCAAATTTCTCCCCAAATGAGCTGATTATCTGCTGCTGTTGGGTGCAAGGCATCCCTCAGCTATGGCGGGAATTACAGCTTCCATCTGTTCCCTAATGTGAAAAATGTGCGCAGGCCTCTGTGCTACCAAGCTACATGAACTTTAGACATTTAGATCTGCTGACACATTTGGGTCGCAGCCCTCAGAATGGCTTTTGTCAATTATTTCATTACATAGCCAAATAACCATCCTGAGGGTGGTCTGGATTTGTGATCTGTGACAGTGTGGTGCTAACATATTTCTGGCCCTTGGAACTCTCTGCTTTTTGGCTTTGTTTAGAGGTTGATGATATATAAGGACTCAGGATATTTAATCATTATTACTTTTGAAGTGAGCACAGTACCACCATTATGGAACATTCTTGGGCACAGTTACAGCCAAATCCACATCATTAATTTTTGGCTTCTTCCCAGAGTTTCCAGTATTTCACCTTGCTCCATTATTTCATTCAGGCGAATCAAATAATAATCTGTGCTTATAGGGCAACTTTGATCAGAAAATTCCAAGATCCTCTATAAACTTTTACTTCTTTAAATACAAATAAATATCTTTAGAGGGACATGCATATTTAAATAAGTTTATTTGTGCAGGGATTTCCCCCCCTCCCAGTGAACAAAAGAATATGGCTGGATTTATATGTAACACTTTACAATTTAGACATCTAATGTGCCAGTTTAATTTTTCTTGACACTATTTAGTAAATATTCTTTGAGTAAGTGATTAGATACAGAGTCATAAATGCTTTTTGAAATTATGACCACGCACTAGTTTCTTCTACTAATTTTGTGTACTTGAACATTTTCAGAAATATATGTGGTGCATTTGATGGAAAATTTGTTTTTATTAATTATTAACTGCTCCTGATTGTCACCTAGAGGAGGAAGCATTTTGATTAAGTAAGCAGGATTAATTCACCAATTGAAAAGCCATAGTTATTTAAGACATATTTATGATTTAATTGCAGGCAATCTGGTAGTTGGTTGTTTTCACACTTTACCGCCAATCTAGTTTCTAGATTGACCAATTCTAGACTTTATTACACTATTTCATACACTTGTGAAATAGAAAACAGTAAATATTCACCTATGTTTCTTTTCTTTTCTTTCTGGTTGCACTGACTATATTTCTCATTACCCTTTGCAGTCAAAAGTGAGGACTGAATTAGAAGCCAAGTGGGCAGAAGAGTCCCTTTCAACTTTGACATTAAAATCTTCCCTTCTAACCGTCGTTTCCTTTCCTTCATATCTAGATACAGTTAATTCTGAGGAATGTTGGGACTACAAGATGAAAGGAAACTAGTTTTCTGGATGACTTCATGTAGTAGAACATCTTAACCGAACTGCCTTGAGTATGACACAGCAAGAAATTGATCTCTGTTGTCGGAAAGCAGTGAGATTTGGGAGTTGTCTGCTACGGCAGTTAGCCTACCCTAACTAATATTCTTTTAGATGTGGCATAGAATCAATACACATTCCCATACACATTCTACAAGTTTCAGGGGGCACACAGAGCACATTACCGGTGTTGAACAGTAGGTCGTGAAAATGTGTAACCAATGAGCCATGTGGTTCTTTGATCACCATGTCCAATTAAGCCACATGGTTATGCGATTTTCTGGTTTGAGTCAGCCTTTTATCTGGTGCAAATGCAACCAGGAACAGTTCCGTGTAATAAAAACTGATCATTTCAGTAAGTGGCTTCCCTGGAGGAATAAAGAGACTACGCAAATATCCATAAGAGTTATAGAGGATTTCATGGTACAGCTTCATTTTTTCCCCTTCTGAGAAGCATTTCTTATCCTTCATCCATGTCTGGATTGTTTGCTTCCCATTCTATATTCCTGTCATTGTTCATATACCTAAACTGACTTCCTACCTCACTAGCAGGTAATTTCTAGCACTTGGTCCAGATTGGCTTCTCTTATGGACTATATATCCTAGATAAGAAGGATTATTTTGATTTGACTCATTTTATCCCTAGCATTCCATTCTGGTGTGTTAGGTATATATTCACATATATGTGTTGTTGAGTGGATATGAATAATATGAATGATAATGGTATTTTGATAATCAAGAATAAGCAAGAGGGTCTATAAAGAAGACTCAGTGGTTAAAAATATTTGCTGCTCTTGCAGAGAACCTGGGTTCAGTTCCCAGCACCCAGATGGGGGCTTACAAGCATCTGCAATCCCAGTTACAGTGGATCTGATACCTTCTTCTGGCCTCCTTGGGCACCAGACATGCACATAATATACATACATGCTTATGTAAGCAAACACTCAGACACATAAAATAGATAGAATAAATCTATTTTTAAAAAAGAATGAGCAGTAATCTTAGAATCATTTAGGAACCAATCCTTAGATCACTTAAATGAAACAGGCTGCATTTTGATTTCCTGCTAAAAATAAGAAACTCAAGGAAGTTCATTGACTTTACCTTTATCAACAGCTAAAATACAAAGCAGAATTTAAAACAAAGGCAGGGTCAATTTTCAGGTTTTGATTTACTAGATGCTGTGAGTCTTTAAAAGTTAGAGCTCAACTAATTAGGGACTCTAGTCATTTCATGAAAACATTCGAGCACAACAATATGAATAGAAGTTAAAGCCAATTGCCTTTGTTATGGCCCAGTATTGATCTTGATGCTTTATTTTGAATTGTATATTTACTTGCTCAATGGGTGGATCTGGTGGGAATAAGATATAAAATATTCTTGCTCTCAAGGATATTATAAAAATGAATGATAATAACAAATAAGCAAAAAGATATCTAGTGGGTATAAAGTTACAGGAAAATAATTTAGAGAGGTAATGTGATAGAAATTATCTGGTTCAGAAAGATCCCACGGTTATAAAAGGTCTCAAGAGAAGAGTTTTCCTACAACATGTAAGCTAAAGCTTGAATGACAAGAAGTCATCAGCCGTAGTGGTGGTGTAGGCCTGTAATCTCAGCACTCTGGGAGGCAGAGGCAGGCAGATCTCTATGAGTTTGAGGCCATCCTGGTTTACAAAGTGAGTCCAGGAACCTGACCAAACAATAGCTAAAGATTTATCTGGTGTAGAAATGAGAGAAGGTAGCATATCAGGAAATGAGAAGATGTCGTGCATGGTAGGAACAGAGAGTATTGAGTGTAGGAGTAGTGGGGAGGACTCAGAGAGGGATAGTGCCGAG
Source organism: Psammomys obesus (assembly GCF_907164565.1). NCBI lineage: Eukaryota > Metazoa > Chordata > Mammalia > Rodentia > Muridae > Psammomys > Psammomys obesus. The sequence continues at coordinate 3,134,323 of NW_026592776.1, read as the reverse complement.
AAACAGGGGGTGGTGCCTCATGTTTGTTTGTTTCTAGAGCCTAGATTTAATCCTGAGTAGTGGAGCACCACGGGGAAGAATTTAAGAAGAGCAAAGAAATAACCTATTGTATGTTTTAGGGAGACCATTTTGCTATGTGGGGCAATTGACCTAACTTGAGCCCCATATGGATTCCTGAGTCTTTGAGTTTTCATGTTCTCTGAGTCTGCTTTATCTCAACTCTTAGAGTACAATTGTTGGCTCCTTGTTGAATTGTTAGTAGGCTCCATAAAGAAAGAGCTTTTAAGTCAATGATTTTTTTTTTTTGTACCCAGCTCTATGCAAGGTGAGCGGCAGCTGCTCGACTTCAATTAAAGAAGCACACTTAAATCTGCTTTACCTTGGTTACAGACCTTGGCTATGTGAAAGTATGTGAAAGAATACATTTGAATTTATAGTGTATGTGTGAGAAGGTACTATTCCAGAAGCTTCTTGCTTCCCAACTTGTATCTTGAGGACAGGAGAGATTTCTACATGTCAGCTATCATAGCATTGGCAAGCAGGTCCCAGCGTCCTATCCCTCCACCTCCCATCAGTGGCTCTCTAAATGCTAACATGTGCTTGTAAGGCCTAGTTAGAGAGAGATCACTGAATGGCTTGAGAGAGGAAATGTGTCTGTAAGTTATGGAGACAGTGGTCCTGAAGCAATGTCCCTTCTTCCAGAAGAAGCAGGTCCTAGACCTCCAAACAAACTTATGTTTTGGGACTTGAACAGATGCCCTCTCACTCAAGGCTTGCTTGAAGATGAAACTCAACTGTTTTGCTCTTCTTCCATGTGCATAGGTCTTTGTTGCATGTTGGGGAGGAAGTAGGACTGAGGTTAAGCTAGAAGGTAAAGTACATTTCCAAGTAAGGATACTGAATTTTCTGAGTGGTGTTCACAATCTCACCAGAGACTGCTGTAAGTGACTGCGTTCAGACATGAATCCTGACTAATAAAAATGCAGAGTATTGGAAGTGGTAGGGAAGGCAAATAGTGACTTCATGACTGGAAAACCTAGCCCAAGGGCATGCTAATGAGATCACATTCATATTCCTAGACATTGGTGCACTCATCGCCAATGTTTCCTCCTCAGTCTGTCTCCTGTCTTCTTGATGTCTTGAGGATTTCACCCCAAAGCTTGTATGTCATAACTTTAATTTCCCAATATACAGTATTGAAAAAGTAGGACTAGGAGAAAGGTGTTTAGAACAGGAGCAAGATCCCTCATGGATAAATGAATGCATTACTTACGAGAATGAGTTAGTTATTACAAGAGTTTAGTCCCTCTCTTCTCTTCCAAATATGTTGGCTTGTCTTCCTGCTGCTCACCATGAACTGAAGTAGTACAAGTTTGTCACCAGAAACCAAACAGGTGTCAACACTATTCATTTAGATGTGCTGGCCTCCAGAACTGTGAGCCAAAATTACCATTTTTCTTATGAATTATACAGTCTTGAGCATTCTAGAATAGAAATACAAAGGGGGCTAAGGCAGTCCCTCAGAAGACAGCATAGGAGCCCAAAACACAACCTGGCTTATCCTGGTTCTCCATGCTGTTTTTTTTTTCCTCCTCTCCTGCTACAGGCTTGGCCATTACTGACACCACTGTTGTGGGCTGGTATCTGGCACAGTAGCTCCTTATGTCACCTTTGAAAGAATACTCAAGTTGCAGGTCTCAACACAGAATTGCCTTCAAAGCCAGGCAGGTAGCTTAACCGTGGTTCAGAGCTGGCATAGAATAAGAAGAAATGGTGGGGACCTGGAAACTGTGTGCATTCTAAGCAAATGAAAGCTTTGAAAGTCCGTTTAAAAATAAGTCATTGTAGGGTTGGGTTGAAGAGCCACTTGAATAGCTCAGCTGAAGAGCACTTGGCTAGCAGGTAGCATGCATAAGACCCTGGGTTCCATCTCTAGCACTGAAAAAGTCATTGTGCCATTTAAGCAAGACAACCCACACCAAAATGCCACCCCCAAATAAAGCCTTTTGCTATTATTCATTTCTCACGGGGATGTAAGAAAAGGGCAAAAACCGTAAGCCATATCTGAAAATTCTGTTCTATCCTCTTCTGTGTCTAACACAGTCTGAATAACAAAAACAATAATTAGTATGTTTTTATGCTGAGTGATTTCTTAACGTAAGAAAGCAGTCCAAATCATATAGCTCAGTGAATTACTACCAAAAGAACACATCCTAGCGTTGACCTGCCAAGTCATGACCTAAAATATTATTGCCACCTTGGAAGACTCTTCTTCCTCACCAAAGGAAATTACTATTTTTATTTTTAACAACACAGATTCAGTTTATAAAAATAAAATCATATATCATGTACTCTTTTTGTGTCTGGCTTATTTTACCCAATGCTGTATCTGGGAAATTCACCCCAGATGTTGTTGGGTGTAGCAGTGGATTGTGGTATGGTGTGAAAATGCCAGGATTTATGTATCTGTTCTACTGTTAATTAACATTTGGCTGTTTCTAATTTTAGACTGTAATGAATTGTCTTTTAGCCCCAATAGGCAGAACAACAAAAATACTTGGTGTCTGAGATGGGAAATTGTCAATGTGCCTACAGCTGCCCCTGCAATAGTGTTTGGACACACTGATAGAATAGGGAGTTATGAAAAGAGGCATCAGCAGCAGCTGCTACCAAATTTGTCTAGACCAGAAATCCTCACATTTCCAGAGCAGGACCCTTTGGCTTCTCAGTTCTTAGAAGCCTGGTTTGGAAGGCTTATAACTTTTCTGTATTTTCTTAGGACATAGTCCCATGCTTAATTTCTTCATAAGCAAGTTAAGACATTCAAAAGAGGACTAGTTTGTGGGAAGTTGGGATTCCACTGAAATCACACTTAAACATTAGCAGGTTGACTTTCAGCTAAATGTCACACTTTCTCAATTGATATTTTCATATATTTACCATAGTCTGACATAGTTTTCTGATCTATCTGTGAAATGCACTGCTGTCCCCAGCAAGCCCTAGAATGGATGTTCCTGATCAGATGGACATGGTAGGAGCTTCAATGGGGTCACACTAAGAAAGACTTAGATTAGGCTGCTGTGACTATGGGTAGTTTATTCTTATAGATGAACTCCCTCCACATCACTGAAAAATGAGACAGTTTTTCTTGCCTTTTGTTTCCCTGCTTTCATTTAATGGTATGCTCCCCCAAAGGGAAAGGGAAACAGGGGAATGAAGTTCCAGGCTAAAAATATGCAGGGTAAAAACACAGTACTGAGTTTAGCATCTTGTAACTCACAGGCAGCAAAGGTAATTTAACAAGTTTAAAGAAGAAAGCCAGAGAAAGTCTGTATAGCATTAAAGATTCCATTTTCTTTGCGAATCACATCATCTCCCAATCAATCATTTCAAATAGAGGCAAATAAAAATGCTTCCTCGTTTTGTTTTATGCTTTGGGGGAATCTCTTTCTTATATTCTGCATAAACAGACTGAAATTCCACATTCATCTATTTGATCCCCTTGCTGCTAGTTTTGTAGCTGACCAACCATTTGTCATTGGGTGAACAAATGAGGAGAAAAAAAGGTTTTATCTCCATCCAATATTTTTTCTTCTCCAAATTGACTGCTTAACTTTTCAGCTGGTCTTATCACTTGCTTTCATCCATTCTCCTAGTGTTGGATTTCTGTGAGAATACGGCATGTGAATACATGCTGTCATTTCAAATAAATCTAAAAGAAACTGCAAAGTTTCTAGAATTTCTTTATCTGAAGAAGCTAAAATAAGTAAATTTAATTTACCTCCATCAGGAGCTCAATGAAGGTTAGCACTATTGTGGCTGAAATAATTTCTTGCTAAATAACATGCCAAGATTGAAGTTTTCTTGAGGCTCTTATTAAAGCAGATATCTTAATTTTTTTACGTCTACTCCATGATACAATGTGTCAGACGACCATGACTATATGATGACTAGGCTCCAAATGCTAATATAGTCAACTCTTTTTTTTTAAGCTGTAATATTTGTGTCTTTTATTTTTGAGATTATAATATAATTTCAACATCTATTTCTCTCTTCCTTTTCCTCCCTCCAAAACATCAAATTCATGGCATATATGTATGCATATATCTATATAACTATAACTATAACTATATATATATATGAATATGTATAATACTGACTCCTTGAGTCGGGAATTATATCTAAAGACTTATAGCAGTGGTATGCAATCAGTACATTTGGGGTTAAGGAAGTGAAGTTTTCTCTTTGGCATTCATGTTCATAGAATCAGTGCCATCCAAACATGAACTAAAGGTATGGAGTAAAATGATGAAGTACCTTGGATACTATCTAATTTTGCCTCTGTCCACAAGTGGGTTTGCTCTTAAGATAAGTAAATTGTTCTTTCTCTTTCTGGGCAAAACATTGTTTTTATTTGTTTGTTTGTTTGTTTGTTTGTTTTGCTTTCCCCTCAGATCCTTATGAAATCTAAGTGTTAGTTACTTGGTTCTAGAACCAAAGAAAACCTCGTAGTTTCTCCTTCTGCTGAAATCCTTTTCCATTGGTGAACTGATGCCTCTATTTCTACCATTCCAGGCTTGCTATAGAATATCAGGACAATTACATTAAAATGTGAGGAACCTTGGAAATTCTTAAATCATCAGGTGACCTTTACTTTAGCATGAAGGAAAGGTTAAAATAAGGCATGGTAGGCTGGAACATCTGGATTGGTGAGGCCACAGGCCAGAGAGAGAAGGAAAGAGAGACAGCTTGAATGGCAGAAAGCTCCAAAATAAAATTTTAAAAAGTTCATGTTGTTCAACAACAGACATCCACTCCATTCTAAATGTCTTCATTTGTATGTGCTTGTCTTTGGTCTCCTGCATGATTTAGCTACTCTGTAATTGCTCTTATCAAGCAGAAGCTTTGGCATGTAAATGACTCCAATACTGAGGGGCAACTAAGAGCCAAAGAGAGTTCCCAGTCTTTCTTGAAGAGCTTATGGGAACACCAGTGGAGATCAAGGTAAGGTAGCAGGACAAAAGTTTTATTTTCAACCTTGCTCATAATAGGAACTTCTTATTCAGGCTCATGGGAATAGAGTGCATAAAGTTTGTTATTTTTCTCATTGCTGTGACAAAATACTTGACAGAAGCAACTTAAGGGAGGAAGAATTTTTTTTTTTTTTCGGCTCACTGCTTAAGAGAATACAGTCTATCGTGCTGGGAAAGGTACCACAGCTGGAGCTCCAGTTTGGCTTGTTTCATGCTGCCAACCAGAAAAAGCGAGAGCTCATGCTAGAACCAAAGCTGAGCTATAATACTCAAAGTCCACCAACAGCCTACTCACTTTCTACAGTTATTTTCTACCTCATTAACCTCCCCAAACAATGGTACCAGTTGGAGACCATCTATTCAAACCCATGAGGCTACTTGGAACATTTTGACATTTAAACCATAACATCATATATGCATATGCATGCATAAACCTATGGGTGCATGTGCGCATGCCCATGTGTATGCATTCTCTCTCTCTCTCTCTCTCTCTCTCCCCACATGTTCTTCCAGAAATACAGCAGCAAAGCAAGCAACAAAACTTAAGTTCTGGTATGCTTATTGTCTGTTGGCCTTAGGTTGAGAAATGGATGATGGAAGATAATGAATCTGTGCCTTCTGGAACAGGAAAAGTGGCGTCCTGATATCTGTCATTGAGATTACCCAGTATAGTGGCCAGAATTGTGGCAGATTCTGCCAGCAATACCTCCAATGTTTTTAGGAAATTATTTAGTCACTCTACATCTGTTTTTTTTTTGACCTGCAAAATGGAAATAACAGTTGTATTTAATGCATGTTTTTTTTTTTCTGTGAGAATTGATTGAGATAGCAATACAAAGTACTTAAATCAATGTCTTATATACAATAGGTAATAATTATTTCCTCAATATTGTTGTATTATATTATTACCACAAGGAAACTGGCATTGCATGGTGACTTTGGATTTAGTGGGAAAACTGAGAACTTGACTTCTTAAAGTAAGCCTTGCAGGCTCATCTGCATCTGCAGCTATCTCTTAGTGCATGAGAAAGAGAAACAAAACCAACAACTAAATGCTGCAGAACAAAACAAATGATGAAATCTGGGGTGAGAGGCAGAGGGGATTGACTCCCTGTAATGAAATAAAGGCATTGCTACAGAACTGCTCCTGGACAGATAGTCAAGTTACATATTGCATTTTTGGTTGTTGTTGTTGTTTTTGTTTTTAATAGTACTATTTCTTGGCTTTGGGTGGAAATAGAGATAGAGCTTCTGTTGTGCCCGAATCATGATAACCCAAAAGACCACACCAGGAGTTGAGTCCGTTGCAAACCACCTGAGGATCTTTTTATTACAAATTACAAGCTGCAGCTTGGGCTCACACTCCCCACCGTCGAAGCAGTGAGAGCCCGTGCTCAGGTTAGTTGGGTGATTTAAAGGTTCCAGTCCCTCCCAGCATGCCCAAGGCAGGGGCAATTCCTGCCTGGTAAGCATCTATTGGTCAAAACGCTGCATTTTGAATTGATTGGCTATAGGAAGGTCCCCAAACCATTAAAGATCTGGTGTTCCTCCCTAGGGAGATGGGCTGGTTTCCTAGCAACTGTATCTCTAGTGGGTGGGGAAAGAATGCAGTAAGGCTAGTTCTTCCCCTCAGGCCATTACTGGACTTCTCCACCCAACTAGCCCAGGCCTTAAACATTAAAAATAATAGCCACCTATTTTTAATCTTTTGGTCTCTCACTTCCTTTTGGATTTGAATGAAGCATAAAAGCAAAGCATATTGATTTTTTTTCAGCACTTCCCAGTCTTTGCTACCTTCTTGCCTTTGTTCTCTGTACCTCTGCTCTGACATAAGAAAACAAAATGGTGGCACTTCCTTAGGGAGAGCAAAAACTGAGTATCTTAGGTGTGGAGCCCTATATAGTGACATAGGGTACTGCCAAAACTCTACTTAGCTAATCTGATGGAAACCAAATGACAGCCTTGGAAGCTGTGATGTGCTTCATCACATCTCTTATTTTTCTGTTAGAGACTGAACCCAGGGCATTGCACATGCTAGATACTCTCCCATTGAACTGCACGCCCAGCCCACTTTCTATCTCTTTACCATGTGGTATTACTGCTTTAATGGATCATTAGGCCTGGTAGAGACTGGAGCAGCTGTGGGGCAAGGCAGCTCCAGGCTGTGGTGGACTGAGTCTTTAATTTTGCACACATGTTCACATATGTACAGGAATGCAGCAGGTGGGCAGCAAGCAAGTTGAGCAGCAATCTACTGACAAGTAGCAGTACTCTGAGTAAATCACATTGATCTGGGCAGCAAGTTTGCCTTCAGGGAACAGGGACTTAGGCAAACAGGAAGAAAAGACATTCACCTAACTTTTTCCTGAAATGCCAGGAAACATAAAATGGGTTGGTGGTGAATACAAAATAAGCTTATGGCTATACTCCAAAAATGATTTGACTTGTTTTGGAGTCATCAAGAATAAGGCAAAGGAAGTTCAGTGGCCTACATCTAGATTTCTCAAGGGAACTGAGAGAGAAAGAGCACAGATTGTTGGACAGCTGTAATCCCCAAGTCACTGGTTATAGATCATTTGAGTGGGTATCGCTGGAACTTATGAGAAGGGCTCTGGAAAATTGATTTTGAGCTAATTACTGGCACAACTTATCATGCAAATGATAACCCCAGCAGATGCATTGGCCGTTTGACATGCCAGCTTGTGGTCCTGGTCACTGAAGGTGTTGTATATCAGATTCAGAACACCTGATGCCACATTTAAACTCTTCTACCCTCATTCCATAAGACAGAAATTTGAACCAAGTAATAAGGAGACACTAAGATCCCAATGGAGTGCAAAGCCACAAAATACGGAGGCTGGCTCCATCATAAACCTGGCAGCCAATACCATTGATGCTCTGACTACACCCCTTTCACTAGTAGGTACATCTCTCTTTTAGCTGCACCTCTCTTTTAGCTTCTTTGAGTGTGAGCTGCTAACATCTATAGCTCCCCCTTTTTTAGAGAGGTGGACTTAGTGAAGTGTACATACCGCCAACGTTCTTGAATCCAAGGGAGATTAAAGATCCCTCTTTCACCTTCTCTGATATATGGGGTGTTCCACCAAGTCCAATTGAACTTTTTGTCTTTCGCTCTGTCTGTTAATGCTCTTCTCCATCTTTCGGTAGTGTTGTCATTGGTCTTTATCACCCTTGGGACTAGTGCTTCTGGCCTGTGAATCCGTAAGCATTATGCATCTTAGGTTCAACAGGTGTTCCATTCTGGTGTCACAGATAGCACCCTACCCCAAACTGAGCAGTACTTATGTCAGAACTTCACATCAGATTTGCATACTTTTAGACACCCCCATCCTCTCATCTCATCATGCTTCCCCCTTGGTCCTTCTGTCAAGGTGAAAGGCAAGTTCAGAGAATAGAGGGCACTCTCTTTCCCTTGACATCTGGTTTGATTCTGGACAGCTAAATAATGTCTTTGCCATGAACAACAAAAGCTAATTCACTGTGATTTTTAAACACCAAGTGCAAATATTTTTCCTTTTCAGCTTGGGGTCACTGGAAGGGAAAAAACAGGGCTGAGAGAAAGATTAACCTTTTAAAACCTATTATGATTTCCCAGAGAAAATAAAACAATGGCAGCATTTCCTTTCATTTGTGAGAGCCCTTTTATGAGTGAGCATTGTTTGAGGCAAGACTAGAATTCTGTAGAAGAGTTTGAACTACCATTTTTTCCTCAGTTTTTCTTGCAAAAGCTCACCCTTATTGCTTTCAATAACTCACAAGTCCACCCTTTCTGCTTCTTCTCTCACTGACTTTTCCTCTTACTTTTCTCCAGCCCTTGCCTTTCTTCCTTCATGTAGGGGTCAGATAACTCTGCTAATGGTGGGATACAGTGCAATTAGCAGTAGTTTAAGCAACAGCTCTGCAGTTCATTGATGTCACTGACTGATAATAAGAAAGCTGAAGATCCAATCTGGGTCACTTATACAAGGTTTAGGCCAGATTTGGGCTTTTGTTGTTATTTTAAATGTTTTTCATTTTATTTTTAAGATTAATATAATTGTGTCATTTCCCTCTTCTCTTCCTCCCTCCTAACCCTCCCATTTACTCCTCATTGTTCCCTGTCAGATTTACGGGTTCTTTTCTGTAATTAGTTGTTATTACATGTATTATAGTTCATAATACATACATATTATGAACTATAACCTGCTCAGTCTGTATAATGTTACTTGTATGTGTGTTTTCAGGGCTGACTGTTTAGTACCGGATAACTTTTTGGTGTGTTTTTCCCTGGGAAAGACTTCTTGTTTTGAGACAGAGTCTCACTATGTAATTCTGGCTGGCCAGAAATTTAATATATAGACAAAATTGTCGTCAAACTCATAGAAATTCCTGTCTCAGCATCCACAGTGCCCCGATTACAAGTGTGCACCATCACCACCATCATACTAGGTCTGATTTGGGCAGTTTTGCTGCATCCCAGAATCTCAGCACCATCCAGTTTCTTATTGCACACAAGTAAGGTGATGAAGCTCACTAAGCAAGCTGTGGTCATGCAAAGTTTTGATGACTGTCTGAAAAGAAATCAGTCTTTTCACCTCAGCAGTTGTTCTTCAGACACTTGAAACTGCTTCTTCTGTTGTTTGTTTGTTCCATTTATTTTTATCTTAGCTCATAGATTTATTTGCTGGGCTCAGGTGAGAGGTTAAGAAGGTACTAGGACAACATATAGCTATTGGAGAAAGGCTGTGAAAGTCTCTGGACTCCCTTTATGTCAAGAGAAAGCTTGACCATAGTCCAGGACTGTTGATGTTTGTGAAATGGCTTCATGGGTCTTTTCTTGTCCTATTACTGTTATCTGTATTCAATTATTGAGCATGTTGATACAGGTGGTGGTGGTGGGGTGTGTGTGTGCATGTGAGAGAGAGAGAGACAGAGACAGAGACAGAGAGAGAGTGAGAGTGAGAAAGAGAAGATTAGAAAATCTTGTGCAACCTGCAAATAGCAAACTCTAATCCTATCACCCCATGTCACTCTTGTCTCTTGGATAGGTTTGCAAATATTTGCAGACTTGTTGCTCAGCCCTCACAGCAAGCAAAATATTCACAGCCAAGAAAACCAAGGCCATCCTGATGAGAAAAATGGGAGGACTCTGGGGCAAGCTGTGGAGTGATGGGATGGAATGAATTCCTTCTTGTGATTGGGCAGCAGGCATAGGGGCTAGGTTCCTGTGGCGCCCTTGCTTTTAGTGTTTGTTCAGTTTCCTCTGTCTCTAGCAGTGTACTAATGGTTTCCATAGCCACAGGGCACCTGGCAGAGCTTCTTAAATGGGTCAGGCTTGAGGTTCTGCATTTCTAGCAAGCTCCCAGGTGATGCTGATGCTAAGGACACCTTAGCCAACTGCACTTGGAATTCCAAGGCTGTAAAGAAGTACCACTGTGTTCTTAGCTGTGCAGAGCTGGGAATAGAGTAGTGCTAAGCCCCTCCTTTGGAGACAGGGTGTGTCTGAGGCTGTCCCACTCCTGAATTGCCATTCAAGTGAACTCCAAAGGGATTAGCAGCTGGCCCAGCACTTGGGTGAGACCATCTCCCCCTCCAGGGGGTGTCCCAGAGGCAGTGCAGAGGTTGTGTGAAAATCTGCCATCCTCTTTGCTGAAGGTTGCCCCTTCTCGCCATCCCAACCCCCCTGCCTTGTGTGCTGACTTAAGCAGATCAGCTTTCAGTTCTCTGGCATTCCGAGAAGCTTTGCATAAAAGAAAAGGCCCTTCCTTAAGAAGCAGAGCGGGAATCCAAGCATGGCTCTTGCCTGCTGCATGCACAAGAATGAAGGTATTTGGGGTTTGCAGCATTTCCTGGCAAGACAAAGAGGGAGGGGGGCTGGGGGAGGCTGGGCTCCTGGAGAGGGACTTGCCCTTCTGTCTGTAGCAGCTTCCTATTCTTGGGTGAAACAGCGCTGTGTTTCCTGAAAAAAAAAAAAAAAGTGAGCCCTTTCCCAGGGACAGAAGTGAGGAAGGAAAGCGCGCCGGGCTCCTCATTCAGAACTGACTTTGACATTTACAATCAGGGGCTCCTAAGTTTCCGGTTCCTTGTGCTGTTCACGCTGCATGACTTAAGTTTGTGTTCTTGATGAGAAGGTGGACTCGCTGAGACTGAAAGGGAGTTCAGTCTTTTCCCCTGCTATTCTGTTCTACATTTAAACAGTTTGAAGGAGAAAGCAGGGATGATCTAATGAAGATTCTTCCAGGGCAGAGCCGTGGCTCAGGGTGTTGGGGAAAGAGACTGCATCTTGCATGGGATCATCCTAGGCCTCCTCACCCCTCCATCATTTCCACTCCACCCTGGAACCCCACTCCCAGCCTCTGTCTTCCATTAATTTCTCGGGATCACTCGCCCATTCTGAAATTGGGTGAGGAGAGATTTATGTCCCTGAGGCTCCTTAAGCAGCCTTGAACTGAGTTCAAGTTCCCTCCCCTTTCCTTTTTCCCATCTTCAATGGCCTCCTGTTAAGTGTTTTCAGTCACTTTGAGTGCTGCCCACTTCTTTTGTATTGTTCTTTACTTTCTTGATTTCCTAAGATTGGCCACATATAGAACCTTCTTTGAAAAGTATTGAACCATTCCGGTTCAATATTGAATCATTCTTCCTGCATTAGGGTTAACTCTCTTATTATAAACCCAGATCCTTATTTAGGTTTCTTTTGCAGACAGACATCACAGCCCCCAGTCAGGCTATTTTACTATCTATTCTCTTTGCCTGGATGAAAGCACTTTGTCGTATGTTTGCCACCACTGACTGCCTCTGTGGAGACTGATGCAGTCCCGCCCTTGAAGAGTGAGTCTTCCATTAGTCTAACCAATAGTGCTATGTGCAGCTCTACTCTACTTGTATTTGCAGGTGTGATAGGGAAACACTGGTTTGTGCATCTTTATTACCAAAGAGGAGGAAGGAAGACAGCTTCTGATGGGTGGCCACTGCGGTTAGGGCAATGTGTCAAGATACTACAGCTTCCAGATTTTGTAGTGGATTTTCAAGTCCCTAGTATCATATGCATGTATTGTCACGAACCAAAAATTCATGGGCAGGCCACCTCCCAGACCAATTAAATCAGAAGTTTCCAGAAATGGGTCCAGGCATCAGTATGTTTTCTTGTTAAAACTCCACAGGTGTATAGCAATGTGCAGCCAGGGTAAAGAATCACTGACTCGAAAAAGGCATAAGGACTTCACTAGCACCAGAGTCTTCAGTTTCCCTCCAAAACTCAAGTAAGGCCATATAGATCAGCAGATCCAGAAGACATGCTCAATAGCCAAGTAGCATTTATTCATTGAGCCGGAAGGACTAAGGGACAGAAGGGAAGCCAAAAGCAAGAATGTTCTTCAAGGTACCTGGCAGAAAGTCTCTGTCTTAAGGCCAAGTAGAAATATGGGGAGAAGGTCCATCTGAATGGTTTGACCCACTGTATCCTGTGGGATGCTGAGAAGTTGGGAGGGGGTTGCACGTGTGAAAGTGGGTGACAAGCCAGGAAGGAATGGGGACCCACTCTAGGACTGCTAGGCAGAGGGTTCAACTTCTTGTGGCTTTCAGCAGGCTATTTACTTTGGTAATTGACACCTCAGCTGACACTGGATGGTTCATTATGTAGAAAGACCAGAACCTTAAATCAAAGGTGCCTCCAACCTAGGGCTTGGTAGATATTGCATTCAGCATAGTAAACAGCTGAAGTGAAAAACTACTGCTTTTTGTACCAACCCAAATTTTATTATACTAGGTTTCATTATAAAAATGTTAGAGGTTTGGGGCATGTGTTTATTACAGAAACAATGTAGTTACAGTGATCTTCAACATCTTTCAAACTGGAGTCTCAAAGGGAGTTTTATTTACTAGATTTAAAGCTGTGGAACAATTGTTTTGTATGATTGCCTTATAAGCACAGGGATAATTCAAGGAAAAACAACTCTCTGTTTTCTTTCCTCCTCAACCCCTGATGAATTTTTCCAATCTGAAGAATGAAATAGCCACCTAGCAACAATACTAGATCTTGAAGCTGATAAACTATATTTGGGCAAAGCTTGAAAGGTATAAAAATAAACACCAGGGAAAGTGGGGAATGTGACTCAAGTTCCAGACTCCTGTTGCTTCTGGCTTGTGAGGGTGTTTTAGTGATTTGGATAGGTGTGTGATACCCACTCAGGATGGTCAAGTAAATGCACAAGGTCTAAGTAAGACACTTGTGCAAGCCGTAGCCAATTGTCAGGGGCTCCAGCAACTACTGTCATTATCTATAGCAAGATAGTCATTCATATTTTCCATACCAAAGCTTTTAAATCAGCACCAATGTTAGCTCAGGACCCCTAGTTTATTCCTGAGAACTCTGCACTCAGAGGCTGATTGCTACTATCTTGTGGCAAAGACCATTTTGTCAATTTTATTGGCGTTTCCGATTCTTCAGTTAATTTGTCTGATTTTTTGTATTCAATATTGGGATTTTTTTTAACTGTAAAAATGTTTCTTAGGGGCTGGAGAGATGGCTCAGAGGTTAAGAGCCTGACTGCTCTTCTGGAGGACACAGGTTCAAACCTCAGCAACCACAAAAGCAGCTCACAGCTGTCTAACTCCATTTCCAGGAGACCTGACACCCTCAAATAGACATACATGCAGGCAAAACACCAATGTACATAAAGTAGAAATAAATTATTAAAATTTTTTCTTAAAGTGGATGGTTAGCTTTTAAAAAATAAGCATGAAGCTGGACATCCTGGTGTATGTCTATAATCCTAGCAGCCAGGAGGCTGAGGCAGAAGGATCATGAGTTCAAGACCAGCATGGGCTTTAAACCACATTTAGGGTCAGCCAGAGTTACAGAGTAAGGTGCTGTCGGTAGATAGATAGATAGATAGATAGATAGATAGATAGATAGATAGATAG
>NW_026592776.1:3117117-3120358 GCF_907164565.1 Psammomys obesus | reverse complement strand
TAGATAGATAGATAGATAGATAGATAGATAGATAGATAGATAGATAGATAGATATAAAAAACTACAAATGTATCTTAGAGTACAGTTTTGGAAACTTCTACTGTTTGCAACATGTTGCTTATTATAGCTTCTGTCCTTTGTAGATTTGCAGTGATGCTATGGTATAAGGGAAATTGGACTTTGGTATGTAACAGATCTGGGTCTGAATCCTTACAACTATTTACTAGTTGTAGGTATAGGGCAACTTACAGGCCAACCATTTCCTTAATTCTCAGATGGCCATCTTAATATTTGTCTTGTGTATCCTTAAAAGAAAATTAAATGAGAGGATGCAGTAAAGGACTCTAAAATGATGTACCTGTAGATGCTCAGCCCATAGTAGATACAGATAATAAGAACAGTGAAAATAACCCATCATTGGCCCAATCAAGCAAGAGCTTTGTGTCTGGAAAGCTGCTCTCCATTTGCATATCTTAGGCAGAGGGCCAGAACATTGGGTATCCTTTCTGAATCAACCCAGTTAGCCTAATGTTCACCAGAGGCACTGGCAGTTGGGACATGAAAATACTGTCAGTATGCTTAGGGGAGGGAACGAAGCCAAATGTTACACTGGATTTGGCATGCCCAGATGAACCAGAAAACAAAACAAAACCAAACAAAAACAAAAAACTAGGTACAAGCATTAACCATTGAGAAATCTGTGCCCCCCAACCACCCATGACTGCTACTTGATAGAATATTTGAGGTTCGGAATTTCAGTCTTTGCTTCTTTCTTAGCTCCATAATGAGTTGTGTTCTCTTTCTGTAGCATTTAGGGTGTGTACCATGGTCAGCACCTCAAAGGGGGTGATCATTTGAGGAGCAAAACTTTATGAAGTAGCAACATTTCTTTCCTGGGCATTGGACTTCAATCTGGGCATTTGGCATGGCTAAGGTATGCTTCTGCACTTGAGGACTTATAAGCCAGGAACATCCTGACCCATGATCAGTGGAAAGGCAGTGTCCTGCAGTCCATCCTCAGGGTAGAGAGACCATCTGTCCCTTATGAGGTAGCATGAGAAGCCAAGTGAAACTGATGGAGGAGGGAACTTCCGAACTGACTATATTAGCATAAATAAGTTATGGTAGGTCAAATTTTGGGTGGGGTTTAATGGGCCAATGTGTATGATAAGTTGTTCTGTTTGACTTTTGCCTGTTTGCTTTCAGTTGTTCCTAGCCTTCTCTCTGCACTCGTGGGAGGCTGGATTGTAGAGGACATAATAAGATTTAGGGGGGCAGTGTAACACTCTGGGAAGCTAAAGACAGCTCTAATCTGCTGGCCACACTTTCTTTGTACTATGCAGTCTTCTTTGCATAAAGATAAACAGAAGAATTTCTTGTCTATAGGCAAGGCATAACGTGCTTATATCCTCTGTAGCTCATTCAAAGCCTCTGCACACTCTGGCTTTCTCTCTTCTGGGTTCTCAGAGGAAATACCAAGAGGGCTCACTCCTCAGAAGGATCTTATTCTGGTAGTTTTGCTAGTGAGCCTAACTATTATATCTAATGTGTGACTAGAGCCACAGGCTCCCAAAATTGCAGGTAACCGATGCAGAAGGGAGTCAGATTCTCGTTCCCCAGTAGCCAGATGCTGAAAGTTGGACTCCAAGCAGGGCAAAGCTACATGTGTTGCCTCAGCTTTGGACCCATGCCTCCCAGGAATGTTATCTCTGCTCCTTTCTTGCCTTCCTGCTACCACAGAGCTTGGAGAAAGTCTTGCTATATTCCTTAAATATAAGGAATATATTTAAGGAATATATTATTCCTTAAATAATATATATATTTATATAAATATATAAAATATATTTATATATTAAATATAAGTAATATTGCTATATTACTAAATATAAAACTTAGTAAATCCTTCATCTCACCACCTTGCCTCTGTGTTGTGTTTGCCATGGATGGAATCTGACCATTAGCAACTCTGATGCCCCTATCCCTCTATTTAAGTTTTCCCCCGCCCCTCTGGAAACCTTTAGCACTGAGTTAAAGTTGGATGATTAATTTTGAAATAAAGAAGTACTTGAAGATAGGCCAGGGGTACATATCAGTAGCAGCAAAGCCCTCAGCTTGAATAGTTGAAGAATTCTGCACCACAACTAATACCACTTTGTGGCATCTATTCTGAAAATCAAGGGTGATTACAGGGACTGTGGGTTTCCAGTGCTTCCCATGCCTATCACAGAAAGCAAGCAAAATGACCACCAGGGAAAATGAAGATAATTGTGTATTGAGTGTTTATTTCCTGGGCAATATGTTTGTTTGCAGTGTCTCTTGCTTAAGCTTTTATTTTACATTTTTTTTGGTACCTCCTTTCTGAGTTTTTAGTCGTTTCCTTTCTATTTGTTTTTTTTTTCTTTTTCTTTTACACGAAAGACATCGTGGGTAGGAAGAAGAGATTTTATTTTGAAGAACAATGATCACATTAACAAGGTGACAGCAGATAAGCTAAAAGTCACTCCATTTTCTGCCTGGGAAAAATGTTCTGTGCTGCCAAATTGCCTTCTGCCTCTCTTTGTCTATTCTGCTTTTATAGGAGGGTGGCAGCCCCAGCCACTGATGGTCTCGGAAGAAATATCTGGTAGATAAGGTACAGCCTTGATTCATATGAGAAAGGAAGGTTTGAATTCAATAATAAAAAATAAAATAAAATAAAATAAAACAACAGCAAAACCCCACTGACTTTTCTGTTGTTCAACATTCTTGTGGCTGCAGCTCTCTATAGGTCAATGGCCTTTCTTCCCTGGTCCAACATATCACGCAGAAAATAGGTATGAAATCAGAAGCTTGATAAAGAGTCATTCACTGTAATTTGATAGACGTCTATGCCTACATAATGTCCTTTGGGTACGAAATTTGCCCTACATCTTCCCTTATATGTGGGGCAAAGTTGAGGAGCCCAACACATCCTGCACTGTACGAAAGAATAGCAGAATCAAACTGGTGTATAATTAAGTTTCCAAGAATATCTGCTTATAAAAACAAAGTAGAAAAAAAAATCCCTCCAAATTTCAAATTATTAGGGAAAGAAAAAAGTCAATATAGAATAGAGGAGATGAAGGAGAACCTCCCCTATCAGTGGACTTGGGGAGTGGCATGCATGCAGAAAGGGGAGGGAGGGTGGGATCGGCAGGGGAGGAGGGAGGGGCTTATGGGGGGATACAAAATGAATAAAGTGTAATTAATAAAAAAAATAAAA
>NW_026592776.1:3091760-3117107 GCF_907164565.1 Psammomys obesus | reverse complement strand
GTATATGTATATGTATATGTATATGTATATGTATATGTATATGTATACATTCATGTGTAAGACTTTGTTAGGCAGGAAATATCTTATGGTTATTACCTCTAAGCAATGTCTTCTTCCAAACTTTACAGAATTGTGGAGATAGGTGAAGTAATGGCAATGAAACACATAGCACAGTGCCTAGAATATGGTTGGGATGGTTGGCTTTTATAAAATTAGAAGGTGCCATTAGAAGCAGGATTATTCTTATTGCTGTCATAGGTGACCTTCATCGCAGCCCTCTACTGCAGGTACAATCACTATTATCGTTCCATAAATCAGGCTAAGATGGTACAGATCCCGAATGTAGACTCACCCTCATCCTTGCTTTTCACACACTGCCAGTAGAGATCTGAAAATGACAGCTCCAAACGAAATGTTGGGGTAGCGTCCCACAAGTGAAAATACTCAATACCAATGAAGGTTCAAGGATGTGCTCTCCCTGTGAAGAACAACTGAAGTAGAGAAGAACTGAGATCTAATTTGTAAGAATTAAAAACAAAGCCAGAGAGATGACCTCGACTAAATGTGAGACAGGGAGAAAAGGCAAGAGGTTGGGTAAGGCCTGTTTGTGACATTCTTCTTCAATTTCTTTCCTGACTCCAGATCTTTCTTCTTGCTAGCAAACTTGACTAAATGTAACTGCTATATTTGTTGCTCAGCATTGTTTATCAATGACCTATTGTTCAAATATTTATTTCCTAGGGGAAGGTTGTAAATGTCCTTTGGGATCATAAAAGGTGATAGATTAACAAGTGCTGGAGGTTATGGCAGGTCAAGAAGTTATCATGCAAAGTTTCTGACACTGTTGCTTGGACAGAGAGGCAGGTCAGCATAAAAAGATGATGTTTTCAGTGATAAGAAAGAAGACAGCTTCTCTCATTTTTTTTAAAACTTCAGCACTGTGGTGAAGATGCTGGGAGGGATTACAATGTCTCTGAGCAAAAATAAAAAAAAAAGATGGTATGATTACATCTGTTCTTGCAGTTCTTACAACTACAAAAAAAAAACCCAACTATATATTCCTTCTACAATCAGTCACCTTTATACCACCATCTGCCTCCCCAAATTTCACAGGGACCTCTTGTTTCTGGGTAGTCATAAAGCTGCCCTGGGCTAATAGCATCCCTTGTTGCTTGCTGGAGGAACTCTTGGAATCAACCTTTTTTCCCCTTAAAGTCTTTTTTTTTTTCATCTCAAAATAATAATGCATGCATCATGGAAGCTCTTTGCATCAGCTATATTTTTCAGACATGCAAAGTTGCTTACATTTCCCAAACACAGCATGCCCTCTTCAATACTTTCCTATCCTTATAATTTGTTGCCACTCCAGAATGCTTTAAGACACAGTCCATCTAGCTAGCTCCTAGACAATATGGAAGCAAGTTCAGGGCTTGAACTAAGAATGGCTGTAAATACTGTTAGGGTCAGACTTTTGAAAATTCAGGAAGTCTCTTGGCAAAATGCCTTCTTTCAGAGAAACACAGAATACCCGTTTACTTCCAGGTGCAGAAAAATTGTTTGGGGGTACAAACCAAGTCTTTTCTCTGATTTTCTTTTTTGCACTCCTTATAAAACTATGCCAGAGTTAACTGAAGGACCCCCCCCCTTTTATTTTTTACCATTATCCAAAGAAGAAAAATGAACTAAATTAATTAATTCCTGTAGTATCATAAATGCCAAATGAAAATTGCCTTCGATGTATAGATGAAAATACCGCCTGTATAATTATTTGTGTGTTTGTTTAACTAAAGGGCACTTAAGTAGAGACAAATGAAATCATTCAAAGTTCAAATGCTTCCATATTTGGTAAAATAAGGAAGCCCAAGCACCCACAAGTCAAGATAGCTGAGTAGTCGACTAATATATTACCCACCAGTCTTTTCTTCAGAAGAAATAGCTTTTTGCTGAAACTGATGGGAGCACCAAATGCTGAACATTTTTCCTCTTAAATAAAGTTGGTAATTAATGTCATGATTAAGAGTGCAGACTTGGGAGTTGCTTTCTCTTTGTTGAAATTCTAACATGCAACTAAGGCTGAGAACCACGGCTTGAGGTATTTAGTTGTAGCCATTATTTCTTCCTTTCTGAGATAATTCAATTTGGCCCTAATTTAGTTTATAATTATTCCCTCCTTCCTTTCAAGCATATCCATCTATAAGTTTCTAAAGTGTGTGGGAAGGGGAGGGTGGACATCTCTTTCTCTCTCTCCCACCTGTGTTTCTGACTACCTTGTCTCTTTAAGAAGACAGCTATGGCTATGACTGTTGAATACAAAGCTGACATCCAATGATAGATAGATAGATAGATAGATAGATAGATAGATAGATAGATAGATAGAATACAGCTATGGCTATGACTATTGAATACAAAGCTGACATCCAATTATAGATAGATAGATAGATAGATAGATAGATAGATAGATAGATAGATAGATAGATAGATAAAACTGTACTTTTTCTTGTTCCACAACATTACATTTGTAGTTCTCTAGGCAATGGTTTGGCATTTGTAGACTTTACACATGTCATCTGTTCTGTTCCTTTCATTCCCCAATTATTTCCTGAGGGTAGTTCTGGCCCCCTCACCTTGCTGATTTTTTACCTTAAACTATGTAATTCAATGTCAGCCTGTCAAGACTAGGATCAGAGCAGAGAGGTCAAATTCTGGAACTGTGTCTGAACTCACACCTTCATGGGTCATATTGGGGGGAGGTGAAGATTCTGAGCTATGAAAAAAGTTCTAGTCTTCAGAAGATTTGTTTTATAAGGCATTTCTTTATCATTGCAGTGTTCAAACCAATAATTGCCACATTAGTAACTTTAAACATATGACCAGGCATTTATTTTTGAAAAATTGTATCAGTGAGCTTTTTCCACATAACCAATCACCCTAATACTTAATAGGTAGTTAGTGAAAATGAAGATATGACTGCCTTAAGATATGGCTGAGGTTCTCTTTCTTATTATAGATATGAGGGAAAGTACAACCAGAGGCACATGGAAGGGACCAGAGCAGGGAGAGAAAGTAATGGACTAAACAGGGCCAGTAGACTGAACCAGGCCATGAGCAGAGAGAGAGAGTAAAAAAAAAAAAAAGAGAGAGAGAGAGAGAGAGGAGTGAAGGCCAAGAAGACCATGAGAAAGCCAAGGGAACCAAGACAGGAGCCAAGAGAAAAGAAGAGCCAAGAGATTCCATGGCCAAAATGGCCTTGTTATATAGGAAAGAGATGCTGGGGGAAGGGAAGGGAAGCTCCAAGGCCAGAAAGGTTTGGGGTAGGGAGTGGGGGAAGGTGAGAAGTGCTCAAAGGAGCCATAGGTACTGAGTGAGCCAAGAGGCTACGCAAACACTTTGGTATGTTAATAGGCATCACAAGTAGCCATTTGTCCTGACTTTCTTTGGGACCTGACAGGAAGATTTTCTGCTTAGGGGTGGCTTGGCTCAATTATGCTCTGTAGAGCATGCCTACTCAACTGGAGTTGGTTCGATTAAGGTATGAGACCTAGGGTGGACTCCTGCATATGTCTGGTGGCTGTGAACCCAGACAAGTGGCAGCAGTACCGCCTGTGGCTGGCGTGGGAATTTATCTTGACTCCCCTTAGTAGAGATGCAGCAAGTGTAGTTAACAATTATAATTAGCAGAAATTCAAAGGCTTGTGTGGTCCAGGCTCAGAATGTATGCAACATTATTTCTATTGCACTCTATTGGTCAAATGAAGTCATAAGCTTCATTTGCTCCGAAATAGACTCCACTTGTTCATAGGAAGAGCTAAAAAGCACTGTTGCTGTTTATGAAATCAGCATAATAACAAAGTAACTTGTCTGAAATTTTTTATGCATGTAAATCAATATAACTTTCAAGTTCTTCCAATAATAATGAATCTCCTGCTTGCATTCAAACTGGAAAGATGTGGAAATTTCTCATGGCCATGACAATGAACTACTGCTCATGAAATTTCCATGGGTCATAGCATAATGGACAGCCTTCCAAAAAGATGGAGTAAAGAAAAAAGAATAGAGCCTGAGTTGTTGATGTTCTCTTCGGGAAGTTGTCTCCTGTGCCAATGGGTTCAAGGTTCTTTCCCACTTTTTCTTTCAACAGATTTAAGGTGTCTGGTTTTATGTTGAGGTCTTTG
Source organism: Psammomys obesus (assembly GCF_907164565.1). Taxonomy (NCBI): domain Eukaryota; kingdom Metazoa; phylum Chordata; class Mammalia; order Rodentia; family Muridae; genus Psammomys; species Psammomys obesus. Next base: position 3,112,935 of record NW_026592776.1, on the reverse strand, counting down.
ATCCACTTGGACTTTAGTTTTGTGCAGGGTGATAAGTATGGATCTATTTGCATTTTTCTACATAAGGACATCAAGTTAGACCAGCACCATTTGTTGAAGATGTTACCTTTTTTCCATTGCATGGTTGTGGCTTCATTGTAAAAAGTCAGGTGTCTGTAGATGTGTGGATTTATTTCTGGAGAACTCCCCCTTTCAATGGACTAGGGGAAGGGGATAGGAAGGAAGAGGGAAGAAGGTTGGGACCGAGAAGAGATGAGGGAGGGGGCTACAATCAGGATATAAAATGAATAAATTGTAAAGAATTAAAAAATAAAAGATTAAAAAAGAGAGAGAAAACAATATGAACTTGGGAATCAAATAGAACTGAATTTAGACTCTGCATTGCCACCTTGTTTGGGTACCCTTGGGCAAATTTCTTAATCTCCCTGAGCATCAGTTTTCTCAACTATAAAACGGGAATGATAATTCTTAAAGCATAGGACTGTTGGGGGTACTAAATGAGATTATGGTGTAATGTCCAGAACCTAGTAAAAGGCATCTCACGTTAGTAATGTCATTCCATGCTAATTTTTTTCCTTGCCTCCTTACATTTGTAAATCCATGTAGAGTGGGCATGGTAACTGTCCTTTGCTTAGAATCAAAGCAGTAATACCTCTGCCAGATTCCAGCTTGTCTTTTTACCCATGTGTTACATATCTTTGAGAGATGACTTTGATAAAATATTTTCAACTTGGAATTTTGGCAGTGTTTGCAAACATAACTTACAGTTAACAATTGCTAAAAAACAAACCTCAGATTTTGTGCTATAAAATATTTTATGTTTTTTTTTTATTTGTGCATAGCTTGTTTTCCCTGCATGCTCTGAATGGATATACTGTGGGATAGTTGGGGAACCCACTCTCATTTAAAAAATTTTGAAATAATAGGATTTGGGGAAAGCCTCTGGAAACCATGTTTTCTCAGAAAGAGCACTGGAGAAAGCTTTTGAAAATAATCAGGAGTTCCAAGTTACTTAAGTAGCAAGCTTATGTCTTTGGGGGCTAGAGGAAGCCAGGTTGGACAAAACCACTGCTTAATACTTCTGTTCTGATGCAGTCCATAGGGCTCCATTTTGGCTAAATCATAATTCCCACCAAGACAACACAGAATGATAATGGTTTTATTTATTATTTTATATGCATTGCCAGTATATGCAGAGTTTTATAGTTGCTATAAATCCAGAGGGATTATCACAGCTGTTACTTATTTTAACAGGTCAGAATACAGTAGTTTATGCCAGATGGCTTGGAGAATGTGGAGAGAAAAAAATTTATTCAGGCAGCCATATAGATACTAACTTAGGTATTTGTGCTCTGAAGTTAGTTTGCATTTGTTGTGATAAGGGCTGAAGATAAAGATCAGTGGTAGAGCACTTGACTAGCATGTGTCCCCAGTTGTGCCAAACAAAATAAAAAAAAAATTGTTGTATAAAATACGTATGAACAAACAACAGTTCTTTATGAATGAGTGATCCATTTTTATATTTTGGTGATCTCTTATTTGCAGGGATGGGGTAGCAACAGTTCTAATGGCTGCTACTCTAGAATAGATGAGAAGCAAAGGATAGCCACATTCATATCTATGACAGAAGACATTCAATAGCTTCAGGGAAGTAAGCCTCTGTGGCAAAACTGAGTATCCATCACTGGGTCTTAGTACCTTTTAGAGCCAAAGAAAATAAGACTGAGAAATAGCTCTGGGCAAACACCAAGAGTAGGTAGATATGGTGGAAAAGGAGTAGAGCTGGAATTGGGACCCCCATGGACACCAACAAGGCTATTTGGGGATAAAAAGTTTACCCAGATTTGAGCATGTTTCTGACCATACAGGTACTGATGTTTCTAGGTATAGTCATTAATTATGAACACTCAGCAGAAATGGAGACAAGTAAATTGGAAATTCCTTGGGAAGTTATCTTGGGTTCCAGTTCTCATAGAGTAATAGATAAAATGAAAGACTTACAGGAAACCTTGTAGATGCTCTCTACCATTTTTTTAAGGGGGGAAAAACAGAGGATCTTTACATTCAATCATATTTTTTCTTTAAACAACATCTGTGTGCTGGAAATTACACTGTTGAGGTACTTAGACTCCCTTGGCAGATTCCCTCTATTCTGCTTCTCTTTAGTCTGGCCTCACCAGTTCAGTTCCTCTTTAGATTTCTACTTCATGCTGGGAGAAGATAATATTCTCAACATTCAATACAATTCAGACTCCAGGTCTAACACATGGCTGAGTTTTCTTGGTAAATTCTCTGTAAATACTACCTCTATAACTAAATGAAATTATGTACAATTTAAAAATCCATTTTCCCAGCTCCTACAAAGTAGGTGCCAACTAAGATCTTTTGGCATCAAGGAAATACTCAATTAAGTGGATATCCATTTTAAAAATGGATATTCCAGTATGTAGGGAAAGGTAGTATTTCAGAAATCAATGAGTCCATAAATGTCAACTGATATAAGTAATCTGTACCATGGAAACCCACAACATAACTGGTAGAAGAAATAAAGCTTTGAAAATGAATAGGTTAGACAATGCAGAAATGCCTGTTCTTCTTGGAGCTGCTGGGCTTCCAATGACTAGGTTTTTGGAACACAGCCCTAAGTCTGGAAATAAGTGAAAGCTTACTCAGAAGGATGTTTTTCAAGGCTGTAAATAGTTGTCAGGGAGCCCATGCATTTCATCCTGAAGGCTCTTGCTTAGGTAATTAGTTTTTAGTGGACAGATGTCACCAGGCTATGGGTAAGTTTTGTAGCCAAAGACACTGAAGCCAGAAAATAACTCTAGGTAAATATAAGGAGGCAGTACGTATGATGGGAAAGAGGTGAATTGGGCCTACTGTGAATTCCAACTGTAAGGAATGAGCTAGAAGGAGGGTGAGAGAAATGACAGCTGAGAACTAAATATCAAAGAGCGAGCTTGGAAATCCAAAAAGTGTCTTAGAACTGTGTTTCCATAGAGACCAATAATAAGCCTTCTTAATAAAGACCCTAAGTAATCAGCAAAGCATTAAACTGTGTTTTCCATCATCTGATTAAAGAGATAGGAAAATGAATTACTCAAGGTAGGCGAATTCTGGAATAAAATCCCCAACATTTCAGTGGCTTATTTCTCACTTACTAAGTCTAATGCAGGTCATTGCATAGTCATTTGTGTACCTATCTTGGGGATCCATCAGCCCCATGGGGCCTCTGTTCAGCAAGCAGAGAAGAATATGGGTAGAGAATAGATAGGAGCTTTATGGGCCCTGCCTGGAGGCACACATCACTTTTATCAGTGTTCCATTGGCCAGTTCCTCTTCTGTGTCCAACCTCATGCTGGAGAAAGGACCACACCTCACCTGGGATTAACAACATCAGTGAAAAAGATTTGTTGTTGAGCCACACTGTCAGTCAGAGATTCACACTCTAGGGCCCACAGGTAAATCCCACCTGCTCCCTGACTTGTGTCAATAATACAGACACTTATTGGAACATGGTGCATTTTTACCACTGTGTTTGAGCTACCCCAGCAGATGAGAGTGGTTTTAGCAGAGACCACATGACTTGCAATGCCGACAATACTTTCTGTCTGACTCTTTTCAGATCAAATTTGTCCGCCCTTGCTGTAGATCTTCATGAGCCTAAGGGAAGAAACATTTGCAATTCTTTCTTCTGAGACCTGGTATCCTTGGTTCTCACTAAAAATAAGTGTTACACCCACGTGGAGGTGGGTATAAACTAAGTCCTTAGAACTTTAGCTCTATGGGGGATTGGTCTCTGCGCTGTCTCCAGTAGCTATACTTGACAGTAAGTATTTGAACTTTTGAGCCATAGAAAATTTTAGGTATCCTAATCATGGCACAGGGCATGGGAATCCCAGGGGGACGGGGAATATACAGTATGAGCCCTGTATATGAAGACTTCAAACAGAGGTAGGAAGGACCCACCAACATCATGCTTTGTAACGGTTGTCTTATTTACTCTTTTAGCATACCTCTAAATTAGATATTCTTACATTCATTTCACAAGTGAAGAAGCCAAGTGTTACAGAATTAAAGAATGTTCCCAAAGCCACACTTGCTAATGGATTTGGAAGGTAGGATTCAGGCAGGTCTTTCTGAGTTTAAAGCTCATATTTGTTTGTTTGTTTCGTTTTTCTCTATGGGACTTTATAAAACACTTCAAATTGAAATAATGTGGTTATATTAATTCCATCACCACTATTAAGAACCACCTAAGTATTAAACATTTCCCTATGAAAGGGCAAATAACTGGCCGCTTTCATCACCATTTACAGTTCTGCACTCCTCATCGTCAAGGTTCTCCTTTGATGGAGCAGCCCTGAAAACCTAGAGCAAGTAGTTCATCTGCTTGGACTGTGTGATTTGCGACTTGGCCATCAGCTACCTGCAGTCTTGCCTGGGATTGTTGTGGAGGGCAGCCATTTTGCTCACCCTTACACAAATTCTCTTCTCAGCACACTAGGAAATTGGAGCTCACACATGATAGAGTCTCCCTCCCATTGAAGTTGGTCTTAGAGCTTGTTAGCTTTAAGATAGATAGCCACCGAGCCTCACCCTCAGTGTAATGCAGTGTAATGGGTGAGGGCCTGTGTATATCATTTCTGATGCCCTCCCCATTGTTTGATTCTGCTGCTCATGCAGATCCGTCAAGTAGAAGGGCTAAAGAAGCAAACAAATAGAAATCCTTGCCTTTCTTCTACCCATCCCAACCCTCCACAGACTTTCCCAAAGCTTCCCAGATCCAGGTCTGCCCTCCTTACTAATATCTCTGACATGTGGCATTGGCATTCTTGATCACACTGTGATCTTGCAATTCTGTCATTCCCTAGCTTCTGATGTGGGATCTGTCCCCATCCTGACCTGCTTCTCTGACTCAAGTCTTTCTGCTCACTTCTTCCTTTGCCTTTAAACTTTGTGGTTCGTGACCCCCTGGTTTTTGCCCTGGACACACTGTCTTCCACGGGAACTCCTGCCAGATTCCCTGTCCTTGCTGGCTGCTGGAACCCCTCCAAACCGGTTGGCATGAGCAAGGTTGGAAGCGTACTGCCAACACAGACTGACTTGAGTTCAATGTGATTCTTCATGTGACCACAATAATTAATTCATAGTAATGCCAATTAGAAAGTATTCTTTACACAGTGCTCCTGCATACCCCGTGATTTCTTGTGACCTTGGCAAAATGTGTGGAGCCAAAGGCCTCACAGACAAAATCTTGCTCATATATTCAAATCTGCCTAGGGCATCAACCTCTCCCTTTACAAATAGACAGCCCAGTCAGAAAATAGTCAAGTTTCCCCTAAATGAGTTTCAAAAGCCTCAAGACAAATGAGCAAGACTGGGCATTCCACAAGGCCTCTTTGGATAATTTCATTCACTGGTTTCCTCCTTGCTATATATTAGATTGTATCTCATAAGCATTGTTTTAAGTGGCCCTAAATGACTCTGTCTTCTGCACTGGCCTGTTATATATAGAACCTGTCTGCCTAAGGCATGGGCATACAGTGTCATGGTTTTTAATCCTGATTCAACCTCGGAGCTGGTCTAGTAAATCATCCTTCCCTGGAGATTAATACATGGCTGCGAAGGCATTGTCCTTGCAGTGTGTTTAAGCCAGGGAAGAGTGAATTGTGTATAGATGTTAGGCTGCAGACTCCAGAGATGAATGGGGGGAGGGGATGCCATGTCACATCTTTCCTGCCCCTCTAACCCCTGTTTCATGCCAGCACCTGCCATAGCTGATCTCAGTCCTTTGCCCCAGAAGGAGGTCTTGCCATGGTTGACATCTCCAATTCTTCTGCTATGGCCAGAGGCTGGGGACTGGGATGTGAGAGGGGAGCCACGGGGGTACGATTCTGAGCAGCAACGGTGGGTCCAGCCTCTTGGTTGGTATGGGGAACGCGCAGCCCCAGCGCTCGCGCTATCGCACACAGGTACAAGAAATCCGGATCAGGGAGCCTCCGCAACCTCGAGCTCGTGGAAGCGCACCAGCCGGCTCCCGCGCGCCGCCGACTTTCGGGCTGGGGGGCTGAGACCCGCAGATCACTGCGGCTGGCAGCAGGGGACAGATTCTTTCTAGCCTGGTTTTCTCTAGCCCGGCGGACACTGGAGATGTTCGCGGAGCCGGGCTGCTGTCTGCGGAGCGTTGTGGGTGCAGCCTTGCTTGCTGCTGGGGAGCTTTGGCTGCCGCAGTCCTCCCCATTCACTGGGCTGTAAATCGAAGCTGTCTGCGCGGGCCAGGCGCTCATCCCAGCGTGGCCCCGGGGCTACGTCCCGCCCAGGTCTCCCGGCACCTGATTTCCCAGTGGTCAATTAGGTGGCTCAGCCTGCAGCATTGAAGCAGTGGTGGGGCCAATGCCCCTGCTTTGATGGAGCGCGCCGTGCGCAGAGACCTCCCCAGTCGACTTCCTCATCAGAAGGCAGCATCCATTCATAATTCTCTCTCTGCTTCTGGACCGAGTTAGACTGGAATTGGGCATGGATTCCTGCGATCTCTCTTCTTGCATCTGAAGGAGAAACTAAGATAAAAGAAAAAAAAAAAAGGAAGGAGGAATGCGGTCGTAACGCACTAAGGCGCTGGAAAGCCCCACGCCCCCCCCCCCTTCCGAGGCCTCTCCTTTGCGGAGAGAGGGAGAAGAGGCAGATCCCCAGCCCGGCGCCCAAGCCAGCTGCTGCTTCGCTGCGGAGCCGGCACGCATGCCTACCTCACCTGACGGCCGCATTCCCGGGGAGCCGGCACCGGGCCCGGCGGCGCGCCCGGGGCGCACGGGCGGTAAGATTTCTGCACCTGGCGAAAGATGCAAGGGCGCCTTGCCCAGGGCCGAGCCCGAGCCTGAACAGACGCCCGGGGAGGCTAGCCTCGGCGCGGCACCCCACCGCAACCCCTCGGGATCCTCCACGACTCGCAGCCCAGGCCACGCGGGTGTGTGTGAGAGGGGACCAGCTTGGGGGTGGGAAGGGGTATGGGCAATTGACATAATTTTAAACTAAATTTTTGCACCTCTGGGGTGAGGGTGAACTTGGGGGTGGAGGAAGCATGGACCACAGCCCAGCTGCGCGCTAGCCGGAGGAGAGGAAATCCCCGAGGCTGAGGTCTGGGAGAGCCTGATCTCCTTGGCAGAGCTGAGTGAGGGTTAGCTGGCGGTCAAGGTGGACCGCACATAGCTTGGAGGGACAAACGGAACAGTGTTGGTTTTCAGGGACATTTATTATTATTATTATTTTTTAAACATATTGCAGCTGCAGCTTTGAAGTTTGCCGCCTCCTCCCCACCCCCCTACCCTCATCTCGGGTTTTGGGGCGGGGCGCCACTTTTCCAAGCTGCTGTCCAGACCCTTAGCCGCTGGGTAGAAGGGTCTGCAAAGGCTGCATGCAATGTTAGGTGGTGGGCGGCCTGAGGGAGACATGGGGACTTGACGGAACTGTGATTGGAGAGCTCCCTGAGGCTTGGCCTGGGGAGAGGGTGCTCTAACCGCTGGAAGTCAGGGATCCCGCTCAGGGTTCGCTCCTGTTTTTTCCCTTGCTACTTATGTTGGGTGACATTTTGCCCGTGCAGGGGTTTCACTGTCATGGAGCTGTGACGCTGAAGAGCAGAGAAACTGTTAGGATGGGCTGGAGAAAAGAATCGAGGGAGCTGGAGCTTTTCAGTTTATGGCAGTGTTAACCCCATAGATTCTGTTCCCTTGGCATACCTGTCCCAGGAGGTCACCATCCATGGCCATAAGTATGGCTGCCTGGCAGATTAGCCTTGCTGGCTCAGAAGCTGGACCAAGACAGGAATGTGTTTGCAGTAAAAGAGCAAAGCCCTACTGGGCTCCCTCAGGGGAAGGCTGGGCAGAACTGGCCATTGTGGAATAGTGTTCTATCATAGCATGGTATGCTTTTGAGTTTGGAAGCTCTTGTTTTATGGGTTTTCTGTTTTGCAGTTGGGTGCCCCTCGGTCACCAGTTTGTTTTTCACAGCTGCATGTGAGCAAGGCAAAGATAACAGCATCTAAAAATAGCCCTGCGGCTGGAGATGCAGCTTGCTTTGACCCCACCATTCCAGGGCTGGGGTCTCCCTTTCCAGTTGCCTGGTGGGGGCCAAACTTGAACTGCCAGATAACCTGAGAGTGGAGCCACGCAGACTCCAGGCGGAGGTCAAGGCTGGGAGACTGGAATGCCAGTCTGTGTGAAAGGGCAGGAGATCTGCCAAGCCTCATCTCTTCTCGTGGGAGACCCAAAGAAACTGGGCTGCAGGATTGGAGGATGGGAACCCGGAAAGGGATCCCTTCCTTGTCCCTGTTATGGACATTTGGGCTTTACATTTTCTCTGAGTTGCACCCAGCACTATACATGGGGCTTCCTACTCTGTGCTTCAGGAGCAGGCAGGCCACTCCCCCCATCTTAAAGGAGTTGGGCTTTGAATACAGGGGGACCAACGGGCCCAGGTAACACTTAAATGATACCAGATTCCTAGTATAGCCAGGACACCACTCCTTTCTTGGTGTGCCAGAGGTATTCAGCCTTTCTGAGGGATGCTGCCTTCAGCTAATGGGGCAAGGGGCTACATGGAATGGATTCAGGAAAGTACTGAGGAAATTTCAGTAATGACAGCAGATAAAAGGAAGTCCAGGTCCTCTTCTTGGATTCCTAGATCTTGTGACCCTGTTGGGCCTCTCCCATTATTTATTTCCAAAAAACCTCTATTTCTCCCATGTTCAATTTTCCGCAGTGCAAGAGTGGAAAATTCCAGCTTTAAATAAAATGGACTCTGTGTTCCTGATTTGGTTGGATAATGGGAATTATTTTGCAAGAATTCGCTGGTAATTGCTGAAAAAATAAATGTCTGTTTATGTACAGCAAAAGAAACAAATTAAAGAGCAAAGGTGTGAATGTTCAGCACTGTCTCCAGGTTGGATCTGGAACCTCTCAGGCTATTTCTCTCTTTTCTTTCCTAGTGAATGTTGATTTCAAAACTTTACTTTTATTTTCTGTAGGTCACAAGTGTAATCCTTGGGAAATATTAAGATATGAATCCAGATCTAGAGAATGAGACTAGACAACAGAACAACAGAGAAATCCATCCTTCTTTTGGTCTCCTACTAGAGTCTAGCAAATAACAACTGGTACCTCTTAAACATTGCTCTCATGTTTAACTCTCTGAAGAAACACAAGACAAATGATGATTAAATGCAGCCCAGTGGGCCAGGGTATGGGCATCCTACTGTCACCAGCTTAGAAGAGTATAGGCCATCTATAGAAATTTAGAGAACTGAGAGTTGGAATTCAGATTCCCAAGTCCATACCATTGGTTTGGCTCCATCTGTAACAAATAAGATGCCAATGCTCCCTTGGTCTTAGATTGAAGGTCAGTTTCTTTTTGAAATCAAACCCCGAATTAGCAATTGACTAAGGGCCTCTAAAGAGCATATCATTCAAGGAAGGGAACATGGAAACCCTAAATCTCAGACGGATCACATAACATTCTTATATAAATAAAGTCTAATCAGCCTTTTGGTTTGCTGTGAGAAGCAGCCTGCTCTCATCCCCTTTTGTGGCTTTGCCATTCTCTTGAGACTTGGGGTCCCTGCTGGGTCCTCTGCCCAAGCCAACAACAGAAGGAATTGAGATTGTGGACGACTGCTCTGGAAGGAGCATTTCTCTTCTAAATACATGGCCAGAACTCAATCATATGTCCACATCTAACTGCCAAGGGCCAAGGAAGTATAGTCTGTGCAGTCTGTACATGATTAATATGTTCTCTTGCATTAAAGGAACCCCCCACCCCTCCACATCTTCTTTGGAGTTTTGAGTTTGACCAAATTCAGTGCAGATCTCCATCTTCAAATTATTGGCAATCCTACCTCAAAGGAATTCGGAAAGGTATAGAATCAAAGGCTCTCATAGCAATTATTTGATTCAGTTTTTTTGGGCAAAGTGTCCATCATTAGTCCCAGCTTCTGGATAACTTTTTTTCTGCATCGTGCAGATAGTTTAAAGCAGGGCTGGAGTAAGAACCTAGATCCACATTTCTTGGCTCACATTCCTTCCACCATGCCATACTGACCCTGCCCTCTTAAGAGAGCAATTATATAGGATATAGTTTCTGAAAGCTGGCATCCTTTCCTAGAGTGTAGTCACTAAAAGAGCTATTTAAATGATTTAAAATCCATGTACACTTAACAATTCTTACAGTATAATCATTTACAGTCAGGAAAAGAATAACCAGGCATTAATCTATGCTCTATACATATATTAGTTCATTCAATCCTCACAATAATCTTATAAATAGGAAATGTTATTACTCCCATTTATAGGTGAGGAAATGGAGGCATAAAAGATTGAGTGGCCTGCCAGAAGTTTTCTGGTTAATAAGTGACAGATCTGAAGCTTGATTCTGAGCAGGATAGCTTTGACTTACTTTACTAGGTGTCTTCTCTGATCTGTTGGTTTCTTTGTTCAGTCCGTTCTGGGTTATATAATTAGTATAGAACATGATACTCAAGATTTAACATTCTTACTCTCATCTTTTTAGTGAATGACCTTGAAAGTGGGTGGCAGGGAGTCATTGGTAAACTTGCTGAACTGAGGCTTTGAGCTCTAAGCCTATGAAATTAACACAAAGTACTGAGCTACTTAGTTATTGAAGAAGCCCAACCCCAAACGTCCAGTTCTAGTAGCCTAGTGAGGCTAGCCTGCCTGCCTTCAAGCCAGCCTCCCTCCCTTCCCCTTCCTTCCTTCCTTCCTTCCTTCCTTCCTTCCTTCCTTCCTTCCTTCTTTCTTTCCTTCTTTCTTTCTTCCTTTCTTTCCTTTCTTCCTTCCTCCCTCCTTCCTTTCACAAGTTTTGATCATCATTGTGTAGGTAACAACTTGTGAAAGAAGCCAAAGTTTGTGTATTTGTGGGAAGTTCTATTGAATGAGTAAAGACTGCTTTGATGTTGAAAGGTAAAAGTGAACATGGTGAGGTGGGTCCTTTGCTACTGTGGCATGAGAACTCACACCAAGTCCTATTGGTTAAGCAATAGCTGTCCGTCTGTTGGTGTTGAATTCTGCTGTCTGGAATGAACTCAGCTAGCCATTCTTGCTGGGCTTTCCAGGGGTAGGTCACATGGCATGTCACCTGAGGGCTAGATTCACATGAGATGCCTAATTGACTGTGCTTCTGTCCCTTTTTATATGCAGTTTCAGGGATTTTTTTTTCCCTTTCCAGCTCAGGGTCCCCAAGAACAGAGAGGCAAAAGCTGCCAGGCATTCTGATTGAGTCCATGGCCAGTTTTGCCAACAAAAAGAAGCAAGTCCCAGGTCCAGGAGAGGGAATTAATTGAGGTCATAAATACCAGGGCAGGAAAACAAACTGCCACAAAGGTGAGACCTCAGGATTTACAAATCCAAGGCTTCCCAAAGGTTTCAGGAAGAGTTTACTGTATACTGCAAAGTATGTAAAATAAAATCCATTAGTTCTACTCAGTGAAGCAAGACTATTATACATGCTTGGTTCTTTCTCCATCCCTAAACTAATGAGCCATTTATTCCCTAAAGGAACACGAAAGCCTCAAGAAAGGAACTGAAGTGTGTGACTTCTGCTCTCTTGCCTCCTCTTTAGTAGTGTCTCAAAGGTATCCTTCTGAAAAGCCATAGCATGGGCTTAGAGAAATGGCGTGGAGGTTAAGAGCACTTGCTGCTCTTGTATAGGACCCGGGTTCTGTTCTTAGCACCCACATATAGAAAGACTCATAATCAACTGTAACTCCAGTTCCAATGTCCTCTTCTGGCTTTTCAGGCACCTGCACACATGGAGTGTACACGTATAACATACACTTAGGCGTGTGCACTCGTGTGCGCGCGCACACACACACATTAAATAAATATATTTTTCATACAATGTATTTTGGTCATATTCTTTTACCTCCCCCATCTCTTCCCAGATTTTCCACAACTCCCTATCAACCCAACTCTTGGTGTTCCTTTATTATCTCTCAAAATCAATAACACAGAAATGAAAATCAAACCAAGCAAACAAACCCCAGGAAGACAAGATAGAACAAAACAAAAAATGCATACAAAAAAATGGAGTCTGTTTTATATTGGGCAACTCTCCTGGGCATGCATACTGCCCTGGAGTGTGGTTGATATTTCAGTGACACTTCATTGAAGAAAACTGATTTTTCCTTTTCCTGGCAGGTATTTATTGCAAATAATTTCTTGATTAGGGGTGGGATTTTCTCTACACTTCACCTTCTCCATGCTAGGATTGTTGTCCGGTTTTATGTATGCCATCACATTCTCTGTGAGTTCATCTGTGTATCAGCCTTATTGTTTCTGGAAGACACTGTTTTCTTGGCATCTTCCACCATTGTTGATTCCTGGTTTTCCTACAATCGTCCCTGAACCTTGATGGGTGGGTTTTTCTGAAGACATCCCACCTAGGGATTAATAGAAAGTTGCCCTCCCTCTGTGTGCATTGTCCAGTTGTGGGTCTTTGTGTTAATTCTCATATAGGGCAAGAAGAAGCTTCTCTGATGAAGATTGAGTGATGCACTAATCTTGGGGTATAGCACTAAAACAATAGGATTTATTTTATTGCTACATTTTTTTAACAGGATGGAAGTTGTAGGTTTTCCCCTAGTTCTGTGACCTATCTAGTCTCAGGTTCTTGGCCACTTTGGCAGTAAAAGAGATAACAGTCCAGGTTTTCCAGCAAATTACAATTTTAGAAAGTTGGGACTGCACCAACGGAATGAGAAGTCCGGACGATTTCTGATCTTGCAGAGCAAATCACACATTGTGAGAGAACTTAGCATGCACGTTGGAAGTCCTTGCTGCCTCAGGGGATAGAGCTGCTTTCATGATTTAATTCTTGTGGTCCAATTCACATTATTTTCCCAGATTCCAGAGTTACTATAGTCAGTGGAGGCACAAGGGCTCCTATCCAATTTTGCTCTCTTCATCAAGACTCAAGCACCTACTATACCACAGTCACTCATTTGCCAGACATGAATGCATATAGCTGAGACAGTTGAGTCATTTTCTAAGAATTTTCCTGTGCTGAAGAAAGTCACCTCACCAAGATCATGCTCTTTCTCAGATGATGACGGGTCAGTACAAGTCTATGAAGGCCTGGTCACTTTGTCTCAGTTTAGGACAACTCTGCAGAGCCATCTCACTTCCAAACACTTCCATGCTTTCTGGAGTACTGGTCCAAGATTTTGTCATAACTATATCACAACCCAACTTCTTTTTGTGTTCAGTCTTGTTTGATTCAGTTTCTGTACAGGTGTTGACCCAGTGAGCATTTCCTAGAAAAATTTCCCCATACTAGTGTCTATTTCCAGGGAACTTGACTTGTGATACTGTGTAAGCTAAACTATTTTCTGATCAAGGTTGACCCATTGTGGGCATGTATAGAAGCAAAATATCTCACTTGGCTCTTTACCAAATGCCTCCATGTAGGAACAGATAACTGGCACTTGGGTAACAACATAAGAAGATGGGCAAAGTTAAGTCTGGTGCCTAATTACTCTATGCCTTACAACTTCCCTGAAAGTTGTGGTGTTGTTTGGGGGGTAGGGGTGTGTGTGTGTGTGTGTGTGTGTGTGTGTGTGTGTGTGTGTTTGTGTGTGTATGTTTGTGTTTAAGGAATGGATGATTCATGGCATGGATTCTATGTTAAAAATTGTGGCTAAGCACTCTCCCACCTGATTATTTCTTCCTTTGGGCATGGCACTGGCAATCAAAATTTATCTTTCAAATTAAGGCTATAATTATATTTTGATAAAGATCTACCAATTCAATGAGAATGAAATTTTGAGGGTTGCCAGGATACAGATGACTCTGGGTTATAGAGAAGAGGTTGCATGCAGAATACTAATAAGTAGTTCAGCACTCTTATCTAGACCTTTCTAATAGCATCTGATAATGTGGGCCCATCAAGTACCATTTCTCTGCTATTATTCTAGGAGGGTAAAAGTGATGAAAGTTATGAGCAGGGTTTTATGAATGAAAAGGTGATTCATCAGATGTCTCTTGGTCTGCCTCACTGGAGTTTAGAAATACAGTAATAATTATGTGGCATTATCTCAAAATCTAGGAGAAAAAAGCTTACTCTTATTTTCTTGCCTCTTCATTTACGGTAAATGAAACATAGATGGCTCTGGGTTATTGATTTTCATTGGGAATAGGGACCCATGTTTTCAATGGGGTTGACTACCAGAAGACTGGAAAGAGAGGACAATTTCTGATGTTATATAATTTTCTTTTCCATTTTATTTTCTGATTATTTCTCAACAAATAATCTGTCTGATAATCAACAAATAATAGGGCCCTCAAATCCCACTTGAGGGACCCAAAAACGTTTAAAATGGATGATGTCAATGGATGAAAATAATAAGTAATAACACGGTACTGTAGTTCTCAGCATGACATTATTATGGGAGAAGAGGATAATGTGATTTGAGTCATATTCAACTTTTATATGCTGCATGAGATTTTGTACAGACATGTGAAAGCATAGCACATTTCTATGACTCGGAAGTCTCAGTACTCCTTTCCAGTCAGTCTCTCACTACTTTTGCCAACCCATTATTGAGACTTTTGTCACATAGATTAGATTTTCCTGTTCAAAGTTTCATAAATTGAATCACTAGAATGATTTTAAGAAAAAATCTGGTATCTTTGATTCAAGATAGTATCTTTTTAAATTAACCCATATTGCAAGATATAACAGTAATTTGGGTTTTCTGTTACAAAGCAATAATACACTGTAAGAAGATAACACAGTTCTGCCAAATGTAGTGGCAAGATCTTATAGTCCTAGTACCAGAGAAGCTAAAGCAAAATGGAAAAGTGTTTGAGGCCAACCTTCACTATATAGAAAGTACCAGGCCAGCCTAGGCAACAGGCAATACCTTGTTGTAATGTCTCCCCCCAATCCACTGGCCCCCCACCAAATATATGAATATCACAGCTTATTTTTTCCCTTTCAGTTGCAGTGTTTCAAGTTTGAAGCTATTAAAAAATTCATAAGAATATTCTTTTTTAATATTTAAATTTCTATTTATTATAATTTATTCATTTTGTGTCCTAGCTGTAGGACCCTCTCTCATCCCCTTCCAATACCACTTTCCTTCCCTCTTCTGTTCCCATGCCCCTCCCCTAGTCCACTGATAGAGGAGGTCCTCCTCCCCTTCCATCTGACTGTAGCCTATTAGGTCTCATCAGGACTGGCTGCATTGTCTTCCTCTGTGGCCTGGTAAGGATGATCCCACCTCAGGGGGTGGTGATCAAAGAACCAGCCACTGAATTCATGTCAGAGACAGCCCTTGTTCCCCTTACTAGGGAACCCACTTGGAGTCTGAGCTGCCATGGGCTACATCTGTGCAGGGGTTCTAGGTTATCTCCATGCATGGTCCTTAGTTAGTGTATCAGTCTCAGAAAAGACCCCTGGGCTTTTCAGAGGTCTCAGAAAAGACCTCTGATCTCCTTGTGGAGCTCCAGTACCCTCCAGTTCTTTCTATCTTTCCCTTCTTTCATAAGATCCACTGTGCTCTGCCCAACATTTGGCTATGAGTCTCAGCATCTGCTGGGTAGAGTCTTTCAGAGGCCTTCTTTGGTAGGCTCCTGTCCTGTTCCCTGTTTTCTCCCTCATTTAATGTGTATCCCATTTTCCTTTCTGAATGAGGACTGAGCATTTTACCCAGGGTCCTCCTCCTTGCTTTGGTTCTTTAGGTGTACAGATTTTAGTATGTTTATCCTATATGTCTAATATCCACTTATAGGTGAGTATATAACATGTGTGTCTTTCTGCTTCTGGGATACCTCACTCAGGTTGATCTTTTTTAGTTCCATCCATTTGCATGCAAATTTCATGATTTCCTTGTTTTTAATAACTGTGTAGCATTGCATTGTGTAGATGTACCACAATTTCTGTATCCATTTCTCCATTGAGGGACATCTAGGTTGTTTCCAGATTCTGGCTATTACAAGTAAAGCTGCTATGAACACAGTTGAGCAAATGTCCTTAGTGAATGGACATCTTATGGGTATATGCCCAGGAGCTGGATCTTGAAGTAGTGCTATTCCCAATTTTCTGAGTACCAGATTGATTTCCAAAGTCATTGTACAAGTTTGCACTCCCACCAGCAGTGGAGGAGGGTTCCCCTTTCTCCACATCCTATCCAGCATGTGTTGTCACTTGAGTTTTTTATGTTAGCCATTCTGATGGTGTAAGATGGAATCTCAGGGTTGTTTTGCTTTTCATCTCCCTAATAACTAAGGATATTGAGCATTTCTTTAAGTGTTTCTCTGTCTTTCTATATTCTTCTGTTGAGAATTCTCTGCTTAGCTCTGTACCCCATTTTTTAATTGTATTTTTTTGTTGGTGTATAATTTCTTGAGTTCTTTATATATGCTGAATATTAGCCCTTTGTCGGTTGTAGGGTTGGTGAAGATCTTTTCCCAGTCTGTATGCTGTCATTTTGTTATGTTGACAGTGTGCTTTGCTTTACAGAAGTTTTTCAGTTTCACGAGGTCCCACTTTTTAATTGTAGGTCTTAGAGCCTTTGCTGTTGATGTTCTGTTCAGGAAGTTGTCTCCTGTGCCAATGAGCTTGAGGCTATTCCCCACTTTTTCTTCCAACAGATTTAGTGTGTCTGGTTTCATGTTGGGATCTTTGATCCACTTGAGTTTAATTTTCTCCAGGGTGATAGATAAGGGTCTTTTTGCATTTTTCTACATGTGGACTTCCAGTTAGACCAGCACCATTTGTTGAAGATGTTATCTCTTTTCCTGACAATCTCTTGATGAGTAAAACATTTTTAATTTGACAAAGTCCAATTACCAGTATTTTATTTATAGCTAGATCTTACTAAGCCCTGTCAGAAAATTGTGCTTCTTTTAAGTTTACAAAAAAAAAAGAAAAAAAAATTCTGTGGTATTTTCTTTTAGAAGTTTTATGGTTCTAGTTTTTATGCTTAGGTCTTTTGTCATCTAATTCTTATATATGGAGTGAGTGAAAACAGTTAAAATGTATTTGTCTTTATATTGTTCTAAAACCAGTTGCTTAAAAAAGTTCCTCCCCCCATTAAATTAACATACTGCCTTTTCCCAAAATTCATCTGTCTATGTTTGGTTCTGCATCTAGACTCTTGATTGATCTATTTGTCTACCCTTTGCCAAAACCAGATTGCCTTAAGTTGTGAAGATTTATAGTAGGACTTGAAATAAAACAGTATAGATCCTTCAATTTCATTTTTCTATAAAAAAAACATTTTAGCTATTCTATAACCTATGCATTTCCATACACCTTTTAGAGTCTGCTTGTCAACTTCTTACAAACAATACAAACATCCTGGCACAGACCTGCACAAGCTAAGGATGGACAAAATTCTGGTAGAGAGGAGGAGAGGCAGATAGAATGCTCCACTCCCAGCTGAGGAGCTATTGTTAATTGCTATCTGTTTGGTGAGGAGGAGTCAATTTTCTTCAAGGGTATGGCTTCTGGTACGTCAACTGTCCTCCAGGGTAGACTTCACACTTAAAAATATTTGGCAGTACAAATTACAAGTAGTTTTTTTGTAAAGAAGATATAAAGTTCAGTGAATAAGGAGTTGGGGGCATATTGGAGCAGTTGAGGGAGTTTGACTATGAAATTTTTAAAGAGTATTTTTTGAATCTATGATGGTATTTTTGACTGGCGTTGTTCTGAGTCACTCAAATCCATTGAATTTGGGATAAATGAATACCTGTATCAGTATTATAATTTCAACCCCTGAATATGGTATGTTCTTCATTATATAGTTCTTTAATTTATCTTATTAATGATAGCAGTTTTTAGTTTAGAAATCTCAGACACTTTTTGTAAGATTTATCCCTGTGCATTTGATTATTCTGTTACTATAAATTATATTCTTTAAATTTTTAATTTCATTCTTTAATTTTTCATAATATATGAATACATACAAACACACGCTCACAGATATAGCTTATTTTTTGGGGGGGAACACCAGGTCTAGAACACACTGGCCTTGAATTTACAGTGATCCCTCTGCCTCCCAAGTGCTAAGATTTAAGTATGCCTCACTACTACACCCAGCCATTTGATTCTTCTATATTGATCTTATAACCCACACAAAGTGATGCATTTCTAGATTTGCTTTTTAACTGTAGAAATGTTTTATAGATTCTGTAAGGATTTTTACTTACTTATGGTGTCTAAATAATAATGACTTTCTTTTCTAACTTCGCTTCATGTTTTCTTACACTGGTGAGAATAGATGTTTTGAATTCTTCTCCATCTTCGAAAACAATACAGTGTTTTACCATCAGTATGATATAATATTAACTGTAGTCATTTTGGATATAATCTTCACCATATTTTGATATTAGAGTTATTGAGGTTTTGTACAGTTTGTTGGAAAGCATTTGTTTCTTTTCTAGTCACTAAAAGAATTTATATGAGAAAAAAGAATATGAGTTGATATCAATGCATTCTTAAATATTTGGATACAGTTTCCTAGTCGTGAAACTATTTGGACCTCGATTTTTCCTTATAAAAAGAGTTTTGATAACTAATTCTATTTCTTTACAAAATATAGGAATATTTATATTTTTTCTATTTCTCCTGTGGCCCCTTGCTAAATTCTTCCAGGGTTCTTCATATAAGTTGTCTAATGTATTAATAGTATAGACCAGTGTACGTGCAGACCAAAAATTTCACTTGAAGTGGAACAATGCTAAGAGGAGGATAAATAAGGAAGGGAGCCCTGGGGTGGCGATGGATAAAATGAAAAACGTTTGCAAGTGGTTTCTCCTGAACAACTGGTTCTGATGGAAACGATTTAGAGTCATGGGCTGATGGAAAGACAAGAGTAAAAGTAAAACTGTTGTTTTTCAGCGATGGTGATGTGTGTCGTAGTAAACTGCTCAAAAGGATGCTGAGAAGAATTGGTACGAAGATAACAGAACCTCAAGCATGCTACCGAGAAAGGCCTCTGGGTGTTTGTCTCTCGGTGGACAACGTGCTTTCATAGACCTAGCATTTACCTGTGACACGTAGTTTTTACTTTCTCTGTTTTATATCCATCATCTAACCTAGATATCAAGTCATTCAAGGAGATTATCCCAACGTTTATTCATACTGAAGTTCAGTGTGAAGCACGTGCTAGGCAGTTAATAGTGAGTGAATGAAAGACAGCTGAAAATTTTCATAAACAAATACATGAATGAACAAATGAGCAGGCAGAATGAAAAAATCACATGGATTAAGCTAAGCAACACTAGAGTAGTTAACATATAGACAAAAAAGAATATTTTAATGCAGTAAAAATTCTGCTTTGTGTAACAAAACTTGGTGTAATCCTGGAATACTTAACTTAAGTATAGTAGAAAAGCGAGGACCAAGGCTCCTGGGAGGCCTCAAACGGTCAAGCCCAGAAAATGTCCTGCCCCCACCTCCACTTGCCACTCTGCCTCTAGAGCTTGATCTTGTTGGCCTGCCTTTCAGACCTTGCTATTTATCCCCCTGAGGCTCACTTCTTGCTAATGAACTTTTAGAAGCTATCTTCTCTAGAAGAAAACGAGAGCAGAACAGAGCACTAATAGACTCCGCCAGCAGTTCCCTGCTAGGTCCAGCCAGAAGCACAAATGAAGAGAGGCACAATGTGGGTCAGGGCAGGGAGTTTTGATGATGAACCTCCCAGGAGTCAGCAAAGCAGCCCTGCTCTGGGAGGCATCCACGCTAAGCTCCTGCCAGCTGCTGAAAGACAGCTCCCACAGTCCCTGCCTGTGATCTGGAGTCTCCTGTTCAGGATCAAAGTGGCTGCCTCTGCAGGGCCCACAACTGCACGCACAGTGAGAGCCCAGCGGCTTCAGAAAACACTGCTGGGCATCTCCTGGGTAGCCCAGGGTGTCAGAGCAAGCACAGCAGCCAGGCTATAGGTCCATTCTGGGTTTCAGTACAGGGCAAGGATTAGAAATAATTGAAGGCCGAGTCTGTGGGATGAAGCTAGAAATATAGTGAGTTCTCAGAGGTGTTAGTGGTGATGACCATGGAAACAGGACAAAATGGTACCACTCACCATTTTGTAAGTTCTGGTAGACAATACAGAAAGCCTATTTTATTTATTTATTTATTTTTTATCTATCTATCTATCTATCTATCTATCTATCTATCTATCTATCTATCTATTTATTTATTTATTTATCTATTTATTTATTTATTTATTTCCTCTTTGAGGCTACCTCCCCAAACAGGGGAGTGTTCTAGCATAGCCAGTCTTGTAGCTCTTTAGCATCAATCAGTGGTTAGGTTTGGAATTTCTCACCTTTTATCTTTAAAAGCACAGTTAAGTCAAGGCGTGGTAGCACACCCTTGTAATGCCAGCACTTGTGAGACTAAGGCAGGAGGATAGAGAGTTTGTTGTTACCTCAGATTATACCTGGTCAAGGCTAACATGGGAAACTTAGGAAGAATATTTACCAACACTTCCCCCAAATAAACAAACAAAATATTCCACCATCCTAAAGGTAGGGTTAGATAGATTGAAATCATGAATAGAAGTAAGGTAGTAGAATTTTCAGAAAATTTGCCATGGAGGAAATGAGAAGTGAACAGGTTAGAGGAGACAGTGAGAAGAAAAATAAAAAGGGAGAGCTTAGCACTATAAAGTGACAGAAGGTTTCGTTTTCTAATGCCTCTCCTAACCCTGTTCCTGTTTTGCTGCTCTTAAATACCCACGCTTGATCCTACTTAAAGGCTATGCCCTGTCAGCTCTCTTAGATTAGAATTCTTTTACTCTTCATTTTCAACCAACTCAACTCTTCACTAGGTCAGACACCTGGTCAAATGTCATCTTCCTGTGCACCTACCTAGTACAGGTTCTTCAGAAGTGGCCTCCAAGACAATTCCTCAAGTAAGGCAGAGGGGGGAAAAAAACGATCTTAAGAGGCATGCTATCTAGCAGTCACCACGTGGGCAACTAGCGCTTTGGCCTACTAAGGGTCTCAGGGCACAGTGTAGCATGTACTTCAGAGTTAGTCTAACTTCTACAGAAACTGCTACATGGTCATGGAGTTCTTTTAGGAGCAGTAGATGACTAACTCCTATAACTTGCCCTGCGTTTAGGCCAAGCATTCTCCCATTATCACTGGGGGGGGGG